>NC_092880.1:8614467-8949753 GCF_028372415.1 Notamacropus eugenii
TTTAGAAGTGGAATTTGATACAGAAATTTTAAAGTCAAATTTACAGTTGAAATTTAGAACTGGAATTTGGAAGTGGAATTTTGGAATTTGAAAGTGAAATTTAGAATTGGAATTTAGAATAGTATTTGGAAGTAGAATGTGGAACTGGAAGCTCGAAGTGGAATTTGGAAGTGGAATTTAGAACTGAAAATTAGAATTGGAATTTGGAAGCGAAATTAATAACTGGAATTTGGAAGTAGAATTTGGAATTGGAATTTGGAAGTGGATTTTGGAATCAGAATTTGGAATTGGAATTTAGAACTGGAATTTGGAATTGAAATTTAGAATTGGAATTTGGAACTGGAAGTTGGAAGTGGAATTTGGAAGTGGAGTTTGGAAGTGGAATGTAGAATTGGAATTTTGAAATTGAAATTGGAAGTGTTATTTGAAACACAGCTTTACAAGTGTACATAGAAAGCAAACCTTTATCGATAAGGTGTAATTTCAATGTGGATTCATAATTTCAGGAAGCCATTGAAGTGCGACATGTGAAAGAAAATTATAGTATCAGAAACTGGAAAAGGAAATCAGAAGGGAAATTGGGAACGGGATTGTGGAAGTGAATTTTCGACCTGCATTTGGCAATTGGAGGTTGGAACTGGAATATTGAATTGGAATTTAGAAGTGGAATTTGATACCGAAATTTTAAAGTGAAATTTAGAGTTGAAATTTAGAACTGGAATTTGGAAGTGGAATTTGGAATTTGAAAGTGAAATTTAGAATTGGAATTTAGAATAGTATTTGGAAATAGAATTTGGAATTGGAAATTGGAAGTAGAATTTGGAATTGGAATTTGGAAGTGGATTTTGGAATCAGAATTTGGAAGTGGAATTTAGAACTGGAATATGGACGTAGAATTTAGAATTGGAATTTGGAAATGGATTTTGGAATCAGAATTTGAAATTGGAATTTAGAACTTGAATTTGGAAGTGGAATTTGGAAGTAGAATTTCGAATTTGAATTTCGAACTGGAATTTGGAAGTGGAATATGGAACTTCAATTTGGAACGGGAATTTAGAAGTGGAATTTGAAATTCGAATTTAGAAGCGGAATTTGTAATTGGAATTTGTAATTGGAATTTAGATTTGGAATTTGGAATTGGAATTTAGAACTGGAATTTGGAAGTGGAATTTGGAAATGAAATTTTGAATTGGAATTTTGAAATTGAAATTGGAAGTGTTATTTGAAACACAAATTTCCAAGGGTACATAGAAAGCAAACTTTTATCGATAAGGTGTAATTTCAATCTGGAATCACAATTTCAGGAAGCCATTGAATTGTGACATGTGGAAGAGAATTATAGTATCAGAAACTGGAAAAGGAAATCAGAAGGGAAATTGGGAACTGGATTGTGGAAGTGAATTTTCGACCTGCGTTTGGTAATTGGAGGTAGGAACTGGAATTTTGAATTGGAATTTAGAAGTGGAATTTGATACAGAAATTTTAAAGTGAAATTTAGAGTTAAAATTTAGAACTGGATTTGGAAGTGCAATTTGGAACTGGAATTTGGAAGTGAAATTTAAAATTGGAATTTGGAAGTAGAATTTGGAATTGGAATTTGGAAGTAGAATTTGGAATTGGAATTTAGAAGTGGATTTTGGAATCAGAATTTGGAATTGAAATTCAGAACTGGAATATGAAAGTGAAATTTGGAAGTGGAATTCTGAATTGGAATTTGGAATGGGAATTTGGAATGGAAATTTAGAACTGGAATAAGGATGTGGAATTTGGAAGTGAAATATAGAATTGGAATTTGGAAATTGAATTTGGAAGTGAAATTTAGAATTTGAAATCCGAACTGTAATTTGGAAGTGGAATTTGGACCTTCAATTTGGAACCGGACTTTGGAAGTGGAATTTGAAACTCGAATTTAGAAATGGAATTTGGAATTGGAATTTAGAATTGGAATTTGGAACTGGAAGTTGGAAGTGGAATTTGGAAGTGGAATGTAGAATTGGAATTTTGAAATTGATATTGGAAGTGTTATTTGAAACACAAATTTCCAAGGGTACATAGAAAGCAAACTTTTATCGATAAGGTGTAATTTGAATCTGGAATCATAATTTCAGGAAGCCATTGAAGTGCGACATGTGGAAGAAAATTATAGTATGAGAAACTGGAAAAGGAAATCAGAAGGGAAATTGGGAACGGGATTGTGGAAGTGAATTTTCGACCTGCGCTTGGTAATTGGAGGTTGAAACTGAAACATTGAATTGGAATTTAGAAGTGGAATTTGATACCGAAATTTTAAAGTGAAATTTAGAGTTGAAATTTAGAACTGGAATTTGGAAGTGGAATTTGGAATTTGAAAGTGAAATTTAGAATTGGAATTTAGAATTGGAATTTGGAAGTAGAATATGGAATTGGAATTTGGAAGTAGAATTTGGAATTGGAATTTGGAAGTGGATTTTGGAATCAGAATTTGGAATTGAAATTCAGAACTGGAATATGGAAGTGAAATTTGGAAGTGGAATTCTGAATTGGAATTTGGAATGGAAATTTAGAACTGGAATATGGAAGTGGAATTTGGAAGTGAAATGTAGAATTGGAATTTGGAAATTGAATTTGGAAGTGAAATTTAGAATTTGAAATCCGAACTGTAATTTGGAAGTGGAATTTGGACCTTCAATTTGGAACTGGACTTTGGAAGTGGAATTTGAAACTCGAATTTAGAAATGGAATTTGGAATTGAAATTTAGATTTGGAATTTGGAACTGGAAGTTGGAAGTGGAATTTGGAAGTGGAATGTAGAATTGGAATTTTGAAATTGAAATTGGAGGTGTTATTTGAAACACAAATTTCCAAGGGTACATAGAAAGTAAACTTTTATCGATAAGGTGTAATTTGAATCTGGAATCATAATTTCAGGAAGCCATTGAAGTGCGACATGTGGAAGAAAATTATAGTATCAGAAACTGGAAAAGGAAATCAGAAGGGAAATTGGTAACGGGATTCTGGAAGTGAATTTTCGACCTGCGTTTGGTAATTGGAGGTTGAAACTGAAATATTGAATTGGAATTTAGAAGTGAAATTTGATATAGAAATTTTAAAGTGAAATTTAGAGTTGAAATTTAGAACTGGAATTTGGAAGTGGAATTTGGAACTTGAATTTGGAAGTGAAATTTAGAAGTAGAATTTGAAATTGGAATTTGGAAGTAGAATTTAGAATTGGAATTTGGAAGTGGATTTTGGAATCAGAATTTGACATTGGAATTCAGAACTGGAATATGGAAGTGAAATTTGGAAGTGGAATTCTGAATTGGAATTTGGAATGGGAATTTGGAATTGAAATTCAGAACTGGAATATGGAAGTGGAATTTGGAAGTGAAATGTAGAATTGCAATTTGGAAATTGAATTTGGAAGTGAAATTTAGAATTTGAAATCCGAACTGTAATTTGGAAGTGGAATTTGGACCTTCAATTTGGAACTGGACTTTGGAAGTGAAATTTGAAACTCGAATTCAGAAATGTAATTTGGTATTGCAATTTAGAATTGGAATTTGGAACTGGAAGTTGGAAGTGGAATTTGGAAGCGGAATTTATAACTGGAATTTGGAAGGAGAATTTGGAATTGGAATTTGGAAGTGGATTTTGGAATCAGAATTTGAAATTTCAATTTAGAACTGGAATTTGGAAGTGGAATTTCGAATTGGAATTTCGAACTGGAATTTGGAAGTGGAATATGGAACTTCAATTTGGAACGGGAATTTAGAAGTGGAATTTGAAATTCGAATTTAGAAGCGGAATTTGTAATTGAAGTTAAGATTTGGAATTTGGAATTGGAATTTAGAACAGGAATTTGGAAGTGGAATTTGGAAATGGAATTTTGAATTGCAATTTTGAAATTGAAATTGGAAGTGTTATTTGAAACACAGATTTCCAAGGGTACATAGAAAGCAAACTTTTATCGATAAGGTGTAATTTCAATCTGGAATTATAATTTCAGGAAGCCATTGAAGTGCGACATGTGGAAGAGAATTATAGTATCAGAAACTGGAAAAGGAAATCAGAAGGGAAATTGGGAACGGGATTGTGGAAGTGAATTTTCGACCCGTGTTTGGTAATTGCAGGTTGGAACTAGAATATTGAATTGGAATTTAGAAGTGGAATTTGATACTGAAATTTGAAAGTGAAATTTAGAGTTGAAATGTAGAACTGGAATTTGGAAGTGGAATTTGGAATTTGAAAGTGAAATTTAGAATTGGAATTTGGAAGTAGAATTTGGAACTGAAAATTGGAATTAGAATTTGGAATTGCAATTTGGAAGTGGATTTTGGAATCAGAATTTGGAAGTGGAATTTAGAACTGGAATATAGAAGTAGAATTTGGAATTGGAATTTGGAAGTGGAATTTGGAAGTGGAATTTAGAATTGAAATTTCGAACTGGAATTTGAAAGTGGAATATGGAACTCCAATTTGGAACGGGAATTTAGAAGTGGAATTTGAAATTCGAATTTAGAAGCGGAGTTTGTAATTGGAAATTGTAATTGGAATTTAGATTTGGAATTTGGAATTGGAATTTAGAAGTGGAATTTGGAAGTGGAATTTGAAAATGGAATTTTGAATTGGAATTTTGAAATTGAAATTGGAAGTGTTATTTGAAACACAAATTTCCAAGCGTACATAGAAAGCAAACTTTAATCGATAAGATGTAATTTCAATCTGGAATCATAATTTCAGGAAGCCATTGAAGTGTGACATGTGGAAGAGAATTATTGTATCAGAAACTGGAAAAGGAAATTAGAAGGGAAATTGAGAACGGGATTGTGGAAGTGAATTTTCGACCTGCGTTTGGTAATTGGAGTTGGAACTGGAAAATTGAATTGGAATTTAGAAGTGGAATTTGATACTGCAATTTTAAAGTGAAATTTAGAGTTCAAATTTAGAACTGGAATATGGAAGTGGAATTTGGAAGTGGAATTTAGAATTGGAATTTTGAATGGGAATTTGGAAGTGGAATTTAGAACTGGAATAGAGAATTGGAATTTGGAAGCGGAATTTAGAACTGGAATTTGGAATAGGAATTTAGAATTGGAATTTGGACCTGGAAGTTGGAAGTGGCATTTGGAAGTGGAATGTAGAATTGGAATTTTGAAATTGAAATTGGAAGTGTTATTTGAAACACAGCTTTACAAGGGTACATAGAAAGCAAACTTTTATCGATAAGGTGTAATTTCCATCTGGAATCATAATTTCAGGAAGCCATTGAAGTGCGACATGTGGAAGAGAATTATAGTATCAGAAACTGGAAAAGGAAATCAGAAGCGAAATTGGGAACGGGATTGTGGAAGTGAATTTTCGACCTGCGTTTGGTAATTGGAGTTTGGAACTGGAATTTTGAATTTGAATTTAGAAGTGGAATTTGATACAGAAATTTTAAAGTGAAATTTAGAGTTGAAATTTAGAACTGGAATTTGGAAGTGGAATTTGGAATTTGAAAGTGAAATTTAGAATTGGAATTTGGAAGTAGAATATGGAATTGGAAACTGGAAGTAGAATTTGGAATTGGAATTTGGAAGTGGATTTTGGAATCAGAATTTGGAAGTGGAATTTAGAACTGGAATATGGAAGTAGAATTTGGAAGTGGAATTTAGAATTGGAATTTTGAATGGGAATTTGGAAGTGGAATTTAGAACTGGAATTTAGAATTGGAATTTTGAAGCGGAATTTAGAACTGTAATTTGGAAGTAGAATTTGGAATTGGAATTTGGAAGTGGATTTTGGAATCATAATTTGGAATTGGAACTTAGAACTGGAATTTGGAAGTGGAATTTCGAATTGGAATTTCGAACTGGAATTTGGAAGTGGAATATGGAACTTCAATTTGGAACGGGAATTTAGAAGTGGAATTTGAAATTCGAATTTAGAAGCAGAATTTGTAATTGGAATTTGTATTTGGAATTTGGAATTGGAATTTAGAACAGGAATTTGGAAGTGGAATTTGGAAATGGAATTTTGAATTGCAATTTTGAAATTGAAATTGGAAGTATTATTTGAAACACAGATTTCCAAGGGTACATAGAAAGCAAACTTTTATTGATAAGGTGTAATTTCAATCTGGAATCGTAATTTCAGGAAGCCATTGAAGTGCGACATGTGGAAGAGAATTATAGTATCAGAAACTGGAAAAGGAAATCAGAAGGGAAATTGGGAACGGGATTTTGGAAGTGAATTTTCGAACTGCGTTTGGTAATTGGAGGTTGGAAATGGAATATTGAATTGGAATTTACAAGTGAAATTTGATACTGAAATTTGAAAGTGAAATTTAGAGTTGAAATGTAGAATTGGAATATGGAAGTAGAATTTGGAATTTGAAAGTGAAATTTAGAATTGGGATTTGGAAGTAGAATTTGGAACTGAAAATTGGAATTAGAATTTGGAATTGGAATTTGGAAGTGGATTTTGGAATCAGAATTTGGAAGTGGAATTTAGAACTGGAATATAGAAGTAGAATTTGGAATTGGAATTTGGAAGTGGAATTTAGAATTGAAATTTCGAACTGGAATTTGAAAGTGGAATATGGAACTCCAATTTGGAACGGGAATTTAGAAGTGGAATTTGAAATTCGAATTTAGAAGCGGAGTTTGTAATTGGAAATTGTAATTGGAATTTAGATTTGGAATTTGGAATTGGAATTTAGAAGTGGAATTTGGAAGTGGAATTTGAAAATGGAATTTTGAATTGGAATTTTGAAATTGAAATTGGAAGTGTTATTTGAAACACAAATTTCCAAGCGTACATAGAAAGCAAACTTTAATCGATAAGATGTAATTTCAATCTGGAATCATAATTTCAGGAAGCCATTGAAGTGTGACATGTGGAAGAGAATTATTGTATCAGAAACTGGAAAAGGAAATTAGAAGGGAAATTGAGAACGGGATTGTGGAAGTGAATTTTCGACCTGCGTTTGGTAATTGGAGTTGGAACTGGAAAATTGAATTGGAATTTAGAAGTGGAATTTGATACTGCAATTTTAAAGTGAAATTTAGAGTTCAAATTTAGAACTGGAATATGGAAGTGGAATTTGGAAGTGGAATTTAGAATTGGAATTTTGAATGGGAATTTGGAAGTGGAATTTAGAACTGGAATAGAGAATTGGAATTTGGAAGCGGAATTTAGAACTGGAATTTGGAATAGGAATTTAGAATTGGAATTTGGACCTGGAAGTTGGAAGTGGCATTTGGAAGTGGAATGTAGAATTGGAATTTTGAAATTGAAATTGGAAGTGTTATTTGAAACACAGCTTTACAAGGGTACATAGAAAGCAAACTTTTATCGATAAGGTGTAATTTCCATCTGGAATCATAATTTCAGGAAGCCATTGAAGTGCGACATGTGGAAGAGAATTATAGTATCAGAAACTGGAAAAGGAAATCAGAAGCGAAATTGGGAACGGGATTGTGGAAGTGAATTTTCGACCTGCGTTTGGTAATTGGAGCTTGGAACTGGAATTTTGAATTTGAATTTAGAAGTGTAATTTGATACAGAAATTTTAAAGTGAAATTTAGAGTTGAAATTTAGAACTGGAATTTGGAAGTGGAATTTGGAATTTGAAAGTGAAATTTAGATTTGGAATTTAGAATTGGAATTTGGAAGTAGAATATGGAATTGGTAACTGGAAGTAGAATTTGGAATTGGAATTTGGAAGTGGAATTTCGAATTTGAATTTCGAACTGGAATTTGGAAGTGGAATATGGAACTCCAATTTGGAACGGGAATTTAGAAGTGGAATTTGAAATTCGAATTTAGAAGCGGAATTTGTAATTGGAATTTGTAATTGGAATTTAGATTTGGAATTTGGAAGTGGAATTTGGAAATGAAATTTTGAATTGGAATTTTGAAATTGAAATTGGAAGTGTTATTTGAAACACAAATTTCCAAGGGTACATAGAAAGCAAACTTTTATCGATAAGGTGTAATTTCAATCTGGTATCACAATTTCAGGAAGCCATTGAATTGCGACATGTGGAAGAGAATTATAGTATCAGAAACTGGAAAAGGAAATCAGAAGGGAAATTGGGAACGGGATTGTGGAAGTGAATTTTCGACCTGCATTTGGTAATTGGAGGTAGGAACTGGAATTTTGAATTGGAATTTAGAAGTGGAATTTGATACAGAAATTTTAAAGTGAAATTTAGAGTTAAAATTTAGAATTGGAATTTGGAAGTGCAATTTGGAACTGGAATTTGGAAGTGAAATTTAGAATTGGAATTTGGAAGTAGAATTTGGAATTGGAATTTGGAAGTAGAATTTGGATTTGGAATTTGGAAGTGGATTTTGGAATCATAATTTGGAATTGAAATTCAGAACTGGAATATGAAAGTGAAATTTGGAAGTGGAATTCTGAATTGGAATTTGGATTGGGAATTTGGAATGGAAATTTAGAACTGGAATATGGAAGTGGAATTGGGAAGTGAAATGTAGAATTGGAATTTGGAAATTGAATTTGGAAGTGAAATTTAGAATTTGAAATCCGAACTGTAATTTGGAAGTGGAATTTGGACCTTCAATTTGGAACTGGAATTTGGAAGTGGAATTTGAAACTCGAATTTATAAATGGAATTTGGAATTGGAACTTAGAATTGGAATTTGGAACTGGAAGTTGGAATTGGAATTTGGAAGTGGAATGAAGAATTGGAATTTTGAAATTGAAATTGGAAGTGTTATTTAAAACACAAATTTCCAAGGGTACATAGAAAGCAAACTTTTATCGATAAGGTGTAATTTGAATCTGGAATCATAATTTCAGGAAGCTATTGAAGTGCGACATGGGGAAGAAAATTATAGTATGAGAAACTGGAAAAGGAAATCAGAAGGGAAATTGGGAACGGGATTGTGGAAGTGAATTTTCGACCTGCGTTTGGTAATTGGAGGTTGAAACTGAAACATTGAATTGGAATTTAGAAGTGGAATTTGATACAGAAATTTTAAAGTGAAATTTAGAGTTGAAATTTAGAACTGGAATTTGGAAGTGGAATTTGGCATTTGAAAGTGAAATTTAGAATTGGAATTTAGAATTGGAATTTGGAAGTAGAATTTGGAATTGGAAATTGGAAGTAGAATTTGGAATTGGAATTTGGAAGTGGATTTTGGAATCAAAATTTGGAAGTGGAATTTAGAACTGGAATATTTAAGTGGAATTTAGAATTGGAATTTTGAATGGGAATGTGGAAGTGGAATTTAGAACTGGAATTTAGAATTGGAATTTGGAAGCAGAATTTAGAACTGGACTTTGGAATTGGAATTTAGAATTGGAATTTGGAACTGGAAGTTGGAAGTGGAATTTGGAAGTGGAATGTAGAATTGGAATTTTGAAATTGAAATTGGAAGTGTTATTTGAAACACAAATTTACAAGGGTACATAGAAAGCAAACTTTTATCGATAAGGTGTAATTTCGATCTGGAATCATAATTTCAGGAATCAATTGAAGTGCGACATGTGGAAGAGAATTGTCGTATCAGACACTGGAAAAGGAAATCAGACGGGAAATTGGGAACGGGATTGTGGAAGTGAATTTTCGACCTGCGTTTGGTAATTGGGGGTTGGAACTGGAATATTGAATTGGAATTTAGAAGTGGAATTTGATACAGAAATTTTAAAGTGAAATTTACAGTTGAAATTTAGAACTGGAATTTGGAAGTGGAATTTTGGAATTTGAAAGAGAAATTTAGAATTGGAATTTAGAATAGTATTTGGAAGTAGAATGTGGAACTGGAAGCTCGAAGTGGAATTTGGAAGTGGAATTTAGAACTGAAATTTAGAATTGGAATTTGGAAGCGAAATTAATAACTGGAATTTGGAAGTAGAGTTTGGAATTGGAATTTGGAAGTGGATTTTGGAATCAGAATTTGGAATTGGAATTTAGAACTGGAATTTGGAATTGAAATTTAGAATTGGAATTTGGAACTGGAAGTTGGAAGTGGAATTTGGAAGTGGAGTTTGGAAGTGGAATGTAGAATTGGAATTTTGAAATTGAAATTGGAAGTGTTATTTGAAACACAGCTTTACAAGTGTACATAGAAAGCAAACCTTTATCAATAAGGTGTAATTTCAATCTGGAATCATAATTTCAGGAAGCCATTGACGTGCGACATGTGAAAGAAAATTATAGTATCAGAAACTGGAAAAGGAAATCAGAAGGGAAATTGGGAACGGGATTGTGTAAGTGAATTTTCGACCTGCGTTTGGCAATTGGAGGTTGGAACTGGAATATTGAATTGGAATTTAGAAGTGGAATTTGATACCGAAATTTTAAAGTGAAATTTATAGTTGAAATTTAGAACTGGAATTTGGAAGTGGAATTTGGAATTTGAAAGTGAAATTTAGAATTGGAATTTAGAATAGTATTTGGAAGTAGAATTTGGAATTGGAAATTGGAAGTAGAATTTGGAATTGGAATTTGGAAGTGGATTTTGGAATTTGAAAGTGAAATTTAGAATTGGAATTTAGAATTGGAATTTGGAAGTAGAATTTGGAATTGGAATTTGGAAGTGGATTTTGGAATCAGAATTTGGAAGTGGAATTTAGAACTGGAATATGGAAGTAGAATTTGGAATTGGAATTTGGAAGTGGATTTTGGAATCAGAATTTGAAATTGGAATTTAGAACTGGAATTTTTTAAGTGGAATTTGGAAGTGGAATTTCGAATTTGAATTTCGAACTGGAATTTGGAAGTGGAATATGGAACTCCAATTTGGAACGGGAATTTAGAAGTGGAATTTGTAATTCGAATTTAGAAGCGGAATTTGTAATTGGAATTTGTAATTGGAATTTAGATTTGGAATTTGGAATTGGAATTTAGAACTGGAATTTGGAAGTGGAATTTGGAAATGAAATTTTGAATTGGAATTTTGAAATTGAAATTGGAAGTGTTATTTGAAACACAAATTTCCAAGGGTACATAGAAAGCAAACTTTTATCGATAAGGTGTAATTTCAATCTGGAATCACAATTTCAGGAAGCCATTGAATTGCGACATGTGGAAGAGAATTATAGTATCAGAAACTGGAAAAGGAAATCAGAAGGGAAATTGGGAACGGGATTGTGGAAGTGAATTTTCGACCTGCGTTTGGTAATTGGAGGTAGGAACTGGAATTTTGAATTGGAATTTAGAAGTGGAATTTGATACAGAAATTTTAAAGTGAAATTTAGAGTTACAATTTAGAACTGGAATTTGGAAGTGCAATTTGGAACTGGAATTTGGAAGTGAAATTTAGAATTGGAATTTGGAAGTAGAATTTGGAATTGGAATTTGGAAGTAGAATTTGGAATTGGAATTTGGAAGTGGATTTTGGAATCAGAATTTGGAATTGAAATTCAGAACTGGAATATGAAAGTGAAATTTGGAAGTGGAATTCTGAATTGGAATTTGGAATGGGAATTTGGAATGGAAATTTAGAACTGGAATATGGAAGTGGAATTTGGAAGTGAAATATAGAATTGGAATTTGGAAATTGAATTTGGAAGTGAAATTTAGAATTTGAAATCCGAACTGTAATTTGGAAGTGGAATTTGGACCTTCAATTTGGAACTGGACTTTGGAAGTGGAATTTGAAACTCGAATTTAGAAATGGAATTTGGAATTGGAATTTAGAATTGGAATTTGGAACTGGAAGTTGGAAGTGGAATTTGGAAGTGGAATGTAGAATTGGAATTTTGAAATTGAAATTGGAAGTGTTATTTGAAACACAAATTTCCAAGGGTACATAGAAAGCAAACTTTTATCGATAAGGTGTAATTTGAATCTGGAATCATAATTTCAGGAAGCCATTGAAGTGCGACATGTGGAAGAAAATTATAGTATGAGAAACTGGAAAAGGAAATCAGAAGGGAAATTGGGAACGGGATTGTGGAAGTGAATTTTCGACCTGCGCTTGGTAATTGGAGGTTGAAACTGAAACATTGAATTGGAAGTTAGAAGTGGAATTTGATACAGAAATTATAAAGTGAAATTTAGAGTTGAGATTTAGAACTGGAATTTGGAAGTGGAATTTGGAATTTGAAAGTGAAATTTAGAATTGGAATTTAGAATTGGAATTTGGAAGTAGAATTTGGAATTGGAAATTGGAAGTAGAATTTGGAATTGGAATTTGGAAGTGGATTTTGGAATCAGAATTTGGAAGTGGAATTTAGAACTGGAATATGGAAGTGGAATTTAGAATTGGAATTTTGAATGGGAATGTGGAAGTGGAATTTAGAACTGGAATTTAGAATTGGAATTTGGAAGCGGAATTTAGAACTGGACTTTGGAATTGGAATTTAGAATTGGAATTTGGAACTGGAAGTTGGAAGTGGAATTTGGAAGTAGAATGTAGAATTGGAATTTTGAAATTGAAATTGGAAGTGTTATTTGAAACACAAATTTCCAAGGGTACATAGAAAGCAAACTTTTATCGATAAGGTGTAATTTGAATCTGGAATCATAATTTCAGGAAGCTATTGAAGTGCGACATGGGGAAGAAAATTATAGTATGAGAAACTGGAAAAGGAAATCAGAAGGGAAATTGGGAACGAGATTGTGGAAGTGAATTTTCGACCTGCGTTTGGTAATTGGAGGTTGGAACTGGAATATTGAATTGGAATTTAGAAGTGGAATTTGATACCGAAATTTTAAAGTGAAATTTAGAGTTGAAATTTAGTACTGGAATTTGGAAGTGGAATTTGGCATTTGAAAGTGAAATTTAGAATTGGAATTTAGAATTGGAATTTGGAAGTAGAATTTGGAATTGGAAATTGGAAGTAGAATTTGGAATTGGAATTTGGAAGTGGATTTTGGAATCAGAATTTGGAAGTGGAATTTAGAACTGGAATATTTAAGTGGAATTTAGAATTGGAATTTTGAATGGGAATGTGGAAGTGGAATTTAGAACTGGAATTTAGAATTGGAATTTGGAAGCAGAATTTAGAACTGGACTTTGGAATTGGAATTTAGAATTGGAATTTGGAACTGGAAGTTGGAAGTGGAATTTGGAAGTGGAATGTAGAATTGGAATTTTGAAATTGAAATTGGAAGTGTTATTTGAAACACAAATTTACAAGGGTACATAGAAAGCAAACTTTTATCGATAAGGTGTAATTTCGATCTGGAATCATAATTTCAGGAATCAATTGAAGTGCGACATGTGGAAGAGAATTGTCGTATCAGACACTGGAAAAGGAAATCAGACGGGAAATTGGGAACGGGATTGTGGAAGTGAATTTTCGACCTGCGTTTGGTAATTGGGGGTTGGAACTGGAATATTGAATTGGAATTTAGAAGTGGAATTTGATACAGAAATTTTAAAGTGAAATTTACAGTTGAAATTTAGAACTGGAATTTGGAAGTGGAATTTTGGAATTTGAAAGAGAAATTTAGAATTGGAATTTAGAATAGTATTTGGAAGTAGAATGTGGAACTGGAAGCTCGAAGTGGAATTTGGAAGTGGAATTTAGAACTGAAATTTAGAATTGGAATTTGGAAGCGAAATTAATAACTGGAATTTGGAAGTAGAGTTTGGAATTGGAATTTGGAAGTGGATTTTGGAATCAGAATTTGGAATTGGAATTTAGAACTGGAATTTGGAATTGAAATTTAGAATTGGAATTTGGAACTGGAAGTTGGAAGTGGAATTTGGAAGTGGAGTTTGGAAGTGGAATGTAGAATTGGAATTTTGAAATTGAAATTGGAAGTGTTATTTGAAACACAGCTTTACAAGTGTACATAGAAAGCAAACCTTTATCAATAAGGTGTAATTTCAATCTGGAATCATAATTTCAGGAAGCCATTGACGTGCGACATGTGAAAGAAAATTATAGTATCAGAAACTGGAAAAGGAAATCAGAAGGGAAATTGGGAACGGGATTGTGTAAGTGAATTTTCGACCTGCGTTTGGCAATTGGAGGTTGGAACTGGAATATTGAATTGGAATTTAGAAGTGGAATTTGATACCGAAATTTTAAAGTGAAATTTATAGTTGAAATTTAGAACTGGAATTTGGAAGTGGAATTTGGAATTTGAAAGTGAAATTTAGAATTGGAATTTAGAATAGTATTTGGAAGTAGAATTTGGAATTGGAAATTGGAAGTAGAATTTGGAATTGGAATTTGGAAGTGGATTTTGGAATTTGAAAGTGAAATTTAGAATTGGAATTTAGAATTGGAATTTGGAAGTAGAATTTGGAATTGGAATTTGGAAGTGGATTTTGGAATCAGAATTTGGAAGTGGAATTTAGAACTGGAATATGGAAGTAGAATTTGGAATTGGAATTTGGAAGTGGATTTTGGAATCAGAATTTGAAATTGGAATTTAGAACTGGAATTTTTTAAGTGGAATTTGGAAGTGGAATTTCGAATTTGAATTTCGAACTGGAATTTGGAAGTGGAATATGGAACTCCAATTTGGAACGGGAATTTAGAAGTGGAATTTGTAATTCGAATTTAGAAGCGGAATTTGTAATTGGAATTTGTAATTGGAATTTAGATTTGGAATTTGGAATTGGAATTTAGAACTGGAATTTGGAAGTGGAATTTGGAAATGAAATTTTGAATTGGAATTTTGAAATTGAAATTGGAAGTGTTATTTGAAACACAAATTTCCAAGGGTACATAGAAAGCAAACTTTTATCGATAAGGTGTAATTTCAATCTGGAATCACAATTTCAGGAAGCCATTGAATTGCGACATGTGGAAGAGAATTATAGTATCAGAAACTGGAAAAGGAAATCAGAAGGGAAATTGGGAACGGGATTGTGGAAGTGAATTTTCGACCTGCGTTTGGTAATTGGAGGTAGGAACTGGAATTTTGAATTGGAATTTAGAAGTGGAATTTGATACAGAAATTTTAAAGTGAAATTTAGAGTTACAATTTAGAACTGGAATTTGGAAGTGCAATTTGGAACTGGAATTTGGAAGTGAAATTTAGAATTGGAATTTGGAAGTAGAATTTGGAATTGGAATTTGGAAGTAGAATTTGGAATTGGAATTTGGAAGTGGATTTTGGAATCAGAATTTGGAATTGAAATTCAGAACTGGAATATGAAAGTGAAATTTGGAAGTGGAATTCTGAATTGGAATTTGGAATGGGAATTTGGAATGGAAATTTAGAACTGGAATATGGAAGTGGAATTTGGAAGTGAAATATAGAATTGGAATTTGGAAATTGAATTTGGAAGTGAAATTTAGAATTTGAAATCCGAACTGTAATTTGGAAGTGGAATTTGGACCTTCAATTTGGAACTGGACTTTGGAAGTGGAATTTGAAACTCGAATTTAGAAATGGAATTTGGAATTGGAATTTAGAATTGGAATTTGGAACTGGAAGTTGGAAGTGGAATTTGGAAGTGGAATGTAGAATTGGAATTTTGAAATTGAAATTGGAAGTGTTATTTGAAACACAAATTTCCAAGGGTACATAGAAAGCAAACTTTTATCGATAAGGTGTAATTTGAATCTGGAATCATAATTTCAGGAAGCCATTGAAGTGCGACATGTGGAAGAAAATTATAGTATGAGAAACTGGAAAAGGAAATCAGAAGGGAAATTGGGAACGGGATTGTGGAAGTGAATTTTCGACCTGCGCTTGGTAATTGGAGGTTGAAACTGAAACATTGAATTGGAAGTTAGAAGTGGAATTTGATACAGAAATTATAAAGTGAAATTTAGAGTTGAGATTTAGAACTGGAATTTGGAAGTGGAATTTGGAATTTGAAAGTGAAATTTAGAATTGGAATTTAGAATTGGAATTTGGAAGTAGAATTTGGAATTGGAAATTGGAAGTAGAATTTGGAATTGGAATTTGGAAGTGGATTTTGGAATCAGAATTTGGAAGTGGAATTTAGAACTGGAATATGGAAGTGGAATTTAGAATTGGAATTTTGAATGGGAATGTGGAAGTGGAATTTAGAACTGGAATTTAGAATTGGAATTTGGAAGCGGAATTTAGAACTGGACTTTGGAATTGGAATTTAGAATTGGAATTTGGAACTGGAAGTTGGAAGTGGAATTTGGAAGTAGAATGTAGAATTGGAATTTTGAAATTGAAATTGGAAGTGTTATTTGAAACACAAATTTCCAAGGGTACATAGAAAGCAAACTTTTATCGATAAGGTGTAATTTGAATCTGGAATCATAATTTCAGGAAGCTATTGAAGTGCGACATGGGGAAGAAAATTATAGTATGAGAAACTGGAAAAGGAAATCAGAAGGGAAATTGGGAACGAGATTGTGGAAGTGAATTTTCGACCTGCGTTTGGTAATTGGAGGTTGGAACTGGAATATTGAATTGGAATTTAGAAGTGGAATTTGATACCGAAATTTTAAAGTGAAATTTAGAGTTGAAATTTAGTACTGGAATTTGGAAGTGGAATTTGGCATTTGAAAGTGAAATTTAGAATTGGAATTTAGAATTGGAATTTGGAAGTAGAATTTGGAATTGGAAATTGGAAGTAGAATTTGGAATTGGAATTTGGAAGTGGATTTTGGAATCAGAATTTGGAAGTGGAATTTAGAACTGGAATATTTAAGTGGAATTTAGAATTGGAATTTTGAATGGGAATGTGGAAGTGGAATTTAGAACTGGAATTTAGAATTGGAATTTGGAAGCAGAATTTAGAACTGGACTTTGGAATTGGAATTTAGAATTGGAATTTGGAACTGGAAGTTGGAAGTGGAATTTGGAAGTGGAATGTAGAATTGGAATTTTGAAATTGAAATTGGAAGTGTTATTTGAAACACAAATTTACAAGGGTACATAGAAAGCAAACTTTTATCGATAAGGTGTAATTTCGATCTGGAATCATAATTTCAGGAATCAATTGAAGTGCGACATGTGGAAGAGAATTGTCATATCAGACACTGGAAAAGGAAATCAGACGGGAAATTGGGAACGGGATTGTGGAAGTGAATTTTCGACCTGCGTTTGGTAATTGGAGGTTGGAACTGGAATATTGAATTGGAATTTAGAAGTGGAATTTGATACAGAAATTTTAAAGTGAAATTTACAGTTGAAATTTAGAACTGGAATTTGGAAGTGGAATTTTGGAATTTGAAAGAGAAATTTAGAATTGGAATTTAGAATAGTATTTGGAAGTAGAATGTGGAACTGGAAGCTCGAAGTGGAATTTGGAAGTGGAATTTAGAACTGAAATTTAGAATTGGAATTTGGAAGCGAAATTAATAACTGGAATTTGGAAGTAGAGTTTGGAATTGGAATTTGGAAGTGGATTTTGGAATCAGAATTTGGAATTGGAATTTAGAACTGGAATTTGGAATTGAAATTTAGAATTGGAATTTGGAACTGGAAGTTGGAAGTGGAATTTGGAAGTGGAGTTTGGAAGTGGAATGTAGAATTGGAATTTTGAAATTGAAATTGGAAGTGTTATTTGAAACACAGCTTTACAAGTGTACATAGAAAGCAAACCTTTATCGATAAGGTGTAATTTCAATCTGGAATCATAATTTCAGGAAGCCATTGACGTGCGACATGTGAAAGAAAATTATAGTATCAGAAACTGGAAAAGGAAATCAGAAGGGAAATTGGGAACGGGATTGTGTAAGTGAATTTTCGACCTGCGTTTGGCAATTGGAGGTTGGAACTGGAATATTGAATTGGAATTTAGAAGTGGAATTTGATACCGAAATTTTAAAGTGAAATTTATAGTTGAAATTTAGAACTGGAATTTGGAAGTGGAATTTGGAATTTGAAAGTGAAATTTAGAATTGGAATTTAGAATAGTATTTGGAAGTAGAATTTGGAATTGGAAATTGGAAGTCGAATTTGGAATTGGAATTTGGAAGTGGATTTTGGAATTTGAAAGTGAAATTTAGAATTGGAATTTGGAATTGGAATTTGGAAGTAGAATTTGGAATTGGAATTTGGAAGTGGATTTTGGAATCAGAATTTGGAAGTGGAATTTAGAACTGGAATATGGAAGTAGAATTTGGAATTGGAATTTGGAAGTGGATTTTGGAATCAGAATTTGAAATTGGAATTTAGAACTGGAATTTTTTAAGTGGAATTTGGAAGTGGAATTTCGAATTTGAATTTCGAACTGGAATTTGGAAGTGGAATATGGAACTCCAATTTGGAACGGGAATTTAGAAGTGGAATTTGTAATTCGAATTTAGAAGCGGAATTTGTAATTGGAATTTGTAATTGGAATTTAGATTTGGAATTTGGAATTGGAATTTAGAACTGGAATTTGGAAGTGGAATTTGGAAATGAAATTTTGAATTGGAATTTTGAAATTGAAATTGGAAGTGTTATTTGAAACACAAATTTCCAAGGGTACATAGAAAGCAAACTTTTATCGATAAGGTGTAATTTCAATCTGGAATCACAATTTCAGGAAGCCATTGAATTGCGACATGTGGAAGAGAATTATAGTATCAGAAACTGGAAAAGGAAATCAGAAGGGAAATTGGGAACGGGATTGTGGAAGTGAATTTTCGACCTGCGTTTGGTAATTGGAGGTAGGAACTGGAATTTTGAATTGGAATTTAGAAGTGGAATTTGATACAGAAATTTTAAAGTGAAATTTAGAGTTACAATTTAGAACTGGAATTTGGAAGTGCAATTTGGAACTGGAATTTGGAAGTGAAATTTAGAATTGGAATTTGGAAGTAGAATTTGGAATTGGAATTTGGAAGTAGAATTTGGAATTGGAATTTGGAAGTGGATTTTGGAATCAGAATTTGGAATTGAAATTCAGAACTGGAATATGAAAGTGAAATTTGGAAGTGGAATTCTGAATTGGAATTTGGAATGGGAATTTGGAATGGAAATTTAGAACTGGAATATGGAAGTGGAATTTGGAAGTGAAATATAGAATTGGAATTTGGAAATTGAATTTGGAAGTGAAATTTAGAATTTGAAATCCGAACTGTAATTTGGAAGTGGAATTTGGACCTTCAATTTGGAACTGGACTTTGGAAGTGGAATTTGAAACTCGAATTTAGAAATGGAATTTGGAATTGGAATTTAGAATTGGAATTTGGAACTGGAAGTTGGAAGTGGAATTTGGAAGTGGAATGTAGAATTGGAATTTTGAAATTGAAATTGGAAGTGTTATTTGAAACACAAATTTCCAAGGGTACATAGAAAGCAAACTTTTATCGATAAGGTGTAATTTGAATCTGGAATCATAATTTCAGGAAGCCATTGAAGTGCGACATGTGGAAGAAAATTATAGTATGAGAAACTGGAAAAGGAAATCAGAAGGGAAATTGGGAACGGGATTGTGGAAGTGAATTTTCGACCTGCGCTTGGTAATTGGAGGTTGAAACTGAAACATTGAATTGGAAGTTAGAAGTGGAATTTGATACAGAAATTATAAAGTGAAATTTAGAGTTGAGATTTAGAACTGGAATTTGGAAGTGGAATTTGGAATTTGAAAGTGAAATTTAGAATTGGAATTTAGAATTGGAATTTGGAAGTAGAATTTGGAATTGGAAATTGGAAGTAGAATTTGGAATTGGAATTTGGAAGTGGATTTTGGAATCAGAATTTGGAAGTGGAATTTAGAACTGGAATATGGAAGTGGAATTTAGAATTGGAATTTTGAATGGGAATGTGGAAGTGGAATTTAGAACTGGAATTTAGAATTGGAATTTGGAAGCGGAATTTAGAACTGGACTTTGGAATTGGAATTTAGAATTGGAATTTGGAACTGGAAGTTGGAAGTGGAATTTGGAAGTAGAATGTAGAATTGGAATTTTGAAATTGAAATTGGAAGTGTTATTTGAAACACAAATTTCCAAGGGTACATAGAAAGCAAACTTTTATCGATAAGGTGTAATTTGAATCTGGAATCATAATTTCAGGAAGCTATTGAAGTGCGACATGGGGAAGAAAATTATAGTATGAGAAACTGGAAAAGGAAATCAGAAGGGAAATTGGGAACGAGATTGTGGAAGTGAATTTTCGACCTGCGTTTGGTAATTGGAGGTTGGAACTGGAATATTGAATTGGAATTTAGAAGTGGAATTTGATACCGAAATTTTAAAGTGAAATTTAGAGTTGAAATTTAGAACTGGAATTTGGAAGTGGAATTTGGCATTTGAAAGTGAAATTTAGAATTGGAATTTAGAATTGGAATTTGGAAGTAGAATTTGGAATTGGAAATTGGAAGTAGAATTTGGAATTGGAATTTGGAAGTGGATTTTGGAATCAGAATTTGGAAGTGGAATTTAGAACTGGAATATTTAAGTGGAATTTAGAATTGGAATTTTGAATGGGAATGTGGAAGTGGAATTTAGAACTGGAATTTAGAATTGGAATTTGGAAGCAGAATTTAGAACTGGACTTTGGAATTGGAATTTAGAATTGGAATTTGGAACCTGAAGTTGGAAGTGGAATTTGGAAGTGGAATGTAGAATTGGAATTTTGAAATTGAAATTGGAAGTGTTATTTGAAACACAAATTTACAAGGGTACATAGAAAGCAAACTTTTATCGATAAGGTGTAATTTCGATCTGGAATCATAATTTCAGGAATCAATTGAAGTGCGACATGTGGAAGAGAATTGTCGTATCAGACACTGGAAAAGGAAATCAGACGGGAAATTGGGAACGGGATTGTGGAAGTGAATTTTCGACCTGCGTTTGGTAATTGGAGGTTGGAACTGGAATATTGAATTGGAATTTAGAAGTGGAATTTGATACAGAAATTTTAAAGTGAAATTTACAGTTGAAATTTAGAACTGGAATTTGGAAGTGGAATTTTGGAATTTGAAAGAGAAATTTAGAATTGGAATTTAGAATAGTATTTGGAAGTAGAATGTGGAACTGGAAGCTCGAAGTGGAATTTGGAAGTGGAATTTAGAACTGAAATTTAGAATTGGAATTTGGAAGCGAAATTAATAACTGGAATTTGGAAGTAGAGTTTGGAATTGGAATTTGGAAGTGGATTTTGGAATCAGAATTTGGAATTGGAATTTAGAACTGGAATTTGGAATTGAAATTTAGAATTGGAATTTGGAACTGGAAGTTGGAAGTGGAATTTGGAAGTGGAGTTTGGAAGTGGAATGTAGAATTGGAATTTTGAAATTGAAATTGGAAGTGTTATTTGAAACACAGCTTTACAAGTGTACATAGAAAGCAAACCTTTATCGATAAGGTGTAATTTCAATCTGGAATCATAATTTCAGGAAGCCATTGACGTGCGACATGTGAAAGAAAATTATAGTATCAGAAACTGGAAAAGGAAATCAGAAGGGAAATTGGGAACGGGATTGTGTAAGTGAATTTTCGACCTGCGTTTGGCAATTGGAGGTTGGAACTGGAATATTGAATTGGAATTTAGAAGTGGAATTTGATACCGAAATTTTAAAGTGAAATTTATAGTTGAAATTTAGAACTGGAATTTGGAAGTGGAATTTGGAATTTGAAAGTGAAATTTAGAATTGGAATTTAGAATAGTATTTGGAAGTAGAATTTGGAATTGGAAATTGGAAGTCGAATTTGGAATTGGAATTTGGAAGTGGATTTTGGAATTTGAAAGTGAAATTTAGAATTGGAATTTAGAATTGGAATGTGGAAGTAGAATTTGGAATTGGAATTTGGAAGTGGATTTTGGAATCAGAATTTGGAAGTGGAATTTAGAACTGGAATATGGAAGTAGAATTTGGAATTGGAATTTGGAAGTGGATTTTGGAATCAGAATTTGAAATTGGAATTTAGAACTGGAATTTTTTAAGTGGAATTTGGAAGTGGAATTTCGAATTTGAATTTCGAACTGGAATTTGGAAGTGGAATATGGAACTCCAATTTGGAACGGGAATTTAGAAGTGGAATTTGTAATTCGAATTTAGAAGCGGAATTTGTAATTGGAATTTGTAATTGGAATTTAGATTTGGAATTTGGAATTGGAATTTAGAACTGGAATTTGGAAGTGGAATTTGGAAATGAAATTTTGAATTGGAATTTTGAAATTGAAATTGGAAGTGTTATTTGAAACACAAATTTCCAAGGGTACATAGAAAGCAAACTTTTATCGATAAGGTGTAATTTCAATCTGGAATCACAATTTCAGGAAGCCATTGAATTGCGACATGTGGAAGAGAATTATAGTATCAGAAACTGGAAAAGGAAATCAGAAGGGAAATTGGGAACGGGATTGTGGAAGTGAATTTTCGACCTGCGTTTGGTAATTGGAGGTAGGAACTGGAATTTTGAATTGGAATTTAGAAGTGGAATTTGATACAGAAATTTTAAAGTGAAATTTAGAGTTACAATTTAGAACTGGAATTTGGAAGTGCAATTTGGAACTGGAATTTGGAAGTGAAATTTAGAATTGGAATTTGGAAGTAGAATTTGGAATTGGAATTTGGAAGTAGAATTTGGAATTGGAATTTGGAAGTGGATTTTGGAATCAGAATTTGGAATTGAAATTCAGAACTGGAATATGAAAGTGAAATTTGGAAGTGGAATTCTGAATTGGAATTTGGAATGGGAATTTGGAATGGAAATTTAGAACTGGAATATGGAAGTGGAATTTGGAAGTGAAATATAGAATTGGAATTTGGAAATTGAATTTGGAAGTGAAATTTAGAATTTGAAATCCGAACTGTAATTTGGAAGTGGAATTTGGACCTTCAATTTGGAACTGGACTTTGGAAGTGGAATTTGAAACTCGAATTTAGAAATGGAATTTGCAATTGGAATTTAGAATTGGAATTTGGAACTGGAAGTTGGAAGTGGAATTTGGAAGTGGAATGTAGAATTGGAATTTTGAAATTGAAATTGGAAGTGTGATTTGAAACACAAATTTCCAAGGGTACATAGAAAGCAAACTTTTATCGATAAGGTGTAATTTGAATCTGGAATCATAATTTCAGGAAGCCATTGAAGTGCGACATGTGGAAGAAAATTATAGTATGAAAAACTGGAAAAGGAAATCAGAAGGGAAATTGGGAACGGGATTGTGGAAGTGAATTTTCGACCTGCGCTTGGTAATTGGAGGTTGAAACTGAAACATTGAATTGGAAGTTAGAAGTGGAATTTGATACAGAAATTATAAAGTGAAATTTAGAGTTGAGATTTAGAACTGGAATTTGGAAGTGGAATTTGGAATTTGAAAGTGAAATTTAGAATTGGAATTTAGAATTGGAATTTGGAAGTAGAATTTGGAATTGGAAATTGGAAGTAGAATTTGGAATTGGAATTTGGAAGTGGATTTTGGAATCAGAATTTGGAAGTGGAATTTAGAACTGGAATATGGAAGTGGAATTTAGAATTGGAATTTTGAATGGGAATGTGGAAGTGGAATTTAGAACTGGAATTTAGAATTGGAATTTGGAAGCGGAATTTAGAACTGGACTTTGGAATTGGAATTTAGAATTGGAATTTGGAACTGGAAGTTGGAAGTGGAATTTGGAAGTAGAATGTAGAATTGGAATTTTGAAATTGAAATTGGAAGTGTTATTTGAAACACAAATTTCCAAGGGTACATAGAAAGCAAACTTTTATCGATAAGGTGTAATTTGAATCTGGAATCATAATTTCAGGAAGCTATTGAAGTGCGACATGGGGAAGAAAATTATAGTATGAGAAACTGGAAAAGGAAATCAGAAGGGAAATTGGGAACGAGATTGTGGAAGTGAATTTTCGACCTGCGTTTGGTAATTGGAGGTTGGAACTGGAATATTGAATTGGAATTTAGAAGTGGAATTTGATACCGAAATTTTAAAGTGAAATTTAGAGTTGAAATTTAGAACTGGAATTTGGAAGTGGAATTTGGCATTTGAAAGTGAAATTTAGAATTGGAATTTAGAATTGGAATTTGGAAGTAGAATTTGGAATTGGAAATTGGAAGTAGAATTTGGAATTGGAATTTGGAAGTGGATTTTGGAATCAGAATTTGGAAGTGGAATTTAGAACTGGAATATTTAAGTGGAATTTAGAATTGGAATTTTGAATGGGAATGTGGAAGTGGAATTTAGAACTGGAATTTAGAATTGGAATTTGGAAGCAGAATTTAGAACTGGACTTTGGAATTGGAATTTAGAATTGGAATTTGGAACTGGAAGTTGGAAGTGGAATTTGGAAGTGGAATGTAGAATTGGAATTTTGAAATTGAAATTGGAAGTGTTATTTGAAACACAAATTTACAAGGGTACATAGAAAGCAAACTTTTATCGATAAGGTGTAATTTCGATCTGGAATCATAATTTCAGGAATCAATTGAAGTGCGACATGTGGAAGAGAATTGTCGTATCAGACACTGGAAAAGGAAATCAGACGGGAAATTGGGAACGGGATTGTGGAAGTGAATTTTCGACCTGCGTTTGGTAATTGGAGGTTGGAACTGGAATATTGAATTGGAATTTAGAAGTGGAATTTGATACAGAAATTTTAAAGTGAAATTTACAGTTGAAATTTAGAACTGGAATTTGGAAGTGGAATTTTGGAATTTGAAAGAGAAATTTAGAATTGGAATTTAGAATAGTATTTGGAAGTAGAATGTGGAACTGGAAGCTCGAAGTGGAATTTGGAAGTGGAATTTAGAACTGAAATTTAGAATTGGAATTTGGAAGCGAAATTAATAACTGGAATTTGGAAGTAGAGTTTGGAATTGGAATTTGGAAGTGGATTTTGGAATCAGAATTTGGAATTGGAATTTAGAACTGGAATTTGGAATTGAAATTTAGAATTGGAATTTGGAACTGGAAGTTGGAAGTGGAATTTGGAAGTGGAGTTTGGAAGTGGAATGTAGAATTGGAATTTTGAAATTGAAATTGGAAGTGTTATTTGAAACACAGCTTTACAAGTGTACATAGAAAGCAAACCTTTATCGATAAGGTGTAATTTCAATCTGGAATCATAATTTCAGGAAGCCATTGACGTGCGACATGTGAAAGAAAATTATAGTATCAGAAACTGGAAAAGGAAATCAGAAGGGAAATTGGGAACGGGATTGTGTAAGTGAATTTTCGACCTGCGTTTGGCAATTGGAGGTTGGAACTGGAATATTGAATTGGAATTTAGAAGTGGAATTTGATACCGAAATTTTAAAGTGAAATTTATAGTTGAAATTTAGAACTGGAATTTGGAAGTGGAATTTGGAATTTGAAAGTGAAATTTAGAATTGGAATTTAGAATAGTATTTGGAAGTAGAATTTGGAATTGGAAATTGGAAGTAGAATTTGGAATTGGAATTTGGAAGTGGATTTTGGAATTTGAAAGTGAAATTTAGAATTGGAATTTAGAATTGGAATTTGGAAGTAGAATTTGGAATTGGAATTTGGAAGTGGATTTTGGAATCAGAATTTGGAAGTGGAATTTAGAACTGGAATATGGAAGTAGAATTTGGAATTGGAATTTGGAAGTGGATTTTGGAATCAGAATTTGAAATTGGAATTTAGAACTGGAATTTTTTAAGTGGAATTTGGAAGTGGAATTTCGAATTTGAATTTCGAACTGGAATTTGGAAGTGGAATATGGAACTCCAATTTGGAACGGGAATTTAGAAGTGGAATTTGTAATTCGAATTTAGAAGCGGAATTTGTAATTGGAATTTAGATTTGGAATTTGGAATTGGAATTTAGAACTGGAATTTGGAAGTGGAATTTGGAAATGAAATTTTGAATTGGAATTTTGAAATTGAAATTGGAAGTGTTATTTGAAACACAAATTTCCAAGGGTACATAGAAAGCAAACTTTTATCGATAAGGTGTAATTTCAATCTGGAATCACAATTTCAGGAAGCCATTGAATTGCGACATGTGGAAGAGAATTATAGTATCAGAAACTGGAAAAGGAAATCAGAAGGGAAATTGGGAACGGGATTGTGGAAGTGAATTTTCGACCTGCGTTTGGTAATTGGAGGTAGGAACTGGAATTTTGAATTGGAATTTAGAAGTGGAATTTGATACAGAAATTTTAAAGTGAAATTTAGAGTTACAATTTAGAACTGGAATTTGGAAGTGCAATTTGGAACTGGAATTTGGAAGTGAAATTTAGAATTGGAATTTGGAAGTAGAATTTGGAATTGGAATTTGGAAGTAGAATTTGGAATTGGAATTTGGAAGTGGATTTTGGAATCAGAATTTGGAATTGAAATTCAGAACTGGAATATGAAAGTGAAATTTGGAAGTGGAATTCTGAATTGGAATTTGGAATGGGAATTTGGAATGGAAATTTAGAACTGGAATATGGAAGTGGAATTTGGAAGTGAAATATAGAATTGGAATTTGGAAATTGAATTTGGAAGTGAAATTTAGAATTTGAAATCCGAACTGTAATTTGGAAGTGGAATTTGGACCTTCAATTTGGAACTGGACTTTGGAAGTGGAATTTGAAACTCGAATTTAGAAATGGAATTTGCAATTGGAATTTAGAATTGGAATTTGGAACTGGAAGTTGGAAGTGGAATTTGGAAGTGGAATGTAGAATTGGAATTTTGAAATTGAAATTGGAAGTGTTATTTGAAACACAAATTTCCAAGGGTACATAGAAAGCAAACTTTTATCGATAAGGTGTAATTTGAATCTGGAATCATAATTTCAGGAAGCCATTGAAGTGCGACATGTGGAAGAAAATTATAGTATCAGAAACTGGAAAAGGAAATTAGAAGGGAAATTGGGAACGGGATTGTGGAAGTGAATTTTCGACCTGCGTTTGGTAATTGGAGGTTGGAACTGGAATTTTGAATTGGAATTTAGAAGTGGAATTTGATACAGAAATTTTAAAGTGAAATTTAGAGTTAAAATTTAGAACTGGAATTTGGAAGTGCAATTTGGAACTGGAATTTGGAAGTGAAATTTAGAATTGGAATTTGGAAGTAGAATTTGGAATTGGAATTTGGAAGTGGATTTTGGAATCAGAATTTGGAATTGAAATTCAGAACTGGAATATGGAAGTGAAATTTGGAAGTGGAATTCTGAATAGGAATTTGGAATGGGAATTTAGAATGGAAATTTAGAACTGGAATATGGAAGTGGAATTTGGAAGTGAAATGTAGAATTGGAATTTGGAAATTGAATTTGGAAGTGAACTTTAGAATTTGAAATCCGAACTGTAATTTGGAAGTGGAATTTGGACCTTCAATTTGGAACTGGACTTTGGAAGTGGAATTTGAAACTCGAATTTAGAAATGGAATTTGGAATTGAAATTTAGAATTGGAATTTGGAACTGGAAGTTGGAAGTGGAATTTGGAAGTGGAATGTAGAATTGGAATTTTGAAATTGAAATTGGAAGTGTTATTTGAAACACAAATTTCCAAGGGTACATAGAAAGTAAACTTTTATCGATAAGGTGTAATTTGAATCTGGAATCATAATTTCAGGAAGCCATTGAAGTGCTACATGTGGAAGAAAATTATAGTATCAGAAACTGGAAAAGGAAATCAGAAGGGAAATTGGTAACGGGATTGTGGAAGTGAATTTTCGACCTGCGTTTAGTAATTGGAGGTTGAAATTGAAATATTGAATTGGAATTTAGAAGTGAAATTTGATACAGAAATTTTAAAGTGAAATTTAGAGTTGAAATTTAGAACTGGAATTTGGAAGTGCAATTTGGAACTGGAATTTGGAAGTGAAATTTAGAAGTAGAATTTGGAATTGGAATTTGGAAGTAGAATTTAGAATTGGAATTTGGAAGTGGATTTTGGAATCAGAATTTGACATTGGAATTCAGAACTGGAATATGGAAGTGAAATTTGGAAGTGGAATTTAGAATTGGAATTTGGAATGGGAATTTGGAATTGAAATTCAGAACTGGAATATGGAAGTGGAATTTGGAAGTGAAATGTAGAATTGCAATTTGGAAATTGAATTTGGAAGTGAAATTTAGAATTTGTAATCCAAACTGTAATTTGGAAGTGGAATTTGGACCTTCAATTTGGAACTGGACTTTGGAAGTGAAATTTGAAACTCGAATTTAGAAATGTAATTTGGTATTGCAATTTAGAATTGGAATTTGGAACTGGAAGTTGGAAGTGGAATTTGGAAGCGGAATTTATAACTGGAATTTGCAAGGAGAATTTGGAATTGGAATTTGGAAGTGGATTTTGGAATCAGAATTTGAAATTTCAATTTAGAACTGGAATTTGGAACTGGAATTTGGAAGTGGAATATGGAACTTCAATTTGGAACGGGAATTTAGAAGTGGAATTTGAAATTCGAATTTAGAAGCGGAATTTGTAATTGAAGTTAAGATTTGGAATTTGGAATTGGAATTTAGAACAGGAATTTGGAAGTGGAATTTGGAAATGGAATTTTGAATTGCAATTTTGAAATTGAAATTGAAAGTGTTATTTGAAACACAGATTTCCAAGGGTACATAGAAAGCAAACTTTTATCGATAAGGTGTAATTTCAATCTGGAATTAACATTTCAGGAAGCCATTGAAGTGCGACATGTGGAAGAGAATTATTGTATCAGAAACTGGAAAAGGAAATCAGAAGGGAAATTGGGAACGGGATTGTGGAAGTGAATTTTCGACCTGCGTTTGGTAATTGGAGGTTGGAACTGGAATATTGAATTGGAATTTAGAAGTGGAATTTGATACTGAAATTTGAAAGTGAAATTTAGAGTTGAAATGTAGAACTGGAATTTGGAAGTGGAATTTGGAATTTGAAAGAGAAATTTAGAATTGGAATTTGGAAGTAGAATTTGGAATTGGAAATTGGAAGCGGATTTTGGAATCAGAATTTGGAAGTGGAATTTAGAACTGGAATATGGAAGTAGAATTTGGAATTGGAATTTGGAAGTGGAATTTGGAAGTGGAATTTAGAATTGCAATTTCGAACTGGAATTTGGAAATGGAATATGGAACTCCAATTTGGAACGGGAATTTAGAAGTGGAATTTGAAATTTGAATTTAGAAGCGGAGTTTGTAATTCGAAATTGTAATTGGAATTGAGATTTGGAATTTGGAATTGGAATTTAGAAGTGGAATTTTGAAGTGGAATTTGAAAATGGAATTTTGAATTGTAATTTTGAAATTGAAATTGGAAGTGTTATTTGAAACACAAATTTCCAAGGGTACATAGAAAGCAAACTTTAATCGATAAGATGTAATTTCAATCTGGAATTATAATTTCAGGAAGCCATTGAAGTGCGACATGTGGAAGAGAATTATAGTATCAGAAACTGGAAAAGGATATCAGAAGGGAAATTGGGAACGGTATTGTGGAAGTGAATTTTCGACCTGCGTTTGGTAATTGGAGGTTGGAACTGGAATATTGAATTGGAATTTAGAAGTGGAATTTGATACTGAAATTTGAAAGTGAAATTTAGAGTTGAAATTTAGAACTGGAATTTGGAAGTGGAATTTGGAATTTGAAAGTGAAATTTAGAATTGGAATTTAGAATTGGAATTTGGAAGTAGAATTTGGAATTGGAAATTGGAAGTAGAATTTGGAATTGGAATTTGAAAGTGGATTTTGGAATCAGAATTTGGAAGTGGAATTTAGAACTGGAATATGGAAGTGGAATTTGGAAGTGGAATTTAGAATTGGAATTTTGAATGTGAATTTGGAAGTGGAATTTATAACTGGACTAGAGAATTGGAATTTGGAAGCAGAATTTAGAACTGGAATTTGGAAGTAGAATTTGTAATTGGAATTTGGAAGTAGAATTTGGAAGTGGAATTTGGAAGTGGATTTTGGAATCAGAATTTGGAATTGGAATTTATAACTGGAATATGGAAGTGAAATTTTAAGTGGAATTCTGAATTGGAATTTGGAATGGGAATTTGGAATTGAAATTTAGAACTGGAATATGGAAGTGGAATTTGGAAGTGAAATGTAGAAATGGAATTTGGAAATTGAATTTGGAAGTGAAATTTAGAATTTGAAATCCGAACTGTAAATTGGAATTGGAATTTGGACCTTCAATTTGGAACTGGACTTTGGAAGTGGAATTTGAAACTCGAATTTAGAAACGGAATTTGGAATTGGAATTTAGAATTGGAATTTGGAAGCTGAATTTATAACTGGAATTTGGAAGTAGAATTTGGAATTGGAATTTGGAAGTGGATTTTGGAATCAGAATTTGAAATTGTAATTTAGAACTGGAATTTGGAAGTGGAATTTTGAATTGGAATTTCGAACTGGAATTTGGAAGTGAAATATGGAACTTCAATTTGGAATGGGAATTTAGAAGTGGAATTTGAAATTCGAATTTAGAAGCGGAATTTGTAATTGGAATTTAGATTTGGAATTTGGAATTGGAATTTAGAACAGGAATTTTTAAGTGGAATTTGGAAATGGAATTTTGAATTGCAATTTTGAAGTTGAAATTGGAAGTGTTATTTGAAACACAGATTTTCAAGGGTACATAGAAGGCAAACTTTTATCGATAAGGTGTAATTTCAATCTGGAATCATAATTTCAGGAAGCCATTGAAGTGCGACATGTGGAAGAGAATTATAGTATCAGAAACTGGAAAATGAAATCAGAAGGGACATTGGGAACGGGATTGTGGAAGTGAATTTTCGACCTGCGTTTGGTAATTGGAGGTTGGACCTGGAATATTGAATTGGAATTTAGAAGTGGAATTTGATACTTAAATTTGAAAGTGAAATTTAGAGTTGAAATTTAGAACTGGAATTTGGAAGTGGAATTTGGAATTTGAAAGTGAAATTTAGAATTGGAATTTAGAATTGGAATTTGGAAGTAGAATTTGGAATTGGAATTTGGAAGTGGATTTTGGAATCAGAATTTGGAAGTGGAATTTAGAACTGGAATATGGAAGTAAAATTTGGAATTGGAATTTGGAAGTGGAATTTGGAAGTGGAATTTGGAAGTGGAATTTAGAATTGGAATTTCGAACTGGAATTTGGAAGTGGAATATGGAACTCCAATTTGGAACGGGAATTTAGAAGTGGAATTTGAAATTCGAATTTAGAAGCAGAGTTTGTAATTGGAATTTGGAAGTGGATTTTGGAATCAGAATTTGGAATTGGAATTTAGAACTGGACTTTGGAATTGGAATTTAGAATTGGAATTTGGAACTGGAAGTTGGAAGTGGAATTTGGAAGTGGAATGTAGAATTGGAATTTTGAAATTGAAATTGGAAGTGTTATTTGAAACACAAATTTACAAGGGTACATAGAAAGCAAACTTTTATCGATAAGGTGTAATTTCAATCTGGAATCATAATTTCAGGAAGCCATTGAAGTGCGACATGTGGAAGAGAATTATTGTATCAGAAACTGGAAAAGGAAATTAGAAGGGAAATTGGGAACGGGATTGTGGAAGTGAATTTTCGACCTGCGTTTGGTAATTGGAGGTTGGAACTGGAATATTGAATTGGAATTTAGAAGTGGAATTTGATACTGAAATTTGAAAGGGAAATTTAGAGTTGAAATTTAGAACTGGAATTTGAAAGTGGAATTTGGAATTTGAAAGTGAAATTTAGAATTGGAATTTAGAATTGGAATTTGGAAGTAGAATTTGGAATTGGAAATTGGAAGTAGAATTTGGAATTGGAATTTAGAAGTGGATTTTGGAATCAGAATTTGGAAGTGGAATTTAGAACTGGAATATGGAAGTGGAATTTGGAAGTGGAATTTAGAATTGGAATTTTGAATGGGAATTTGGAAGTGGAATTTAGAACTGTAATTGAGAATTGTAATTTGGAAGCGGAATTTAGAACTGCAATTTGAAATTGGAATTTAGAATTGGAATTTGGAACTGGAAGTTGGAAGTGGAATTTGGAAGTAAAATGTAGAATTGGAATTTTGAAATTGAAATTGGAAGTGTTATTTGAAACACAAATTTACAAGGGTACATAGAAAGCAAACTTTTATCGATAAGGTGTAATTTCAATCTGAAATCATAATTTCAGGAAGCCATTGAAGTGCGACATGTGGAAGAGAATTATTGTATCAGAAACTGGAAAAGGAAATTAGAAGGGAAATTGAGAACGGGATTGTGGAAGTGAATTTTCGACCTGCGTTTGGAAATTGGAGTTGGAACTGGAAAATTGAATTGAAATTTAGAAGTGGAATTTGATACTGCAATTTTAAAGTGAAATTTAGAGTTCAAATTTAGAACTGGAATTTGGAAGTGGAATTTGGAATTTGAAAGTGAAATTTAGAATTGGAATTTAAAATAGGAATTTGAAAGTAGAATGTGGAACTGGAAGTTGGAAGTGGAATTTGGAAGTGCAATTTAGAAGTGAAATTTAGAATTGGAATTTGGAAGCTGAATTTATAACTGGAATTTGGAAGTAGAAATTGGAATTGGAATTTGAAAGTGGATTTTGGAATCAGAATTCGAAATTGAAATTTAGAAGTGGAATTTGGAAGTGGAATTTAGAAGTGGAATATGGAACTTCAATTTGGAACGGGAATTTAGAAGTGGAATTTGAAATTCGAATTTAGAAGCGGAATTTGTAATTGGAGTTAAGATTTGGAATTTGGAATTGGAATTTAGAACAGGAATTTGGAAGTGGAATTTGGAAATGGAATTTTGAATTGCAATTTTGAAATTGAAATTGGAAGTGTTATTTGAAACACAGATTTCCAAGGGTACATAGAAAGCAAACTTTTATTGATAAGGTGTAATTTCAATCTGGAATCATAATTTCAGGAAGCCATTGAAGTGCGACATGTGGAAGAGAATTATAGTATCAGAAACTGGAAAAGGAAATCAGAAGGGAAATTGGGAACGGGATTGTGGAAGTGAATTTTCGACCTGCGTTTGGTAATTGGAGGTTGGAAATGGAATATTGAATTGGAATTTACAAGTGGAATTTGATACTGAAATTTGAAAGTGAAATTTAGAGTTGAAATGTAGAACTGGAATTTGGAAGTAGAATTTGGAATTTGAAAGTGAAATTTAGAATTGGAATTTGGAAGTAGAATTTGGAACTGAAAATTGGAATTAGAATTTGGAATTGCAATTTGGAAGTGGATTTTGGAATCAGAATTTGGAAGTGGAATTTATAACTGGAATACAGAATTAGAATTTGGAATTGGAATTTGGAAGTGGAATTTGGAAGTGGAATTTAGAATTGAAATTTCGAACTGGAATTTGAAAGTGGAATATGGAACTCCAATTTGGAACGGGAATTTAGAAGTGGAATTTGAAATTCGAATTTAGAAGCGGAGTTTGTAATTGGAAATTGTAATTGAAATTTAGATTTGGAATTTGGAATTGGAATTTAGAAGTGGAATTTGGAAGTGGAATTTGAAAATGGAATTTTGAATTGGAATTTTGAATGGGAATGTGGAAGTGGAATTTAGAACTGGAATTTAGAATTGGAATTTGGAAGCAGAATTTAGAACTGGACTTTGGAATTGGAATTTAGAATTGGAATTTGGAACTGGAAGTTGGAAGTGGAATTTGGAAGTGGAATGTAGAATTGGAATTTTGAAATTGAAATTGGAAGTGTTATTTGAAACACAAATTTACAAGGGTACATAGAAAGCAAACTTTTATCGATAAGGTGTAATTTCGATCTGGAATCATAATTTCAGGAATCAATTGAAGTGCGACATGTGGAAGAGAATTGTCGTATCAGACACTGGAAAAGGAAATCAGACGGGAAATTGGGAACGGGATTGTGGAAGTGAATTTTCGACCTGCGTTTGGTAATTGGAGGTTGGAACTGGAATATTGAATTGGAATTTAGAAGTGGAATTTGATACAGAAATTTTAAAGTGAAATTTACAGTTGAAATTTAGAACTGGAATTTGGAAGTGGAATTTTGGAATTTGAAAGAGAAATTTAGAATTGGAATTTAGAATAGTATTTGGAAGTAGAATGTGGAACTGGAAGCTCGAAGTGGAATTTGGAAGTGGAATTTAGAACTGAAATTTAGAATTGGAATTTGGAAGCGAAATTAATAACTGGAATTTGGAAGTAGAGTTTGGAATTGGAATTTGGAAGTGGATTTTGGAATCAGAATTTGGAATTGGAATTTAGAACTGGAATTTGGAATTGAAATTTAGAATTGGAATTTGGAACTGGAAGTTGGAAGTGGAATTTGGAAGTGGAGTTTGGAAGTGGAATGTAGAATTGGAATTTTGAAATTGAAATTGGAAGTGTTATTTGAAACACAGCTTTACAAGTGTACATAGAAAGCAAACCTTTATCGATAAGGTGTAATTTCAATCTGGAATCATAATTTCAGGAAGCCATTGACGTGCGACATGTGAAAGAAAATTATAGTATCAGAAACTGGAAAAGGAAATCAGAAGGGAAATTGGGAACGGGATTGTGTAAGTGAATTTTCGACCTGCGTTTGGCAATTGGAGGTTGGAACTGGAATATTGAATTGGAATTTAGAAGTGGAATTTGATACCGAAATTTTAAAGTGAAATTTATAGTTGAAATTTAGAACTGGAATTTGGAAGTGGAATTTGGAATTTGAAAGTGAAATTTAGAATTGGAATTTAGAATAGTATTTGGAAGTAGAATTTGGAATTGGAAATTGGAAGTAGAATTTGGAATTGGAATTTGGAAGTGGATTTTGGAATTTGAAAGTGAAATTTAGAATTGGAATTTAGAATTGGAATTTGGAAGTAGAATTTGGAATTGGAATTTGGAAGTGGATTTTGGAATCAGAATTTGGAAGTGGAATTTAGAACTGGAATATGGAAGTAGAATTTGGAATTGGAATTTGGAAGTGGATTTTGGAATCAGAATTTGAAATTGGAATTTAGAACTGGAATTTTTTAAGTGGAATTTGGAAGTGGAATTTCGAATTTGAATTTCGAACTGGAATTTGGAAGTGGAATATGGAACTCCAATTTGGAACGGGAATTTAGAAGTGGAATTTGTAATTCGAATTTAGAAGCGGAATTTGTAATTGGAATTTAGATTTGGAATTTGGAATTGGAATTTAGAACTGGAATTTGGAAGTGGAATTTGGAAATGAAATTTTGAATTGGAATTTTGAAATTGAAATTGGAAGTGTTATTTGAAACACAAATTTCCAAGGGTACATAGAAAGCAAACTTTTATCGATAAGGTGTAATTTCAATCTGGAATCACAATTTCAGGAAGCCATTGAATTGCGACATGTGGAAGAGAATTATAGTATCAGAAACTGGAAAAGGAAATCAGAAGGGAAATTGGGAACGGGATTGTGGAAGTGAATTTTCGACCTGCGTTTGGTAATTGGAGGTAGGAACTGGAATTTTGAATTGGAATTTAGAAGTGGAATTTGATACAGAAATTTTAAAGTGAAATTTAGAGTTACAATTTAGAACTGGAATTTGGAAGTGCAATTTGGAACTGGAATTTGGAAGTGAAATTTAGAATTGGAATTTGGAAGTAGAATTTGGAATTGGAATTTGGAAGTAGAATTTGGAATTGGAATTTGGAAGTGGATTTTGGAATCAGAATTTGGAATTGAAATTCAGAACTGGAATATGAAAGTGAAATTTGGAAGTGGAATTCTGAATTGGAATTTGGAATGGGAATTTGGAATGGAAATTTAGAACTGGAATATGGAAGTGGAATTTGGAAGTGAAATATAGAATTGGAATTTGGAAATTGAATTTGGAAGTGAAATTTAGAATTTGAAATCCGAACTGTAATTTGGAAGTGGAATTTGGACCTTCAATTTGGAACTGGACTTTGGAAGTGGAATTTGAAACTCGAATTTAGAAATGGAATTTGCAATTGGAATTTAGAATTGGAATTTGGAACTGGAAGTTGGAAGTGGAATTTGGAAGTGGAATGTAGAATTGGAATTTTGAAATTGAAATTGGAAGTGTTATTTGAAACACAAATTTCCAAGGGTACATAGAAAGCAAACTTTTATCGATAAGGTGTAATTTGAATCTGGAATCATAATTTCAGGAAGCCATTGAAGTGCGACATGTGGAAGAAAATTATAGTATCAGAAACTGGAAAAGGAAATTAGAAGGGAAATTGGGAACGGGATTGTGGAAGTGAATTTTCGACCTGCGTTTGGTAATTGGAGGTTGGAACTGGAATTTTGAATTGGAATTTAGAAGTGGAATTTGATACAGAAATTTTAAAGTGAAATTTAGAGTTAAAATTTAGAACTGGAATTTGGAAGTGCAATTTGGAACTGGAATTTGGAAGTGAAATTTAGAATTGGAATTTGGAAGTAGAATTTGGAATTGGAATTTGGAAGTAGAATTTGGAATTGGAATTTGGAAGTGGATTTTGGAATCAGAATTTGGAATTGAAATTCAGAACTGGAATATGGAAGTGAAATTTGGAAGTGGAATTCTGAATTGGAATTTGGAATGGGAATTTAGAATGGAAATTTAGAACTGGAATATGGAAGTGGAATTTGGAAGTGAAATGTAGAATTGGAATTTGGAAATTGAATTTGGAAGTGAAATTTAGAATTTGAAATCCGAACTGTAATTTGGAAGTGGAATTTGGACCTTCAATTTGGAACTGGACTTTGGAAGTGGAATTTGAAACTCGAATTTAGAAATGGAATTTGGAATTGAAATTTAGAATTGGAATTTGGAACTGGAAGTTGGAAGTGGAATTTGGAAGTGGAATGTAGAATTGGAATTTTGAAATTGAAATTGGAAGTGTTATTTGAAACACAAATTTCCAAGGGTACATAGAAAGTAAACTTTTATCGATAAGGTGTAATTTGAATCTGGAATCATAATTTCAGGAAGCCATTGAAGTGCGACATGTGGAAGAAAATTATAGTATCAGAAACTGGAAAAGGAAATCAGAAGGGAAATTGGTAACGGGATTGTGGAAGTGAATTTTCGACCTGCGTTTAGTAATTGGAGGTTGAAATTGAAATATTGAATTGGAATTTAGAAGTGAAATTTGATACAGAAATTTTAAAGTGAAATTTAGAGTTGAAATTTAGAACTGGAATTTGGAAGTGCAATTTGGAACTGGAATTTGGAAGTGAAATTTAGAAGTAGAATTTGGAATTGGAATTTGGAAGTAGAATTTAGAATTGGAATTTGGAAGTGGATTTTGGAATCAGAATTTGACATTGGAATTCAGAACTGGAATATGGAAGTGAAATTTGGAAGTGGAATTTAGAATTGGAATTTGGAATGGGAATTTGGAATTGAAATTCAGAACTGGAATATGGAAGTGGAATTTGGAAGTGAAATGTAGAATTGCAATTTGGAAATTGAATTTGGAAGTGAAATTTAGAATTTGTAATCCAAACTGTAATTTGGAAGTGGAATTTGGACCTTCAATTTGGAACTGGACTTTGGAAGTGAAATTTGAAACTCGAATTTAGAAATGTAATTTGGTATTGCAATTTAGAATTGGAATTTGGAACTGGAAGTTGGAAGTGGAATTTGGAAGCGGAATTTATAACTGGAATTTGCAAGGAGAATTTGGAATTGGAATTTGGAAGTGGATTTTGGAATCAGAATTTGAAATTTCAATTTAGAACTGGAATTTGGAACTGGAATTTGGAAGTGGAATATGGAACTTCAATTTGGAACGGGAATTTAGAAGTGGAATTTGAAATTCGAATTTAGAAGCGGAATTTGTAATTGAAGTTAAGATTTGGAATTTGGAATTGGAATTTAGAACAGGAATTTGGAAGTGGAATTTGGAAATGGAATTTTGAATTGCAATTTTGAAATTGAAATTGAAAGTGTTATTTGAAACACAGATTTCCAAGGGTACATAGAAAGCAAACTTTTATCGATAAGGTGTAATTTCAATCTGGAATTAACATTTCAGGAAGCCATTGAAGTGCGACATGTGGAAGAGAATTATTGTATCAGAAACTGGAAAAGGAAATCAGAAGGGAAATTGGGAACGGGATTGTGGAAGTGAATTTTCGACCTGCGTTTGGTAATTGGAGGTTGGAACTGGAATATTGAATTGGAATTTAGAAGTGGAATTTGATACTGAAATTTGAAAGTGAAATTTAGAGTTGAAATGTAGAACTGGAATTTGGAAGTGGAATTTGGAATTTGAAAGAGAAATTTAGAATTGGAATTTGGAAGTAGAATTTGGAATTGGAAATTGGAAGCGGATTTTGGAATCAGAATTTGGAAGTGGAATTTAGAACTGGAATATGGAAGTAGAATTTGGAATTGGAATTTGGAAGTGGAATTTGGAAGTGGAATTTAGAATTGCAATTTCGAACTGGAATTTGGAAATGGAATATGGAACTCCAATTTGGAACGGGAATTTAGAAGTGGAATTTGAAATTTGAATTTAGAAGCGGAGTTTGTAATTCGAAATTGTAATTGGAATTGAGATTTGGAATTTGGAATTGGAATTTAGAAGTGGAATTTTGAAGTGGAATTTGAAAATGGAATTTTGAATTGTAATTTTGAAATTGAAATTGGAAGTGTTATTTGAAACACAAATTTCCAAGGGTACATAGAAAGCAAACTTTAATCGATAAGATGTAATTTCAATCTGGAATTATAATTTCAGGAAGCCATTGAAGTGCGACATGTGGAAGAGAATTATAGTATCAGAAACTGGAAAAGGATATCAGAAGGGAAATTGGGAACGGTATTGTGGAAGTGAATTTTCGACCTGCGTTTGGTAATTGGAGGTTGGAACTGGAATATTGAATTGGAATTTAGAAGTGGAATTTGATACTGAAATTTGAAAGTGAAATTTAGAGTTGAAATTTAGAACTGGAATTTGGAAGTGGAATTTGGAATTTGAAAGTGAAATTTAGAATTGGAATTTAGAATTGGAATTTGGAAGTAGAATTTGGAATTGGAAATTGGAAGTAGAATTTGGAATTGGAATTTGAAAGTGGATTTTGGAATCAGAATTTGGAAGTGGAATTTAGAACTGGAATATGGAAGTGGAATTTGGAAGTGGAATTTAGAATTGGAATTTTGAATGTGAATTTGGAAGTGGAATTTATAACTGGACTAGAGAATTGGAATTTGGAAGCAGAATTTAGAACTGGAATTTGGAAGTAGAATTTTTAATTGGAATTTGGAAGTAGAATTTGGAAGTGGAATTTGGAAGTGGATTTTGGAATCAGAATTTGGAATTGGAAATTATAACTGGAATATGGAAGTGAAATTTTAAGTGGAATTCTGAATTGGAATTTGGAATGGGAATTTGGAATTGAAATTTAGAACTGGAATATGGAAGTGGAATTTGGAAGTGAAATGTAGAAATGGAATTTGGAAATTGAATTTGGAAGTGAAATTTAGAATTTGAAATCCGAACTGTAAATTGGAATTGGAATTTGGACCTTCAATTTGGAACTGGACTTTGGAAGTGGAATTTGAAACTCGAATTTAGAAACGGAATTTGGAATTGGAATTTAGAATTGGAATTTGGAAGCTGAATTTATAACTGGAATTTGGAAGTAGAATTTGGAATTGGAATTTGGAAGTGGATTTTGGAATCAGAATTTGAAATTGTAATTTAGAACTGGAATTTGGAAGTGGAATTTTGAATTGGAATTTCGAACTGGAATTTGGAAGTGAAATATGGAACTTCAATTTGGAATGGGAATTTAGAAGTGGAATTTGAAATTCGAATTTAGAAGCGGAATTTGTAATTGGAATTTAGATTTGGAATTTGGAATTGGAATTTAGAACAGGAATTTTTAAGTGGAATTTGGAAATGGAATTTTGAATTGCAATTTTGAAGTTGAAATTGGAAGTGTTATTTGAAACACAGATTTTCAAGGGTACATAGAAGGCAAACTTTTATCGATAAGGTGTAATTTCAATCTGGAATCATAATTTCAGGAAGCCATTGAAGTGCGACATGTGGAAGAGAATTATAGTATCAGAAACTGGAAAATGAAATCAGAAGGGACATTGGGAACGGGATTGTGGAAGTGAATTTTCGACCTGCGTTTGGTAACTGGAGGTTGGACCTGGAATATTGAATTGGAATTTAGAAGTGGAATTTGATACTTAAATTTGAAAGTGAAATTTAGAGTTGAAATTTAGAACTGGAATTTGGAAGTGGAATTTGGAATTTGAAAGTGAAATTTAGAATTGGAATTTAGAATTGGAATTTGGAAGTAGAATTTGGAATTGGAATTTGGAAGTGGATTTTGGAATCAGAATTTGGAAGTGGAATTTAGAACTGGAATATGGAAGTAAAATTTGGAATTGGAATTTGGAAGTGGAATTTGGAAGTGGAATTTAGAATTGGAATTTCGAACTGGAATTTGGAAGTGGAATATGGAACTCCAATTTGGAACGGGAATTTAGAAGTGGAATTTGAAATTCGAATTTAGAAGCAGAGTTTGTAATTGGAATTTGGAAGTGGATTTTGGAATCAGAATTTGGAATTGGAATTTAGAACTGGACTTTGGAATTGGAATTTAGAATTGGAATTTGGAACTGAAAGTTGGAAGTGGAATTTGGAAGTGGAATGTAGAATTGGAATTTTGAAATTGAAATTGGAAGTGTTATTTGAAACACAAATTTACAAGGGTACATAGAAAGCAAACTTTTATCGATAAGGTGTAATTTCAATCTGGAATCATAATTTCAGGAAGCCATTGAAGTGCGACATGTGGAAGAGAATTATTGTATCAGAAACTGGAAAAGGAAATTAGAAGGGAAATTGGGAACGGGATTGTGGAAGTGAATTTTCGACCTGCGTTTGGTAATTGGAGGTTGGAACTGGAATATTGAATTGGAATTTAGAAGTGGAATTTGATACTGAAATTTGAAAGGGAAATTTAGAGTTGAAATTTAGAACTGGAATTTGAAAGTGGAATTTGGAATTTGAAAGTGAAATTTAGAATTGGAATTTAGAATTGGAATTTGGAAGTAGAATTTGGAATTGGAAATTGGAAGTAGAATTTGGAATTGGAATTTAGAAGTGGATTTTGGAATCAGAATTTGGAAGTGGAATTTAGAACTGGAATATGGAAGTGGAATTTGGAAGTGGAATTTAGAATTGGAATTTTGAATGGGAATTTGGAAGTGGAATTTAGAACTGGAATTGAGAATTGGAATTTGGAAGCGGAATTTAGAACTGCAATTTGAAATTGGAATTTAGAATTGGAATTTGGAACTGGAAGTTGGAAGTGGAATTTGGAAATGGAATTTTGAATTGGAATTTTGAATTTGAAATTGGAAGTGTTATTTAAAACACAAATTTCCAAGCGTACATAGAAAGCAAACTTTAATCGATAAGGTGTAATTTCAATCTGGAATCATAATTTCAGGAAGCCACTGAAGTGCGCCATGTGAAAGAGAATTATAGTATCAGAAACTGGAAAAGGAAATCAGAAGGGAAATTGGGAACGGTATTGTGTCAGTGAATTTTCGACCTGCGTTTGGTAATTGGAGGTTGGAACTGGAATTTTGAATTGGAATTTAGAAGTGGAAGTTGATACTGAAATGTGGAACTCACATTTAGAGTTAAAATTTAGAACTGGAATTTGGAAATGAAATTTAGAATTGGAATTTGGAAGTCGAATTTAGAACTGGAATTTGCAAGTAGAATTTGGAATTGGAATTTGGAAGTGGATTTTGGAATCAGAATTTGGAATTGGAATTTAGAACTGGAATTTGGAAGTGGAATTTAGAATTGTAATTTCGAACTGGAATTTGGAAGCGGAATTTAGAACTGGAATTTGGAATTGGAATTTAGAATTGGAATTTGGAACTAGAAGTTGGAAGTGGAATTTGGAAGTGAAATTTAGAATTGGAATTTAGAATAGGAATTTGGAATTAGAATGTGGAACTGAAAGTTGGAATTGAAATTTGGAAGTGCAATTTAGAACTGAAATTTAGAATTGGAATTTGGAAGCGGAATTTATAACTGGAATTTGGAAGTAGAATTTGGAATTGGAATTTGGAAGTGGATTTTGGAATCAGAATTTGAAATTGGAATTTAGAACTGGAATTTGGAAGTGGAATTTGGAAGTGGAATTTCCAGTTGGAATTTCGAACTGGAATTTGGAAGTGGAATATGGAACTTCAATTTGGAACGGGAATTTAGAAGTAGAATTTGAAATTCGAATTTAGAAGCCGAATTTGTAATTGGAATTTAGATTTGGAATTTGGAATTGGAATTTAGAACAGGAATTTGGAAGTGGAATTTGGAAATGGAATTTTGAATTGAAATTTTGAAATTGAAATTGGAAGTGTTATATGAAACACAGATTTCCAAGGGTACATAGAAAGCAAACTTTTATCGATAAGGTGTAATTTCAATCTGGTATCATAATTTCAGGAAGCCATTGAAGTGCGACATGTGGAAGGGAATTATTGTATCAGAAACTGGAAAAGGAAATCAGAAGGGAAATTGGGAACGGGATTGTGGAAGTGAATTTTCGACCTGCGTTTGGTAATTGGAGGTTGAAACTGGAATATTGAATTGGAATTTAGAAGTGGAATTTGATACTGAAATTTTAAAGTGAAATTTAGAGTTGAAATTTAGAACTGGAATTTGGAAGTGCAATTTGGAACTTGAATTTGGAAGTGAAATTTAGAAGTAGAATTTGGAATTGGAATTTGGAAGTAGAATTTAGAATTGGAATTTGGAAGTGGATTTTGGAATCAGAATTTGACATTGGAATTCAGAACTGGAATATGGAAGTGAAATTTGGAAGTGGAATTCTGAATTGGAATTTGGAATGGGAATTTGGAATTGAAATTCAGAACTGGAATATGGAAGTGGAATTTGGAAGTGAAATGTAGAATTGCAATTTGGAAATTGAATTTGGAAGTGAAATTTAGAATTTGAAATCCGAACTGTAATTTGGAAGTGGAATTTGGACCTTCAATTTGGAACTGGACTTTGGAAGTGAAATTTGAAACTCGAATTTAGAAATGTAATTTGGTATTGCAATTTAGAATTGGAATTTGGAACTGGAAGTTGGAAGTGGAATTTGGAAGCGGAATTTATAACTGGAATTTGGAAGGAGAATTTGGAATTGGAATTTGGAAGTGGATTTTGGAATCAGAATTTGAAATTTCAATTTAGAACTGGAATTTGGAAGTGGAATTTGGAAGTGGAATTTCGAATTGGAATTTCGAACTGGAATTTGGAAGTGGAATATGGAACTTCAATGTGGAACGGGAATTTAGAAGTGGAATTTGAAATTCGAATTTAGAAGCGGAATTTGTAATTGAAGTTAAGATTTGGAATTTGGAATTGGAATTTAGAACAGGAATTTGGAAGTGGAATTTGGAAATGGAATTTTGAATTGCAATTTTGAAATTGAAATTGGAAGTGTTATTTGAAACACAGATTTCCAAGGGTACATAGAAAGCAAACTTTTATCGATAAGGTGTAATTTCAATCTGGAATTATAATTTCAGGAAGCCATTGAAGTGCGACATGTGGAAGAGAATTATAGTATCAGAAACTGGAAAAGGAAATCAGAAGGGAAATTGGGAACGGGATTGTGGAAGTGAATTTTCGACCTGTGTTTGGTAATTGGAGGTTGGAACTGCAATATTGAATTGGAATTTAGAAGTGGAATTTGATACTGAAATTTGAAAGTGAAATTTAGAGTTGAAATGTAGAACTGGAATTTGGAAGTGGAATTGGGAATTTGAAAGTGAAATTTAGAATTGGAATTTGGAAGTAGAATTTGGAATTGGAAATTGGAAGTGGATTTTGGAATCAGAATTTGGAAGTGGAATTTAGAACTGGAATATGGAAGTAGAATTTGGAATTGGAATTTGGAAGTGGAATTTGGAAGTGGAATTTAGAATTGCAATTTCGAACTGGAATTTGGAAATGGAATACGGAACTCCAATTTGGAACGGGAATTTAGAAGTGGAATTTGAAATTCGAATTTAGAAGCGGAGTTTGTAATTCGAAATTGTAATTGGAATTGAGATTTGGAATTTGGAATTGGAATTTAGAAGTGGAAATTGGAAGTGGAATTTGAAAATGGAATTTTGAATTGTAATTTTGAAATTGAAATTGGAAGTGTTATTTGAAACACAAATTTCCAAGGGTACATAGAAAGCAAACTTTAATCGATAAGATGTAATTTCAATCTGGAATTATAATTTCAGGAAGCCATTGAAGTGCGACATGTGGAAGAGAATTATAGTATCAGAAACTGGAAAAGGAAATCAGAAGGGAAATTGGGAACGGTATTGTGGAAGTGAATTTTCGACCTGCGTTTGGTAATTGGAGGTTGGAACTGGAATATTGAATTGGAATTTAGAAGTGGAATTTGATACTGAAATTTGAAAGTGAAATTTAGAGTTGAAATTTAGAACTGGAATTTGGAAGTGGAATTTGGAATTTGAAAGTGAAATTTAGAATTGGAATTTAGAATTGGAATTTGGAAGTAGAATTTGGAATTGGAAATTGGAAGTAGAATTTGGAATTGGAATTTGAAAGTGGATTTTGGAATCAGAATTTGGAAGTGGAATTTAGAACTGGAATATGGAAGTGGAATTTGGAAGTGGAATTTAGAATTGGAATTTTGAATGGGAATTTGGAAGTGGAATTTATAACTGGACTAGAGAATTGGAATTTGGAAGCGGAATTTAGAACTGCAATTTGAAATTGGAATTTAGAATTGGAATTTGGAACTGGTATTTGGAAGTGGAATTTGGAAGTGGAATGTAGAATTGGAATTTTGAAATTGAAATTGGAAGTGTTATTTGAAGCACAAATTTACAACGGTACATAGAAAGCAAACTTTTATCGATAAGGTGTAATTTCAATCTGGAATCATAATTTCAGGAAGCCATTGAAGTGCGACATGTGGAAGAGAATTATAGTATCGGAAACTGGAAAAGGAAATCAGAAGGGAAATTGGGAACGGGATTGTGGAAGTGAATTTTCGACCTGCGTTTGGTAATTGGAGTTTGGAACTGGAATTTTGAATTGGAATTTAGAAGTGGAATTTGATACAGAAATTTTAAAGAGCAATTTAGAGTTAAAATTTAGAACTGGAATTTGGAAGTGCAACTTGGAACTGGAATTTGGAAGTGAAATTTAGAATTGGAATTTGGAAGTAGAATTTGTAATTGGAATTTGGAAGTAGAATTTGGAAGTGGAATTTGGAAGTGGATTTTGGAATCAGAATTTGGAATTGGAATTTAGAACTGGAATATGGAAGTGAAATTTTAAGTGGAATTCTGAATTGGAATTTGGAATGGGAATTTGGAATTGAAATTTAGAACTGGAATATGGAAGTGGAATTTGGAAGTGAAATGTACAATTGGAATTTGGAAATTGAATTTGGAAGTGAAATTTAGAATTTGAAATCCGAACTGTAAATTGGAAGTGGAATTTGGACCTTCAATTTGGAACTGGACTTTGGAAGTGGAATTTGAAACTCGAATTTAGAAACGGAATTTGGAATTGGAATTTAGAATTGGAATTTGGAAGCTGAATTTATAACTGGAATTTGGAAGTAGAATTTGGAATTGGAATTTGGAAATGGATTTTGAAATCAGAATTTGAAATTGGAATTTAGAACTGGAATTTGGAAATGGAATTTTGAATTGGAATTTCGAACTGGAATTTGGAAGTGAAATATGGAACTTCAATTTGGAATGGGAATTTAGAAGTGGAATTTGAAATTCGAATTTAGAAGCGGAATTTGTAATTGGAATTTAGATTTGGAATTTGGAATTGGAATTTAGAACAGTAATTTTTAAGTGGAATTTGGAAATGGAATTTTGAATTGCAATTTTGAAGTTGAAATTTTAAGTGTTATTTGAAACACAGATTTCCAAGGGTACATAGAAGGCAAACTTTTATCGATAAGGTGTAATTTCAATCTGGAATCATAATTTCAGGAAGCCATTGAAGTGCGACATGTGGAAGAGAATTATAGTATCAGAAACTGGAAAAGGAAATCAGAAGGGACATTGGGAACGGGATTGTGGAAGTGAATTTTCGACCTGCGTTTGGTAATTGGAGGTTGGAACTGGAATATTGAATTGGAATTTAGAAGTGGAATTTGATACATAAATTTGAAAGTGAAATTTAGAGTTGAAATTTAGAACTGGAATTTGGAAGTGGAATTTGGAATTTGAAAGTGAAATTTAGAATTGGAATTTAGAATTGGAATTTGGAAGTAGAATTTGGAATTGGAATTTGGAAGTGGATTTTGGAATCAGAATTTGGAAGTGGAATTTAGAACTGGAATATCGAAGTAGAATTTGGAATTGGAATTTGGAAGTGGAATTTGGAAGTGGAATTTGGAAGTGGAATTTAGAATTGGAATTTCGAACTGGAATTTGGAAGTGGAATATGGAACTCCAATTTGGAACGGGAATTTAGAAGTGGAATTTGAAATTCGAATTTAGAAGCGGAGTTTGTAATTGGAATTTGGAAGTGAATTTTGGAATCAGAATTTGGAATTGGAATTTAGAACTGGACTTTGGAATTGGAATTTAGAATTGGAATTTGGAACTGGAATTTGGAAGTGGAATTTGGAAGTGGAATGTAGAATTGGAATTTTGAAATTGAAATTGGAAGTGTTATTTGAAACACAAATTTACAAGGGTACATAGAAAGCAAACTTTTATCGATAAGGTGTAATTTCAATCTGGTATCATAATTTCAGGAAGCCATTGAAGTGCGACATGTGGAAGAGAATTATTGTATCAGAAACTGGAAAAGGAAATTAGAAGGGAAATTGGGAACGGTATTGTGGAAGTGAATTTTCAACCTGCGTTTGGTAATTGGAGGTTGGAACTGGAATATTGAATTGGAATTTAGAAGTGGAATTTGATACTGAAATTTGAAAGTGAAATTTAGAGGTGAATTTTAGAACTGGAATTTGGAAGTGGAATTTGGAATTTGAAAGTGAAATTTAGAATTGGAATTTAGAATTGGAATTTGGAAGTAGAATTTGGAATTGGAAATTGGAAGTAGAATTTGGAATTGGAATTTGGAAGTGGATTTTGGAATCAGAATTTGGAAGTGGAATTTAGAACTGGAATATGGAAGTGGAATTTGGAAGTGGAATTTAGAATTGGAATTTTGAATGGGAATTTGGAAGTGGAATTTAGAACTGGACTAGAGAATTGGAATTTGGAAGCGGAATTTAGAACTGGAATTTGGAATAGGAATATAGAATTGGAATTTGGACCTGGAAGTTGGAAGTGGCATTTGGAAGTGGAATGTAGAATTGGAATTTTGAAATTGAAATTGGAAGTGTTATTTGAAACACAGCTTTACAAGGGTACATAGAAAGCAAACTTTTATCGATAAGGTGTAATTTCCATCTGGAATCATAATTTCAGGAAGCCATTGAAGTGCGACATGTGGAAGAGAATTATAGTATCAGAAACTGGAAAAGGAAATCAGAAGGGAAATTGGGAACGGGATTGTGGAAGTGAATTTTCGACCTGCGTTTGGTAATTGGAGTTTGGAACTGGAATTTTGAATTTGAATTTAGAAGTGGAATTTGATACAGAAATTTTAAAGTGAAATTTAGAGTTGAAATTTAGAACTGGAATTTGGAAGTGGAATTTGGAATTTGAAAGTGAAATTTAGAATTGGAATTTAGAATTGGAATTTGGAAGTAGAATATGGAATTGGAAACTGGAAGTAGAATTTGGAATTGGAATTTGGAAGTGGATTTTGGAATCAAAATTTGGAAGTGGAATTTAGAACTGGAATATGGAAGTAGAATTTGGAAGTGGAATTTAGAATTGGAATTTTGAATGGGAATTTGGAAGTGGAATTTAGAACTGGAATTTAGAATTGGAATTTTGAAGCGGAATTTAGAACTGTAATTTGGAAGTAGAATTTGGAATTGGAATTTGGAAGTGGATTTTGGAATCATAATTTGGAATTGGAACTTAGAACTGGAATTTGGAAGTGGAATTTGGAAGTGGAATTTCGAATTGGAATTTCGAACTGGAATTTGGAAGTGGAATATGGAACTTCAATTTGGAACGGGAATTTAGAAGTGGAATTTGAAATTCGAATTTAGAAGCAGAATTTGCAATTGGAATTTGTATTTGGAATTTGGAATTGGAATTTAGAACTGGAATTTGGAAGTGGAATTTGGAAATGGAATTTTGAATTGGAATTTTGAATTTGAAATTGGAAGTGTTATTTAAAACACAAATTTCCAAGCGTACATAGAAAGCAAACTTTAATCGATAAGGTGTAATTTCAATCTGGAATCATAATTTCAGGAAGCCACTGAAGTGCGCCATGTGAAAGAGAATTATAGTATCAGAAACTGGATAAGGAAATCAGAAGGGAAATTGGGAACGGTATTGTGTAAGTGAATTTTCGACCTGCGTTTGGTAATTGGAGGTTGGAACTGGAATTTTGAATTGGAATTTAGAAGTGGAAGTTGATACTGAAATGTGGAACTCACATTTAGAGTTAAAATTTAGAACTGGAATTTGGAAATGAAATTTAGAATTGGAATTTGGAAGTCGAATTTAGAACTGGAATTTGCAAGTAGAATTTGGAATTGGAATTTGGAAGTGGATTTTGGAATCAGAATTTGGAATTGGAATTTAGAACTGGAATTTGGAAGTGGAATTTAGAATTGTAATTTCGAACTGGAATTTGGAAGCGGAATTTAGAACTGGAATTTGGAATTGGAATTTAGAATTGGAATTTGGAACTGGAAGTTGGAAGTGGAATTTGGAAGTGAAATTTAGAATTGGAATTTAGAATAGGAATTTGGAAGTAGAATGTGGAACTGAAAGTTGGAATTGAAATTTGGAAGTGCAATTTAGAACTGAAATTTAGAATTGGAATTTGGAAGCGGAATTTATAACTGGAATTTGGAAGTAGAATTTGGAATTGGAATTTGGAAGTGGATTTTGGAATCAGAATTTGAAATTGGAATTTAGAACTGGAATTTGGAAGTGGAATTTGGAAGTGGAATTTCCAGTTGGAATTTCGAACTGGAATTTGGAAGTGGAATATGGAACTTCAATTTGGAACGGGAATTTAGAAGTAGAATTTGAAATTCGAATTTAGAAGCGGAATTTGTAATTGGAATTTAGATTTGCAATTTGGAATTGGAATTTAGAACAGGAATTTGGAAGTGGAATTTGGAAATGGAATTTTGAATTGAAATTTTGAAATTGAAATTGGAAGTGTTATATGAAACACAGATTTCCAAGGGTACATAGAAAGCAAACTTTTATCGATAAGGTGTAATTTCAATCTGGTATCATAATTTCAGGAAGCCATTGAAGTGCGACATGTGGAAGGGAATTATTGTATCAGAAACTGGAAAAGGAAATCAGAAGGGAAATTGGGAACGGGATTGTGGAAGTGAATTTTCGACCTGCGTTTGGTAATTGGAGGTTGAAACTGGAATATTGAATTGGAATTTAGAAGTGCAATTTGATACTGAAATTTTAAAGTGAAATTTAGAGTTGAAATTTAGAACTGGAATTTGGAAGTGCAATTTGGAACTTGAATTTGGAAGTGAAATTTAGAAGTAGAATTTGGAATTGGAATTTGGAAGTAGAATTTAGAATTGGAATTTGGAAGTGGATTTTGGAATCAGAATTTGACATTGGAATTCAGAACTGGAATATGGAAGTGAAATTTGGAAGTGAAATGTAGAATTGCAATTTGGAAATTGAATTTGGAAGTGAAATTTAGAATTTGAAATCCGAACTGTAATTTGGAAGTGGAATTTGGACCTTCAATTTGGAACTGGACTTTGGAAGTGAAATTTGAAACTCGAATTTAGAAATGTAATCTGGTATTGCAATTTAGAATTGGAATTTGGAACTGGAAGTTGGAAGTGGAATTTGGAAGCGGAATTTATAACTGGAATTTGGAAGGAGAATTTGGAATTGGAATTTGGAAGTGGATTTTGGAATCAGAATTTGAAATTTCAATTTAGAACTGGAATTTGGAAGTGGAATTTGGAAGTGGAATTTCGAATTGGAATTTCGAACTGGAATTTGGAAGTGGAATATGGAACTTCAATTTGGAACGGGAATTTAGAAGTGGAATTTGAAATTCGAATTTAGAAGCGGAATTTGTAATTGAAGTTAAGATTTGGAATTTGGAATTGGAATTTAGAACAGGAATTTGGAAGTGGAATTTGGAAATGGAATTTTGAATTGCAATTTTGAAATTGAAATTGGAAGTGTTATTTGAAACACAGATTTCCAAGGGTACATAGAAAGCAAACTTTTATCGATAAGGTGTAATTTCAATCTGGAATTATAATTTCAGGAAGCCATTGAAGTGCGACATGTGGAAGAGAATTATAGTATCAGAAACTGGAAAAGGAAATCAGAAGGGAAATTGGGAACGGGATTGTGGAAGTGAATTTTCGACCTGTGTTTGGTAATTGGAGGTTGGAACTGCAATATTGAATTGGAATTTAGAAGTGGAATTTGATACTGAAATTTGAAAGTGAAATTTAGAGTTGAAATGTAGAACTGGAATTTGGAAGTGGAATTGGGAATTTGAAAGTGAAATTTAGAATTGGAATTTGGAAGTAGAATTTGGAATTGGAAATTGGAAGTGGATTTTGGAATCAGAATTTGGAAGTGGAATTTAGAACTGGAATATGGAAGTAGAATTTGGAATTGGAATTTGGAAGTGGAATTTGGAAGTGGAATTTAGAATTGCAATTTCGAACTGGAATTTGGAAATGGAATACGGAACTCCAATTTGGAACGGGAATTTAGAAGTGGAATTTGAAATTCGAATTTAGAAGCGGAGTTTGTAATTCGAAATTGTAATTGGAATTGAGATTTGGAATTTGGAATTGGAATTTAGAAGTGGAAATTGGAAGTGGAATTTGAAAATGGAATTTTGAATTGTAATTTTGAAATTGAAATTGGAAGTGTTATTTGAAACACAAATTTCCAAGGGTACATAGAAAGCAAACTTTAATCGATAAGATGTAATTTCAATCTGGAATTATAATTTCAGGAAGCCATTGAAGTGCGACATGTGGAAGAGAATTATAGTATCAGAAACTGGAAAAGGAAATCAGAAGGGAAATTGGGAACGGTATTGTGGAAGTGAATTTTCGACCTGCGTTTGGTAATTGGAGGTTGGAACTGGAATTTTGAATTGGAATTTAGAAGTGGAATTTGATACAGAAATTTTAAAGAGCAATTTAGAGTTAAAATTTAGAACTGGAATTTGGAAGTGCAACTTGGAACTGGAATTTGGAAGTGAAATTTAGAATTGGAATTTGGAAGTAGAATTTGTAATTGGAATTTGGAAGTAGAATTTGGAAGTGGAATTTGGAAGTGGATTTTGGAATCAGAATTTGGAATTGGAATTTAGAACTGGAATATGGAAGTGAAATTTTAAGTGGAATTCTGAATTGGAATTTGGAATGGGAATTTGGAATTGAAATTTAGAACTGGAATATGGAAGTGGAATTTGGAAGTGAAATGTAGAATTGGAATTTGGAAATTGAATTTGGAAGTGAAATTTAGAATTTGAAATCCGAACTGTAAATTGGAAGTGGAATTTGGACCTTCAATTTGGAACTGGACTTTGGAAGTGGAATTTGAAACGCGAATTTAGAAACGGAATTTGGAATTGGAATTTAGAATTGGAATTTGGAAGCTGAATTTATAACTGGAATTTGGAAGTAGAATTTGGAATTGGAATTTGGAAATGGATTTTGAAATCAGAATTTGAAATTGGAATTTAGAACTGGAATTTGGAAATGGAATTTTGAATTGGAATTTCGAACTGGAATTTGGAAGTGAAATATGGAACTTCAATTTGGAATGGGAATTTAGAAGTGGAATTTGAAATTCGAATTTAGAAGCGGAATTTGTAATTGGAATTTAGATTTGGAATTTGGAATTGGAATTTAGAACAGTAATTTTTAAGTGGAATTTGGAAATGGAATTTTGAATTGCAATTTTGAAGTTGAAATTTTAAGTGTTATTTGAAACACAGATTTCCAAGGGTACATAGAAGGCAAACTTTTATCGATAAGGTGTAATTTCAATCTGGAATCATAATTTCAGGAAGCCATTGAAGTGCGACATGTGGAAGAGAATTATAGTATCAGAAACTGGAAAAGGAAATCAGAAGGGACATTGGGAACGGGATTGTGGAAGTGAATTTTCGACCTGCGTTTGGTAATTGGAGGTTGGAACTGGAATATTGAATTGGAATTTAGAAGTGGAATTTGATACATAAATTTGAAAGTGAAATTTAGAGTTGAAATTTAGAACTGGAATTTGGAAGTGGAATTTGGAATTTGAAAGTGAAATTTAGAATTGGAATTTAGAATTGGAATTTGGAAGTAGAATTTGGAATTGGAATTTGGAAGTGGATTTTGGAATCAGAATTTGGAAGTGGAATTTAGAACTGGAATATCGAAGTAGAATTTGGAATTGGAATTTGGAAGTGGAATTTGGAAGTGGAATTTGGAAGTGGAATTTAGAATTGGAATTTCGAACTGGAATTTGGAAGTGGAATATGGAACTCCAATTTGGAACGGGAATTTAGAAGTGGAATTTGAAATTCGAATTTAGAAGCGGAGTTTGTAATTGGAATTTGGAAGTGAATTTTGGAATCAGAATTTGGAATTGGAATTTAGAACTGGACTTTGGAATTGGAATTTAGAATTGGAATTTGGAACTGGAATTTGGAAGTGGAATTTGGAAGTGGAATGTAGAATTGGAATTTTGAAATTGAAATTGGAAGTGTTATTTGAAACACAAATTTACAAGGGTACATAGAAAGCAAACTTTTATCGATAAGGTGTAATTTCAATCTGGAATCATAAATTCAGGAAGCCATTGAAGTGCGACATGTGGAAGAGAATTATTGTATCAGAAACTGGAAAAGGAAATTAGAAGGGAAATTGGGAACGGTATTGTGGAAGTGAATTTTCGACCTGCGTTTGGTAATTGGAGGTTGGAACTGGAATATTGAATTGGAATTTAGAAGTGGAATTTGATACTGAAATTTTAAAGGGAAATTTAGAGTTGAAATTTAGAACTGGAATTTGAAAGTTGAATTTGGAATTTGAAAGTGAAATTTAGAATTGGAATTTAGAATTGGAATTTGGAAGTAGAATTTGGAATTGGAAATTGGAAGTAGAATTTGGAATTGGAATTTAGAAGTGGATTTTGGAATCAGAATTTGGAAGTGGAATTTAGAACTGGAATATGGAAGTGGAATTTGGAAGTGGAATTTACAATTGGAATTTTGAATGGGAATTTGGAAGTGGAATTTAGAACTGGAATTGAGAATTGGAATTTGGAAGCGGAATTTAGAACTGCAATTTGAAATTGGAATTTAGAATTGGAATTTGCAACTGGAAGTTGGAAGTGGAATTTGGAAGTGGAAGGTAGAATTGGAATTTTGAAATTGAAATTGGAAGTGTTATTTGAAACACAAATTTACAAGGGTACATAGAAAGCAAACTTTTATCAATAAGGTGTAATTTCGATCTGGAATCATAATTTCAGGAAGCCATTGAAGTTCGACATGTGGAAGAGAATTATAGTATCAGAAACTGGAAAAGGAAATCAGAAGGGCAATTGGGAACTGGATTGTGTAAGTGAATTTTCGACCTGCATTTAGTAATTGGAGGTTGGAACTGGAATATTGAATTGGAATTTAGAAGTGGAATTTGATACAGAAATTTTAAAGTGAAATTTAGAGTTGAAATTTAGAACTGGAATTTGGAAGTGGAATTTGGAATTTGAAAGTGAAATTTAGAATTGGAATTTGGAAGTAGAATTTGGAACTGAAAATTGGAATTAGAATTTGGAATTGCAATTTGGAAGTGGATTTTGGAATCAGAATTTGGAAGTGGAATTTAGAACTGGAATATAGAAGTAGAATTTGGAATTGGAATTTGGAAGTGGAATTTGGAAGTGGAATTTGAAAATGGAATTTTGAATTGGAATTTTGAAATTGAAATTGGAAGTGTTATTTGAAACACAAATTTCCAAGCGTACATAGAAAGCAAACTTTAATCGATAAGATGTAATTTCAATCTGGAATCATAATTTCAGGAAGCCATTGAAGTGTGACATGTGGAAGAGAATTATAGTATCAGAAACTGGAAAAGGAAATCAGAAGGGAAATTGGGAACGGGATTGTGGAAGTGAATTTTCGACCTGCGTTTGGTAATTGGAGGTTGGAACTGGAATATTGAATTGGAATTTAGAAGTGGAATTTGATACTGAAATTTGAAAGTGAAATTTAGAGGTGAATTTTAGAACTGGAATTTGGAAGTGGAATTTGGAATTTGAAAGTGAAATTTAGAATTGGAATTTAGAATTGGAATTTGGAAGTAGAATTTGGAATTGGAAATTGGAAGTAGAATTTGGAATTGGAATTTGGAAGTGGATTTTGGAATCAGAATTTGGAAGTGGAATTTAGAACTGGAATATGGAAGTGGAATTTGGAAGTGGAATTTAGAATTGGAATTTTGAATGGGAATTTGGAAGTGGAATTTAGAACTGGAGTAGAGAATTGGAATTTGGAAGCGGAATTTAGAACTGGAATTTGGAATAGGAATATAGAATTGGAATTTGGACCTGGAATTTGGAAGTGGCATTTGGAAGTGGAATGTAGAATTGGAATTTTGAAATTGAAATTGGAAGTGTTATTTGAAACACAGCTTTACAAGGGTACATAGAAAGCAAACTTTTATCAATAAGGTGTAATTTCCATCTGGAATCATAATTTCAGGAAGCCATTGAAGTGCGACATGTGGAAGAGAATTATAGTATCAGAAACTGGAAAAGGAAATCAGAAGGGAAATTGGGAACGGGATTGTGTAAGTGAATTTTCGACCTGCGTTTGGTAATTGGAGTTTGGAACTGGAATTTTGAATTTGAATTTAGAAGTGGAATTTGATACAGAAATTTTAAAGTGAAATTTAGAGTTGAAATTTAGAACTGGAATTTGGAAGTGGAATTTGGAATTTGAAAGTGAAATTTAGAATTGGAATTTGGAAGTAGAATATGGAATTGGAAACTGGAAGTAGAATTTGGAATTGGAATTTGGAAGTGGATTTTGGAATCAGAATTTGGAAGTGGAATTTAGAACTGGAATATGGAAGTAGAATTTGGAAGTGGAATTTAGAATTGGAATTTTCAATGGGAATTTGGAAGTGGAATTTAGAACTGGAATTTAGAATTGGAATTTTGAAGCGGAATTTAGAACTGTAATTTGGAAGTAGAATTTGGAATTGGAATTTGGAAGTGGATTTTGGAATCATAATTTGGAATTGGAACTTAGAACTGGAATTTGGAAGTGGAATTTGGAAGTGGAATTTCGAATTGGAATTTCGAACTGGAATTTGGAAGTGGAATATGGAACTTCAATTTGGAACGGGAATTTAGAAGTGGAATTTGAAATTCGAATTTAGAAGCAGAATTTGTAATTGGAATTTTTATTTGGAATTTGGAATTGGAATTTAGAACTGGAATTTGGAAGTGGAATTTGGAAATGGAATTTTGAATTGGAATTTTGAATTTGAAATTGGAAGTGTTATTTAAAACACAAATTTCCAAGCGTACATAGAAAGCAAACTTTAATCGATAAGGTGTAATTTCAATCTGGAATCATAATTTCAGGAAGCCACTGAAGTGCGCCATGTGAAAGAGAATTATAGTATCAGAAACTGGAAAAGGAAATCAGAAGGGAAATTGGGAACGGTATTGTGTAAGTGAATTTTCGACCTGCGTTTGGTAATTGGAGGTTGGAACTGGAATTTTGAATTGGAATTTAGAAGTGGAAGTTGATACTGAAATGTGGAACTCACATTTAGAGTTAAAATTTAGAACTGGAATTTGGAAATGAAATTTAGAATTGGAATTTGGAAGTCGAATTTAGAACTGGAATTTGCAAGTAGAATTTGGAAGTGGATATTGGAATCAGAATTTGGAATTGGAATTTAGAACTGGAATTTGGAAGTGGAATTTAGAATTGTAATTTCGAACTGGAATTTGGAAGCGGAATTTAGAACTGGAATTTGGAATTGGAATTTAGAATTGGAATTTGGAACTGGAAGTTGGAAGTGGAATTTGGAAGTGAAATTTAGAATTGGAATTTAGAATAGGAATTTGGAAGTAGAATGTGGAACTGAAAGTTGGAATTGAAATTTGGAAGTGCAATTTAGAACTGAAATTTAGAATTGGAATTTGGAAGCGGAATTTATAACTGGAATTTGAAAGTAGAATTTGGAATTGGAATTTGGAAGTGGATTTTGGAATCAGAATTTGAAATTGGAATTTAGAACTGGAATTTGGAAGTGGAATTTGGAAGTGGAATTTCCAGTTGGAATTTCGAACTGGAATTTGGAAGTGGAATATGGAACTTCAATTTGGAACGGGAATTTAGAAGTAGAATTTGAAATTCGAATTTAGAAGCGGAATTTGAAATTGGAATTTAGATTTGGAATTTGGAATTGGAATTTAGAACAGGAATTTGGAAGTGGAATTTGGAAATGGAATTTTGAATTGCAATTTTGAAATTGAAATTGGAAGTGTTATTTGAAACACAGATTTCCAAGGGTACATAGAAAGCAAACTTTTATCGATAAGGTGTAATTTCAATCTGGAATCATAATTTCAGGAAGCCATTGAAGTGCGACATGTGGAAGAGAATTATAGTATCAGAAACTGGAAAAGGAAATCAGAAGGGAAATTGGGAACGGGATTGTGGAAGTGAATTTTCGACCTGCGTTTGGTAATTGGAGTTGGATCTGGAAAACTGAATTGGAATTTAGAAGTGGAATTTGATACTGAAATTTTAAAGTGAAATTTAGAGTTCAAATTTAGAACTGGAATTTGGAAGTGGAATTTGGAATTTGAAAGTGAAATTTAGAATCCAATTTAGAATAGGAATTTGGAAGTAGAATGTGGAACTGGAAGTTGGAAGTGGAATTTGGAAGTGCAATTTAGAACTGAAATTTAGAATTGGAATTTGGAAGCGGAATTTATAACTGGAATTTGGAAGTAGAATTTGGAATTGGAATTTGGAAGTGGATTTTGGAATCAGAATTTGAAATTGGAATTTAGAACTGGAATTTGGAAGTGGAATTTGGAAGTGGAATTTCCAGTTGGAATTTCGAACTGGAATTTGGAAATGGAATATGGAACTTAAATTTGGAACGGGAATTTAGAAGTAGAATTTGAAATTCGAATTTAGAAGCGGAATTTGTAATTGGAATTTAGATTTGGAATTTGGAATTGGAATTTAGAACAGGAATTTGGAAGTGGAATTTGGAAATGGAATTTTGAATTGAAATTTTGAAATTGAAATTGGAAGTGTTATATGAAACACAGATTTCCAAGGGTACATGGAAAGCAAACTTTTATCGATAAGGTGTAATTTCAATCTGGTATCATAATTTCAGGAAGCCATTGAAGTGCGACATGTGGAAGGGAATTATTGTATCAGAAACTGGAAAAGGAAATCAGAAGGGAAATTGGGAACGGGATTGTGGAAGTGAATTTTCGACCTGCGTTTGGTAATTGGAGGTTGGAACTGGAATATTGAATTGGAATTTAGAAGTGGAATTTGATACTGAAATTTTAAAGTGAAATTTAGAGTTGAAATTTAGAACTGGAATTTGGAAGTGCAATTTGGAACTTGAATTTGGAAGTGAAATTTAGAAGTAGAATTTGGAATTGGAATTTGGAAGTAGAATTTAGAATTGGAATTTGGAAGTGGATTTTGGAATCAGAATTTGACATTGGAATTCAGAACTGGAATATGGAGGTGAAATTTGGAAGTGGAATTCTGAATTGGAATTTGGAATGGGAATTTGGAATTGAAATTCAGAACTGGAATATGGAAGTGGAATTTGGAAGTGAAATGTAGAATTGCAATTTGGAAATTGAATTTGGAAGTGAAATTTAGAATTTGAAATCCGAACTGTAATTTGGAAGTGGAATTTGGACCTTCAATTTGGAACTGGACTTTGGAAGTGAAATTTGAAACTCGAATTTAGAAATGTAATTTGGTATTGCAATTTAGAATTGGAATTTGGAACTGGAAGTTGGAAGTGGAATTTGGAAGCGGAATTTATAACTGGAATTTGGAAGGAGAATTTGGAATTGGAATTTGGAAGTGGATTTTGGAATCAGAATTTGAAATTTCAATTTAGAACTGGAATTTGGAAGTGGAATTTGGAAGTGGAATTTCGAATTGGAATTTCGAACTGGAATTTGGAAGTGGAATATGGAATTTCAATTTGGAACGGGAATTTAGAAGTGGAATTTGAAATTCGAATTTAAAAGCGGAATTTGTAATTGAAGTTAAGATTTGGAATTTGGAATTGGAATTTAGAACAGGAATTTGGAAGTGGAATTTGGAAATGGAATTTTGAATTGCAATTTTGAAATTGAAATTGGAAGTGTTATTTGAAACACAGATTTCCAAGGGTACATAGAAAGCAAACTTTTATCGATAAGGTGTAATTTCAATCTGGAATTATAATTTCAGGAAGCCATTGAAGTGCGACATGTGGAAGAGAATTATAGTATCAGAAACTGGAAAAGGAAATCAGAAGGGAAATTGGGAACGGGATTGTGGAAGTGAATTTTCGACCTGTGTTTGGTAATTGGAGGTTGGAACTGCAATATTGAATTGGAATTTAGAAGTGGAATTTGATACTGAAATTTGAAAGTGAAATTTAGAGTTGAAATGTAGAACTGGAATTTGGAAGTGGAATTGGGAATTTGAAAGTGAAATTTAGAATTGGAATTTGGAAGTAGAATTTGGAATTGGAAATTGGAAGTGGATTTTGGAATCAGAATTTGGAAGTGGAATTTAGAACTGGAATATGGAAGTAGAATTTGGAATTGGAATTTGGAAGTGGAATTTGGAAGTGGAATTTAGAATTGCAATTTCGAACTGGAATTTGGAAATGGAATACGGAACTCCAATTTGGAACGGGAATTTAGAAGTGGAATTTGAAATTCGAATTTAGAAGCGGAGTTTGTAATTCGAAATTGTAATTGGAATTGAGATTTGGAATTTGGAATTGGAATTTAGAAGTGGAAATTGGAAGTGGAATTTGAAAATGGAATTTTGAATTGTAATTTTGAAATTGAAATTGGAAGTGTTATTTGAAACACAAATTTCCAAGGGTACATAGAAAGCAAACTTTAATCGATAAGATGTAATTTCAATCTGGAATTATAATTTCAGGAAGCCATTGAAGTGCGACATGTGGAAGAGAATTATAGTATCAGAAACTGGAAAAGGAAATCAGAAGGGAAATTGGGAACGGTATTGTGGAAGTGAATTTTCGACCTGCGTTTGGTAATTGGAGGTTGGAACTGGAATATTGAATTGGAATTTAGAAGTGGAATTTGATACTGAAATTTGAAAGTGAAATTTAGAGTTGAAATTTAGAACTGGAATTTGGAAGTGGAATTTGGAATTTGAAAGTGAAATTTAGAATTGGAATTTAGAATTGGAATTTGGAAGTAGAATTTGGAATTGGAAATAGGAAGTAGAATTTGGAATTGGAATTTGAAAGTGGATTTTGGAATCAGAATTTGGAAGTGGAATTTAGAACTGGAATATGGAAGTGGAATTTGGAAGTGGAATTTAGAATTGGAATTTTGAATGGGAATTTGGAAGTGGAATTTATAACTGGACTAGAGAATTGGAATTTGGAAGCGGAATTTAGAACTGGAATTTGGAATTTGAATTTAGAATTGGAATTTGGAACTGGTATTTGGAAGTGGAATTTGGAAGTGGAATGTAGAATTGGAATTTTGAAATTGAAATTGGAAGTGTTATTTGAAGCACAAATTTACAACGGTACATAGAAAGCAAACTTTTATCGATAAGGTGTAATTTCAATCTGGAATCATAATTTCAGGAAGCCATTGAAGTGCGACATGTGGAAGAGAATTATAGTATCGGAAACTGGAAAAGGAAATCAGAAGGGAAATTGGGAACGGGATTGTGGAAGTGAATTTTCGACCTGCGTTTGGTAATTGGAGTTTGGAACTGGAATTTTGAATTGGAATTTAGAAGTGGAATTTGATACAGAAATTTTAAAGAGCAATTTAGAGTTAAAATTTAGAACTGGAATTTGGAAGTGCAACTTGGAACTGGAATTTGGAAGTGAAATTTAGAATTGGTATTTGGAAGTAGAATTTGTAATTGGAATTTGGAAGTAGAATTTGGAAGTGGAATTTGGAAGTGGATTTTGGAATCAGAATTTGGAATTGGAATTTAGAACTGGAATATGGAAGTGAAATTTTAAGTGGAATTCTGAATTGGAATTTGGAATGGGAATTTGGAATTGAAATTTAGAACTGGAATATGGAAGTGGAATTTGGAAGTGAAATGTACAATTGGAATTTGGAAATTGAATTTGGAAGTGAAATTTAGAATTTGAAATCCGAACTGTAAATTGGAAGTGGAATTTGGACCTTCAATTTGGAACTGGACTTTGGAAATGGAATTTGAAACTCGAATTTAGAAACGGAATTTGGAATTGGAATTTAGAATTGGAATTTGGAAGCTGAATTTATAACTGGAATTTGGAAGTAGAATTTGGAATTGGAATTTGGAAATGGATTTTGAAATCAGAATTTGAAATTGGAATTTAGAAATGGAATTTGGAAATGGAATTTTGAATTGGAATTTCGAACTGGAATTTGGAAGTGAAATATGGAACTTCAATTTGGAAGGGGAATTTAGAAGTGGAATTTGAAATTCGAATTTAGAAGCGGAATTTGTAATTGGAATTTAGATTTGGAATTTGGAATTGGAATTTAGAACAGTAATTTTTAAGTGGAATTTGGAAATGGAATTTTGAATTGCAATTTTGAAGTTGAAATTTTAAGTGTTATTTGAAACACAGATTTCCAAGGGTACATAGAAGGCAAACTTTTATCGATAAGGTGTAATTTCAATCTGGAATCATAATTTCAGGAAGCCATTGAAGTGCGACATGTGGAAGAGAATTATAGTATCAGAAACTGGAAAAGGAAATCAGAAGGGACATTGGGAACGGGATTGTGGAAGTGAATTTTCGACCTGCGTTTTGTAATTGGAGGTTGGAACTGGAATATTGAATTGGAATTTAGAAGTGGAATTTGATACTGAAATTTGAAAGTGAAATATAGATTTGAAATTTAGAACTGGAATTTGGAAGTGGAATTTGGAATTTGAAAGTGAAATTTAGAATTGGAATTTAGAATTGGAATTTGGAAGTAGAATTTGGAATTGGAATTTGGAAGTGGATTTTGGAATCAGAATTTGGAAGTGGAATTTAGAACTGGAATATCGAAGTAGAATTTGGAATTCGAATTTGGAAGTGGAATTTGGAAGTGGAATTTGGAAGTGGAATTTAGAATTGGAATTTCGAACTGGAATTTGGAAGTGGAATATGGAACTCCAATTTGGAACGGGAATTTAGAAGTGGAATTTGAAATTCGAATTTAGAAGCGGAGTTTGTAATTGGAATTTGGAAGTGAATTTTGGAATCAGAATTTGGAATTGGAATTTAGAACTGGACTTTGGAATTGGAATTTAGAATTGGAATTTGGAACTGGAATTTGGAAGTGGAATTTGGAAGTGGAATGTAGAATTGGAATTTTGAAATTGAAATTGGAAGTGTTATTTGAAACACAAATTTACAAGGGTACATAGAAAGCAAACTTTTATCGATAAGGTGTAATTTCAATCTGGAATCATAATTTCAGGAAGCCATTGAAGTGCGACATGTGGAAGAGAATTATTGTATCAGAAACTGGAAAAGGAAATTAGAAGGGAAATTGGGAACGGGATTGTGTAAGTTAATTTTCGACCTGCGTTTGGTAATTGGAGGTTGGAACTGGAATATTGAATTGGAATTTAGAAGTGGAATTTGATACTGAAATTTTAAAGGGAAATTTAGAGTTGAAATTTAGAACTGGAATTTGAAAGTTGAATTTGGAATTTGAAAGTGAAATTTAGAATTGGAATTTGGAAGTAGAATTTGGAATTGGAAATTGGAAGTAGAATTTGGAATTGGAATTTAGAAGTGGATTTTGGAATCAGAATTTGGAAGTGGAATTTAGAACTGGAATATGGAAGTGGAATTTGGAAGTGGAATTTAGAATTGGAATTTTGAATGGGAATTTGGAAGTGGAATTTAGAACTGGAATTGAGAATTGGAATTTGGAAGCGGAATTTAGAACTGCAATTTGAAATTGGAATTTAGAATTGGAATTTGCAACTGGAAGTTGGAAGTGGAATTTGGAAGTGGAAGGTAGAATTGGAATTTTGAAATTGAAATTGGAAGTGTTATTTGAAACACAAATTTACAAGGGTACATAGAAAGCAAACTTTTATCAATAAGGTGTAATTTCAATCTGGAATCAAAATTTCAGGAAGCCATTGAAGTTCGACATGTGGAAGAGAATTATAGTATCAGAAACTGGAAAAGGAAATCAGAAGGGCAATTGGGAACGGGATTGTGTAAGTGAATTTTCGACCTGCATTTAGTAATTGGAGGTTGGAACTGGAATATTGAATTGGAATTTAGAAGTGGAATTTGATACAGAAATTTTAAAGTGAAATTTAGAGTTGAAATTTAGAACTGGAATTTGGAAGTGGAATTTCGAATTTGAAAGTGAAATTTAGAATTGGAATTTGGAAGTAGAATTTGGAACTGAAAATTGGAATTAGAATTTGGAATTGCAATTTGGAAGTGGATTTTGGAATCAGAATTTGGAAGTGGAATTTAGAACTGGAATATAGAAGTAGAATTTGGAATTGGAATTTGGAAGTGGAATTTGGAAGTGGAATTTGAAAATGGAATTTTGAATTGGAATTTTGAAATTGAATTTGGAAGTGTTATTTGAAACACAAATTTCCAAGCGTACATAGAAAGCAAACTTTAATCGATAAGATGTAATTTCAATCTGGAATCATAATTTCAGGAAGCCATTGAAGTGTGACATGTGGAAGAGAATTATCGTATCAGAAACTGGAAAAGGAAATCAGAAGGGAAATTGGGAACGGTATTGTGGAAGTGAATTTTCGACCTGCGTTTGGTAATTGGAGGTTGGAACAGGAATATTGAATTGGAATTTAGAAGTGGAATTTGATACTGAAATTTTAAAGGGAAATTTAGAGTTGAAATTTAGAACTGGAATTTGAAAGTTGAATTTGGAATTTGAAAGTGAAATTTAGAATTGGAATTTGGAAGTAGAATTTGGAATTGGAAATTGGAAGTAGAATTTGGAATTGGAATTTAGAAGTGGATTTTGGAATCAGAATTTGGAAGTGGAATTTAGAACTGGAATATGGAAGTGGAATTTGGAAGTGGAATTTAGAATTGGAATTTTGAATGGGAATTTGGAAGTGGAATTTAGAACTGGAATTGAGAATTGGAATTTGGAAGCGGAATTTAGAACTGCAATTTGAAATTGGAATTTAGAATTGGAATTTGCAACTGGAAGTTGGAAGTGGAATTTGGAAGTGGAAGGTAGAATTGGAATTTTGAAATTGAAATTGGAAGTGTTATTTGAAACACAAATTTACAAGGGTACATAGAAAGCAAACTTTTATCAATAAGGTGTAATTTCAATCTGGAATCAAAATTTCAGGAAGCCATTGAAGTTCGACATGTGGAAGAGAATTATAGTATCAGAAACTGGAAAAGGAAATCAGAAGGGCAATTGGGAACGGGATTGTGTAAGTGAATTTTCGACCTGCATTTAGTAATTGGAGGTTGGAACTGGAATATTGAATTGGAATTTAGAAGTGGAATTTGATACAGAAATTTTAAAGTGAAATTTAGAGTTGAAATTTAGAACTGGAATTTGGAAGTGGAATTTCGAATTTGAAAGTGAAATTTAGAATTGGAATTTGGAAGTAGAATTTGGAACTGAAAATTGGAATTAGAATTTGGAATTGCAATTTGGAAGTGGATTTTGGAATCAGAATTTGGAAGTGGAATTTAGAACTGGAATATAGAAGTAGAATTTGGAATTGGAATTTGGAAGTGGAATTTGGAAGTGGAATTTGAAAATGGAATTTTGAATTGGAATTTTGAAATTGAATTTGGAAGTGTTATTTGAAACACAAATTTCCAAGCGTACATAGAAAGCAAACTTTAATCGATAAGATGTAATTTCAATCTGGAATCATAATTTCAGGAAGCCATTGAAGTGTGACATGTGGAAGAGAATTATCGTATCAGAAACTGGAAAAGGAAATCAGAAGGGAAATTGGGAACGGTATTGTGGAAGTGAATTTTCGACCTGCGTTTGGTAATTGGAGGTTGGAACAGGAATATTGAATTGGAATTTAGAAGTGGAATTTGATACTGAAATTTGAAAGTGAAATTTAGAGGTGAATTTTAGAACTGGAATTTGGAAGTGGAATTTGGAATTTGAAAGTGAAATTTAGAATTGGAATTTGGAAGTAGAATTTGGAATTGGAAATTGGAAGTAGAATTTGGAATTGGAATTTGGAAGTGGATTTTGGAATCAGAATTTGGAAGTGGAATTTAGAACTGGAATATGGAAGTGGAATTTGGAAGTGGAATTTAGAATTGGAATTTTGAATGGGAATTTGGAAGTGGAATTTAGAACTGGACTAGAGAATTGGAATTTGGAAGCGGGATTTAGAACTGGAATTTGGAATAGGAATATAGAATTGGAATTTGGACCTGGAAGTTGGAAGTGGCATTTGGAAGTGGAATGTAAAATTGGAATTTTGAAATTGAAATTGGAAGTGTTATTTGAAACACAGCTTTACAAGGGTACATAGAAAGCAAACTTTTATCGATAAGGTGTAATTTCCATCTGGAATCATAATTTCAGGAAGCCATTGAAGTGCGACATGTGGAAGAGAATTATAGTATCAGAAACTGGAAAAGGAAATCAGAAGGGAAATTGGGAACGGGATTGTGGAAGTGAATTTTCGACCTGCGTTTGGTAATTGGAGTTTGGAACTGGAATTTTGAATTTGAATTTAGAAGTGGAATTTGATACAGAAATTTTAAAGTGAAATTTAGAGTTGAAATTTAGAACTGGAATTTGGAAGTGGAATTTGGAATTTGAAAGTGAAATTTAGAATTGGAATTTAGAATTGGAATTTGGAAGTAGAATATGGAATTGGAAACTGGAAGTAGAATTTGGAATTGGAATTTGGAAGTGGATTTTGGAATCAGAATTTGGAAGTGGAATTTAGAACTGGAATATGGAAGTAGAATTTGGAAGTGGAATTTAGAATTGGAATTTTGAATGGGAATTTGGAAGTGGAATTTAGAACTGGAATTTAGAATTGGAATTTTGAAGCGGAATTTAGAACTGTAATTTGGAAGTAGAATTTGGAATTGGAATTTGGAAGTGGATTTTCGAATCATAATTTGGAATTGGAACTTAGAACTGGAATTTGGAAGTGGAATTTGGAAGTGGAATTTAGAATTGAAATTTCGAACTGGAATTTGGAAGTGGAATATGGAACTCCAATTTGGAACGGGAATTTAGAAGTGGAATTTGAAATTCGAATTTAGAAGCAGAATTTGTAATTGGAATTTGTATTTGGAATTTGGAATTGGAATTTAGAACTGGAATTTGGAAGTGGAATTTGGAAATGGAATTTTGAATTGGAATTTTGAATTTGAAATTGGAAGTGTTATTTAAAACACAAATTTCCAAGCGTACATAGAAAGCAAACTTTAATCGATAAGGTGTAATTTCAATCTGGAATCATAATTTCAGGAAGCCACTGAAGTGCGACATGTGGAAGAGAATTATTGTATCAGAAACTGGAAAAGGAAATTAGAAGGGAAATTGGGAACGGGATTGTGTAAGTTAATTTTCGACCTGCGTTTGGTAATTGGAGGTTGGAACTGGAATATTGAATTGGAATTTAGAAGTGGAATTTGATACTGAAATTTTAAAGGGAAATTTAGAGTTGAAATTTAGAACTGGAATTTGAAAGTTGAATTTGGAATTTGAAAGTGAAATTTAGAATTGGAATTTGGAAGTAGAATTTGGAATTGGAAATTGGAAGTAGAATTTGGAATTGGAATTTAGAAGTGGATTTTGGAATCAGAATTTGGAAGTGGAATTTAGAACTGGAATATGGAAGTGGAATTTGGAAGTGGAATTTAGAATTGGAATTTTGAATGGGAATTTGGAAGTGGAATTTAGAACTGGAATTGAGAATTGGAATTTGGAAGCGGAATTTAGAACTGCAATTTGAAATTGGAATTTAGAATTGGAATTTGCAACTGGAAGTTGGAAGTGGAATTTGGAAGTGGAAGGTAGAATTGGAATTTTGAAATTGAAATTGGAAGTGTTATTTGAAACACAAATTTACAAGGGTACATAGAAAGCAAACTTTTATCAATAAGGTGTAATTTCAATCTGGAATCAAAATTTCAGGAAGCCATTGAAGTTCGACATGTGGAAGAGAATTATAGTATCAGAAACTGGAAAAGGAAATCAGAAGGGCAATTGGGAACGGGATTGTGTAAGTGAATTTTCGACCTGCATTTAGTAATTGGAGGTTGGAACTGGAATATTGAATTGGAATTTAGAAGTGGAATTTGATACAGAAATTTTAAAGTGAAATTTAGAGTTGAAATTTAGAACTGGAATTTGGAAGTGGAATTTCGAATTTGAAAGTGAAATTTAGAATTGGAATTTGGAAGTAGAATTTGGAACTGAAAATTGGAATTAGAATTTGGAATTGCAATTTGGAAGTGGATTTTGGAATCAGAATTTGGAAGTGGAATTTAGAACTGGAATATAGAAGTAGAATTTGGAATTGGAATTTGGAAGTGGAATTTGGAAGTGGAATTTGAAAATGGAATTTTGAATTGGAATTTTGAAATTGAATTTGGAAGTGTTATTTGAAACACAAATTTCCAAGCGTACATAGAAAGCAAACTTTAATCGATAAGATGTAATTTCAATCTGGAATCATAATTTCAGGAAGCCATTGAAGTGTGACATGTGGAAGAGAATTATCGTATCAGAAACTGGAAAAGGAAATCAGAAGGGAAATTGGGAACGGTATTGTGGAAGTGAATTTTCGACCTGCGTTTGGTAATTGGAGGTTGGAACAGGAATATTGAATTGGAATTTAGAAGTGGAATTTGATACTGAAATTTTAAAGGGAAATTTAGAGTTGAAATTTAGAACTGGAATTTGAAAGTTGAATTTGGAATTTGAAAGTGAAATTTAGAATTGGAATTTGGAAGTAGAATTTGGAATTGGAAATTGGAAGTAGAATTTGGAATTGGAATTTAGAAGTGGATTTTGGAATCAGAATTTGGAAGTGGAATTTAGAACTGGAATATGGAAGTGGAATTTGGAAGTGGAATTTAGAATTGGAATTTTGAATGGGAATTTGGAAGTGGAATTTAGAACTGGAATTGAGAATTGGAATTTGGAAGCGGAATTTAGAACTGCAATTTGAAATTGGAATTTAGAATTGGAATTTGCAACTGGAAGTTGGAAGTGGAATTTGGAAGTGGAAGGTAGAATTGGAATTTTGAAATTGAAATTGGAAGTGTTATTTGAAACACAAATTTACAAGGGTACATAGAAAGCAAACTTTTATCAATAAGGTGTAATTTCAATCTGGAATCAAAATTTCAGGAAGCCATTGAAGTTCGACATGTGGAAGAGAATTATAGTATCAGAAACTGGAAAAGGAAATCAGAAGGGCAATTGGGAACGGGATTGTGTAAGTGAATTTTCGACCTGCATTTAGTAATTGGAGGTTGGAACTGGAATATTGAATTGGAATTTAGAAGTGGAATTTGATACAGAAATTTTAAAGTGAAATTTAGAGTTGAAATTTAGAACTGGAATTTGGAAGTGGAATTTCGAATTTGAAAGTGAAATTTAGAATTGGAATTTGGAAGTAGAATTTGGAACTGAAAATTGGAATTAGAATTTGGAATTGCAATTTGGAAGTGGATTTTGGAATCAGAATTTGGAAGTGGAATTTAGAACTGGAATATAGAAGTAGAATTTGGAATTGGAATTTGGAAGTGGAATTTGGAAGTGGAATTTGAAAATGGAATTTTGAATTGGAATTTTGAAATTGAATTTGGAAGTGTTATTTGAAACACAAATTTCCAAGCGTACATAGAAAGCAAACTTTAATCGATAAGATGTAATTTCAATCTGGAATCATAATTTCAGGAAGCCATTGAAGTGTGACATGTGGAAGAGAATTATCGTATCAGAAACTGGAAAAGGAAATCAGAAGGGAAATTGGGAACGGTATTGTGGAAGTGAATTTTCGACCTGCGTTTGGTAATTGGAGGTTGGAACAGGAATATTGAATTGGAATTTAGAAGTGGAATTTGATACTGAAATTTGAAAGTGAAATTTAGAGGTGAATTTTAGAACTGGAATTTGGAAGTGGAATTTGGAATTTGAAAGTGAAATTTAGAATTGGAATTTGGAAGTAGAATTTGGAATTGGAAATTGGAAGTAGAATTTGGAATTGGAATTTGGAAGTGGATTTTGGAATCAGAATTTGGAAGTGGAATTTAGAACTGGAATATGGAAGTGGAATTTGGAAGTGGAATTTAGAATTGGAATTTTGAATGGGAATTTGGAAGTGGAATTTAGAACTGGACTAGAGAATTGGAATTTGGAAGCGGGATTTAGAACTGGAATTTGGAATAGGAATATAGAATTGGAATTTGGACCTGGAAGTTGGAAGTGGCATTTGGAAGTGGAATGTAAAATTGGAATTTTGAAATTGAAATTGGAAGTGTTATTTGAAACACAGCTTTACAAGGGTACATAGAAAGCAAACTTTTATCGATAAGGTGTAATTTCCATCTGGAATCATAATTTCAGGAAGCCATTGAAGTGCGACATGTGGAAGAGAATTATAGTATCAGAAACTGGAAAAGGAAATCAGAAGGGAAATTGGGAACGGGATTGTGGAAGTGAATTTTCGACCTGCGTTTGGTAATTGGAGTTTGGAACTGGAATTTTGAATTTGAATTTAGAAGTGGAATTTGATACAGAAATTTTAAAGTGAAATTTAGAGTTGAAATTTAGAACTGGAATTTGGAAGTGGAATTTGGAATTTGAAAGTGAAATTTAGAATTGGAATTTAGAATTGGAATTTGGAAGTAGAATATGGAATTGGAAACTGGAAGTAGAATTTGGAATTGGAATTTGGAAGTGGATTTTGGAATCAGAATTTGGAAGTGGAATTTAGAACTGGAATATGGAAGTAGAATTTGGAAGTGGAATTTAGAATTGGAATTTTGAATGGGAATTTGGAAGTGGAATTTAGAACTGGAATTTAGAATTGGAATTTTGAAGCGGAATTTAGAACTGTAATTTGGAAGTAGAATTTGGAATTGGAATTTGGAAGTGGATTTTCGAATCATAATTTGGAATTGGAACTTAGAACTGGAATTTGGAAGTGGAATTTGGAAGTGGAATTTCGAATTGGAATTTCGAACTGGAATTTGGAAGTGGAATATGGAACTTCAATTTGGAACGGGAATTTAGAAGTGGAATTTGAAATTCGAATTTAGAAGCAGAATTTGTAATTGGAATTTTTATTTGGAATTTGGAATTGGAATTTAGAACTGGAATTTGGAAGTGGAATTTGGAAATGGAATTTTGAATTGGAATTTTGAATTTGAAATTGGAAGTGTTATTTAAAACACAAATTTCCAAGCGTACATAGAAAGCAAACTTTAATCGATAAGGTGTAATTTCAATCTGGAATCATAATTTCAGGAAGCCACTGAAGTGCGCCATGTGAAAGAGAATTATAGTATCAGAAACTGGAAAAGGAAATCAGAAGGGAAATTGGGAACGGTATTGTGTAAGTGAATTTTCGACCTGCGTTTGGTAATTGGAGGTTGGAACTGGAATTTTGAATTGGAATTTAGAAGTGGAAGTTGATACTGAAATGTGGAACTCACATTTAGAGTTAAAATTTAGAACTGGAATTTGGAAATGAAATTTAGAATTGGAATTTGGAAGTCGAATTTAGAACTGGAATTTGCAAGTAGAATTTGGAATTGGAATTTGGAAGTGGATTTTGGAATCAGAATTTGGAATTGGAATTTAGAACTGGAATTTGGAAGTGGAATTTAGAATTGTAATTTCGAACTGGAATTTGGAAGCGGAATTTAGAACTGGAATTTGGAATTGGAATTTAGAATTGGAATTTGGAACTGGAAGTTGGAAGTGGAATTTGGAAGTGAAATTTAGAATTGGAATTTAGAATAGGAATTTGGAAGTAGAATGTGGAACTGAAAGTTGGAATTGAAATTTGGAAGTGCAATTTAGAACTGAAATTTAGAATTGGAATTTGGAAGCGGAATTTATAACTGGAATTTGGAAGTAGAATTTGGAATTGGAATTTGGAAGTGGATTTTGGAATCAGAATTTGAAATTGGAATTTAGAACTGGAATTTGGAAGTGGAATTTGGAAGTGGAATTTCCAGTTGGAATTTCGAACTGGAATTTGGAAGTGGAATATGGAACTTCAATTTGGAACGGGAATTTAGAAGTAGAATTTGAAATTCGAATTTAGAAGCGGAATTTGTAATTGGAATTTACATTTGGAATTTGGAATTGGAATTTAGAACAGGAATTTGGAAGTGGAATTTGGAAATGGAATTTTGAATTGCAATTTTGAAATTGAAATTGGAAGTGTTATTTGAAACACAGATTTCCAAGGGTACATAGAAAGCAAACTTTTATCGATAAGGTGTAATTTCAATCTGGTATCATAATTTCAGGAAGCCATTGAAGTGCGACATGTGGAAGGGAATTATTGTATCAGAAACTGGAAAAGGAAATCAGAAGGGAAATTGGGAACGGGATTGTGGAAGTGAATTTTCGACCTGCGTTTGGTAATTGGAGGTTGAAACTGGAATATTGAATTGGAATTTAGAAGTGGAATTTGATACTGAAATTTTAAAGTGAAATTTAGAGTTGAAATTTAGAACTGGAATTTGGAAGTGCAATTTGGAACTTGAATTTGGAAGTGAAATTTAGAAGTAGAATTTGGAATTGGAATTTGGAAGTAGAATTTAGAATTGGAATTTGGAAGTGGATTTTGGAATCAGAATTTGACATTGGAATTCAGAACTGGAATATGGAAGTGAAATTTGGAAGTGGAATTCTGAATTGGAATTTGGAATGGGAATTTGGAATTGAAATTCAGAACTGGAATATGGAAGTGGAATTTGGAAGTGAAATGTAGAATTGCAATTTGGAAATTGAATTTGGAAGTGAAATTTAGAATTTGAAATCCGAACTGTAATTTGGAAGTGGAATTTGGACCTTCAATTTGGAACTGGACTTTGGAAGTGAAATTTGAAACTCGAATTTAGAAATGTAATTTGGTATTGCAATTTAGAATTGGAATTTGGAACTGGAAGTTGGAAGTGGAATTTGGAAGCGGAATTTATAACTGGAATTTGGAAGGAGAATTTGGAATTGGAATTTGGAAGTGGATTTTGGAATCAGAATTTGAAATTTCAATTTAGAACTGGAATTTGGAAGTGGAATTTGGAAGTGGAATTTCGAATTGGAATTTCGAACTGGAATTTGGAAGTGGAATATGGAACTTCAATTTGGAACGGGAATTTAGAAGTGGAATTTGAAATTCGAATTTAGAAGCGGAATTTGTAATTGAAGTTAAGATTTGGAATTTGGAATTGGAATTTAGAACAGGAATTTGGAAGTGGAATTTGGAAATGGAATTTTGAATTGCAATTTTGAAATTGAAATTGGAAGTGTTATTTGAAACACAGATTTCCAAGGGTACATAGAAAGCAAACTTTTATCGATAAGGTGTAATTTCAATCTGGAATTATAATTTCAGGAAGCCATTGAAGTGCGACATGTGGAAGAGAATTATAGTATCAGAAACTGGAAAAGGAAATCAGAAGGGAAATTGGGAACGGGATTGTGGAAGTGAATTTTCGACCTGTGTTTGGTAATTGGAGGTTGGAACTGCAATATTGAATTGGAATTTAGAAGTGGAATTTGATACTGAAATTTGAAAGTGAAATTTAGAGTTGAAATGTAGAACTGGAATTTGGAAGTGGAATTGGGAATTTGAAAGTGAAATTTAGAATTGGAATTTGGAAGTAGAATTTGGAATTGGAAATTGGAAGTGGATTTTGGAATCAGAATTTGGAAGTGGAATTTAGAACTGGAATATGGAAGTAGAATTTGGAATTGGAATTTGGAAGTGGAATTTGGAAGTGGAATTTAGAATTGCAATTTCGAACTGGAATTTGGAAATGGAATACGGAACTCCAATTTGGAACGGGAATTTAGAAGTGGAATTTGAAATTCGAATTTAGAAGCGGAGTTTGTAATTCGAAATTGTAATTGGAATTGAGATTTGGAATTTGGAATTGGAATTTAGAAGTGGAAATTGGAAGTGGAATTTGAAAATGGAATTTTGAATTGTAATTTTGAAATTGAAATTGGAAGTGTTATTTGAAACACAAATTTCCAAGGGTACATAGAAAGCAAACTTTAATCGATAAGATGTAATTTCAATCTGGAATTATAATTTCAGGAAGCCATTGAAGTGCGACATGTGGAAGAGAATTATAGTATCAGAAACTGGAAAAGGAAATCAGAAGGGAAATTGGGAACGGGATTGTGGAAGTGAATTTTCGACCTGCGTTTGGTAATTGGAGGTTGGAACTGGAATATTGAATTGGAATTTAGAAGTGGAATTTGATACTGAAATTTGAAAGTGAAATTTAGAGTTGAAATTTAGAACTGGAATTTGGAAGTGGAATTTGGAATTTGAAAGTGAAATTTAGAATTGGAATTTAGAATTGGAATTTGGAAGTAGAATTTGGAATTGGAAATTGGAAGTAGAATTTGGAATTGGAATTTGAAAGTGGATATTGGAATCAGAATTTGGAAGTGGAATTTAGAACTGGAATATGGAAGTGGAATTTGGAAGTGGAATTTAGAATTGGAATTTTGAATGGGAATTTGGAAGTGGAATTTATAACTGGACTAGAGAATTGGAATTTGGAAGCGGAATTTAGAACTGGAATTTGGAATTTGAATTTAGAATTGGAATTTGGAACTGGTATTTGGAAGTGGAATTTGGAAGTGGAACGTAGAATTGGAATTTTGAAATTGAAATTGGAAGTGTTATTTGAAGCACAAATTTACAACGGTACATAGAAAGCAAACTTTTATCGATAAGGTGTAATTTCAATCTGGAATCATAATTTCAGGAAGCCATTGAAGTGCGACATGTGGAAGAGAATTATAGTATCGGAAACTGGAAAAGGAAATCAGAAGGGAAATTGGGAACGGGATTGTGTAAGTGAATTTTCGACCTGCGTTTGGTAATTGGAGTTTGGAACTGGAATTTTGAATTGGAATTTAGAAGTGGAATTTGATACAGAAATTTTAAAGAGCAATTTAGAGTTAAAATTTAGAACTGGAATTTGGAAGTGCAACTTGGAACTGGAATTTGGAAGTGAAATTTAGAATTGGAATTTGGAAGTAGAATTTGTAATTGGAATTTGGAAGTAGAATTTGGAAGTGGAATTTGGAAGTGGATTTTGGAATCAGAATTTGGAATTGGAATTTAGAACTGGAATATGGAAGTGAAATTTTAAGTGGAATTCTGAATTGGAATTTGGAATGGGAATTTGGAATTGAAATTTAGAACTGGAATATGGAAGTGGAATTTGGAAGTGAAATGTACAATTGGAATTTGGAAATTGAATTTGGAAGTGAAATTTAGAATTTGAAATCCGAACTGTAAATTGGAAGTGGAATTTGGACCTTCAATTTGGAACTGGACTTTGGAAGTGGAATTTGAAACTCGAATTTAGAAACGGAATTTGGAATTGGAATTTAGAATTGGAATTTGGAAGCTGAATTTATAACTGGAATTTGGAAGTAGAATTTGGAATTGGAATTTGGAAATGGATTTTGAAATCAGAATTTGAAATTGGAATTTAGAACTGGAATTTGGAAATGGAATTTTGAATTGGAATTTCGAACTGGAATTTGGAAGTGAAATATGGAACTTCAATTTGGAATGGGAATTTAGAAGTGGAATTTGAAATTCGAATTTAGAAGCGGAATTTGTAATTGGAATTTAGATTTGGAATTTGGAATTGGAATTTAGAACAGTAATTTTTAAGTGGAATTTGGAAATGGAATTTTGAATTGCAATTTTGAAGTTGAAATTTTAAGTGTTATTTGAAACACAGATTTCCAAGGGTACATAGAAGGCAAACTTTTATCGATAAGGTGTAATTTCAATCTGGAATCATAATTTCAGGAAGCCATTGAAGTGCGACATGTGGAAGAGAATTATAGTATCAGAAACTGGAAAAGGAAATCAGAAGGGACATTGGGAACGGGATTGTGGAAGTGAATTTTCGACCTGCGTTTGGTAATTGGAGGTTGGAACTGGAATATTGAATTGAAATTTAGAAGTGGAATTTGATACATAAATTTGAAAGTGAAATTTAGAGTTGAAATTTAGAACTGGAATTTGGAAGTGGAATTTGGAATTTGAAAGTGAAATTTAGAATTGGAATTTAGAATTGGAATTTGGAAGTAGAATTTGGAATTGGAATTTGGAAGTGGATTTTGGAATCAGAATTTGGAAGTGGAATTTAGAACTGGAATATCGAAGTAGAATTTATAATTGGAATTTGGAAGTGGAATTTGGAAGTGGAATTTGGAAGTGGAATTTAGAATTGGAATTTCGAACTGGAATTTGGAAGTGGAATATGGAACTCCAATTTGGAACGGGAATTTAGAAGTGGAATTTGAAATTCGAATTTAGAAGCGGAGTTTGTAATTGGAATTTGGAAGTGAATTTTGGAATCAGAATTTGGAATTGGAATTTAGAACTGGACTTTGGAATTGGAATTTAAAATTGGAATTTGGAACTGGAATTTGGAAGTGGAATTTGGAAGTGGAATGTAGAATTGGAATTTTGAAATTGAAATTGGAAGTGTTATTTGAAACACAAATTTACAAGGGTACATAGAAAGCAAACTTTTATCGATAAGGTGTAATTTCAATCTGGAATCATAATTTCAGGAAGCCATTGAAGTGCGACATGTGGACGAGAATTTTTGTATCAGAAACTGGAAAAGGAAATTAGAAGGGAAATTGGGAACGGTATTGTGTAAGTGAATTTTCGACCTGCGTTTGGTAATTGGAGGTTGGAACTGGAATATTGAATTGGAATTTAGAAGTGGAATTTGATACTGAAATTTTAAAGGGAAATTTAGAGTTGAAATTTAGAACTGGAATTTGAAAGTTGAATTTGGAATTTGAAAGTGAAATTTAGAATTGGAATTTAGAATTGGAATTTGGAAGTAGAATTTGGAATTGGAAATTGGAAGTAGAATTTGGAATTGGAATTTAGAAGTGGATTTTGGAATCAGAATTTGGAAGTGGAATTTAGAACTGGAATATGGAAGTGGAATTTGGAAGTGGAATTTAGAATTGGAATTTTGAATGGGAATTTGGAAGTGGAATTTAGAACTGGAATTGAGAATTGGAATTTGGAAGCGGAATTTAGAACTGCAATTTGAAATTGGAATTTAGAATTGGAATTTGCAACTGGAAGTTGGAAGTGGAATTTGGAAGTGGAAGGTAGAATTGGAATTTTGAAATTGAAATTGGAAGTGTTATTTGAAACACAAATTTACAAGGGTACATAGAAAGCAAACTTTTATCAATAAGGTGTAATTTCAATCTGGAATCATAATTTCAGGAAGTCATTGAAGTTCGACATGTGGAAGAGAATTATAGTATCAGAAACTGGAAAAGGAAATCAGAAGGGCAATTGGGAACGGGATTGTGTAAGTGAATTTTCGACCTGCATTTAGTAATTGGAGGTTGGAACTGGAATATTGAATTGGAATTTAGAAGTGGAATTTGATACAGAAATTTTAAAGTGAAATTTAGAGTTGAAATTTAGAACTGGAATTTGGAAGTGGAATTTGGAATTTGAAAGTGAAATTTAGAATTGGAATTTGGAAGTAGAATTTGGAACTGAAAATTGGAATTAGAATTTGGAATTGCAATTTGGAAGTGGATTTTGGAATCAGAATTTGGAAGCGGAATTTAGAACTGGAATATAGAAGTAGAATTTGGAATTGGAATTTGGAAGTGGAATTTGGAAGTGGAATTTGAAAATGGAATTTTGAATTGGAATTTTGAAATTGAAATTGGAAGTGTTATTTGAAACACAAATTTCCAAGCGTACATAGAAAGCAAACTTTAATCGATAAGATGTAATTTCAATCTGGAATCATAATTTCAGGAAGCCATTGAAGTGTGACATGTGGAAGAGAATTATCGTATCAGAAACTGGAAAAGGAAATCAGAAGGGAAATTGGGAACGGTATTGTGGAAGTGAATTTTCGACCTGCGTTTGGTAATTGGAGGTTGGAACTGGAATATTGAATTGGAATTTAGAAGTGGAATTTGATACTGAAATTTGAAAGTGAAATTTAGAGGTGAATTTTAGAACTGGAATTTGGAAGTGGAATTTGGAATTTGAAAGTGAAATTTAGAATTGGAATTTAGAATTGGAATTTGGAAGTAGAATTTGGAATTGGAAATTGGAAGTAGAATTTGGAATTGGAATTTGGAAGTGGATTTTGGAATCAGAATTTGGAAGTGGAATTTAGAACTGGAATATGGAAGTGGAATTTGGAAGTGGAATTTAGAATTGGAATTTTGAATGGGAATTTGGAAGTGGAATTTAGAACTGGACTAGAGAATCGGAATTTGGAAGCGGAATTTAGAACTGGAATTTGGAATAGGAATATAGAATTTGAATTTGGATCTGGAAGTTGGAAGTGGCATTTGGAAGTGGAATGTAGAATTGGAATTTTGAAATTGAAATTGGAAGTGTTATTTGAAACACAGCTTTACAAGGGTACATAGAAAGCAAACTTTTATCGATAAGGTGTAATTTCCATCTGGAATCATAATTTCAGGAAGCCATTGAAGTGCGACATGTGGAAGGGAATTATTGTATCAGAAACTGGAAAAGGAAATCAGAAGGGAAATTGGGAACGCGATTGTGGAAGTGAATTTTCGACCTGCGTTTGGTAATTGGAGGTTGAAACTGGAATATTGAATTGGAATTTAGAAGTGGAATTTGATACAGAAATTTTAAAGTGAAATTTAGAGTTGAAATTTAGAACTGGAATTTGGAAGTGGAATTTGGAATTTGAAAGTGAAATTTAGAATTGGAATTTAGAATTGGAATTTGGAAGTAGAATATGGAATTGGAAACTGGAAGTAGAATTTGGAATTGGAATTTGGAAGTGGATTTTGGAATCAGAATTTGGAAGTGGAATTTAGAACTGGAATATGGAAGTAGAATTTGGAAGTGGAATTTAGAATTGGAATTTTGAATGGGAATTTGGAAGTGGAATTTAGAACTGGAATTTAGAATTGGAATTTTGAAGCGGAATTTAGAACTGTAATTTGGAAGTAGAATTTGGAATTGGAATTTGGAAGTGGATTTTGGAATCATAATTTGGAATTGGAACTTAGAACTGGAATTTGGAAGTGGAATTTGGAAGTGGAATTTCGAATTGGAATTTCGAACTGGAATTTGGAAGTGGAATATGGAACTTCAATTTGGAACGGGAATTTAGAAGTGGAATTTGAAATTGGAATTTAGAAGCAGAATTTGTAATTGGAATTTTTATTTGGAATTTGGAATTGCAATTTAGAACTGGAATTTGGAAGTGGAATTTGGAAATGGAATTTTGAATTGGAATTTTGAATTTGAAATTGGAAGTGTTATTTAAAACACAAATTTCCAAGCGTACATAGAAAGCAAACTTTAATCGATAAGGTGTAATTTCAATCTGGAATCATAATTTCAGGAAGCCACTGAAGTGCGCCATGTGAAAGAGAATTATAGTATCAGAAACTGGAAAAGGAAATCAGAAGGGAAATTGGGAACGGTATTGTGTCAGTGAATTTTCGACCTGCGTTTGGTAATTGGAGGTTGGAACTGGAATTTTGAATTGGAATTTAGAAGTGGAAGTTGATACTGAAATGTGGAACTCACATTTAGAGTTAAAATTTAGAACTGGAATTTGGAAATGAAATTTAGAATTGGAATTTGGAAGTCGAATTTAGAACTGGAATTTGCAAGTAGAATTTGGAATTGGAATTTGGAAGTGGATTTTGGAATCAGAATTTGGAATTGGAATTTAGAACTGGAATTTGGAAGTGGAATTTAGAATTGTAATTTCGAACTGGAATTTGGAAGCGGAATTTAGAACTGGAATTTGGAATTGGAATTTAGAATTGGAATTTGGAACTAGAAGTTGGAAGTGGAATTTGGAAGTGAAATTTAGAATTGGAATTTAGAATAGGAATTTGGAATTAGAATGTGGAACTGAAAGTTGGAATTGAAATTTGGAAGTGCAATTTAGAACTGAAATTTAGAATTGGAATTTGGAAGCGGAATTTATAACTGGAATTTGGAAGTAGAATTTGGAATTGGAATTTGGAAGTGGATTTTGGAATCAGAATTTGAAATTGGAATTTAGAACTGGAATTTGGAAGTGGAATTTGGAAGTGGAATTTCCAGTTGGAATTTCGAACTGGAATTTGGAAGTGGAATATGGAACTTCAATTTGGAACTGGAATTTAGAAGTAGAATTTGAAATTCGAATTTAGAAGCCGAATTTGTAATTGGAATTTAGATTTGGAATTTGGAATTGGAATTTAGAACAGGAATTTGGAAGTGGAATTTGGAAATGGAATTTTGAATTGAAATTTTGAAATTGAAATTGGAAGTGTTATATGAAACACAGATTTCCAAGGGTACATAGAAAGCAAACTTTTATCGATAAGGTGTAATTTCAATCTGGTATCATAATTTCAGGAAGCCATTGAAGTGCGACATGTGGAAGGGAATTATTGTATCAGAAACTGGAAAAGGAAATCAGAAGGGAAATTGGGAACGGGATTGTGGAAGTGAATTTTCGACCTGCGTTTGGTAATTGGAGGTTGAAACTGGAATATTGAATTGGAATTTAGAAGTGGAATTTGATACTGAAATTTTAAAGTGAAATTTAGAGTTGAAATTTAGAACTGGAATTTGGAAGTTCAATTTGGAACTTGAATTTGGAAGTGAAATTTAGAAGTAGAATTTGGAATTGGAATTTGGAAGTAGAATTTAGAATTGGAATTTGGAAGTGGATTTTGGAATCAGAATTTGACATTGGAATTCAGAACTGGAATATGGAAGTGAAATTTGGAAGTGGAATTCTGAATTGGAATTTGGAATGGGAATTTGGAATTGAAATTCAGAACTGGAATATGGAAGTGGAATTTGGAAGTGAAATGTAGAATTGCAATTTGGAAATTGAATTTGGAAGTGAAATTTAGAATTTGAAATCCGAACTGTAATTTGGAAGTGGAATTTGGACCTTCAATTTGGAACTGGACTTTGGAAGTGAAATTTGAAACTCGAATTTAGAAATGTAATTTGGTATTGCAATTTAGAATTGGAATTTGGAACTGGAAGTTGGAAGTGGAATTTGGAAGCGGAATTTATAACTGGAATTTGGAAGGAGAATTTGGAATTGGAATTTGGAAGTGGATTTTGGAATCAGAATTTGAAATTTCAATTTAGAACTGGAATTTGGAAGTGGAATTTGGAAGTGGAATTTCGAATTGGAATTTCGAACTGGAATTTGGAAGTGGAATATGGAACTTCAATGTGGAACGGGAATTTAGAAGTGGAATTTGAAATTCGAATTTAGAAGCGGAATTTGTAATTGAAGTTAAGATTTGGAATTTGGAATTGGAATTTAGAACAGGAATTTGGAAGTGGAATTTGGAAATGGAATTTTGAATTGCAATTTTGAAATTGAAATTGGAAGTGTTATTTGAAACACAGATTTCCAAGGGTACATAGAAAGCAAACTTTTATCGATAAGGTGTAATTTCAATCTGGAATTATAATTTCAGGAAGCCATTGAAGTGCGACATGTGGAAGAGAATTATAGTATCAGAAACTGGAAAAGGAAATCAGAAGGGAAATTGGGAACGGTATTGTGGAAGTGAATTTTCGACCTGTGTTTGGTAATTGGAGGTTGGAACTGCAATATTGAATTGGAATTTAGAAGTGGAATTTGATACTGAAATTTGAAAGTGAAATTTAGAGTTGAAATGTAGAACTGGAATTTGGAAGTGGAATTGGGAATTTGAAAGTGAAATTTAGAATTGGAATTTGGAAGTAGAATTTGGAATTGGAAATTGGAAGTGGATTTTGGAATCAGAATTTGGAAGTGGAATTTAGAACTGGAATATGGAAGTAGAATTTGGAATTGGAATTTGGAAGTGGAATTTGGAAGTGGAATTTAGAATTGCAATTTCGAACTGGAATTTGGAAATGGAATACGGAACTCCAATTTGGAACGGGAATTTAGAAGTGGAATTTGAAATTCGAATTTAGAAGCGGAGTTTGTAATTCGAAATTGTAATTGGAATTGAGATTTGGAATTTGGAATTGGAATTTAGAAGTGGAAATTGGAAGTGGAATTTGAAAATGGAATTTTGAATTGTAATTTTGAAATTGAAATTGGAAGTGTTATTTGAAACACAAATTTCCAAGGGTACATAGAAAGCAAACTTTAATCGATAAGATGTAATTTCAATCTGGAATTATAATTTCAGGAAGCCATTGAAGTGCGACATGTGGAAGAGAATTATAGTATCAGAAACTGGAAAAGGAAATCAGAAGGGAAATTGGGAACGGTATTGTGGAAGTGAATTTTCGACCTGCGTTTGGTAATTGGAGGTTGGAACTGGAATATTGAATTGGAATTTAGAAGTGGAATTTGATACTGAAATTTGAAAGTGAAATTTAGAGTTGAAATTTAGAACTGGAATTTGGAAGTGGAATTTGGAATTTGAAAGTGAAATTTAGAATTGGAATTTAGAATTGGAATTTGGAAGTAGAATTTGGAATTGGAAATTGGAAGTAGAATTTGGAATTGGAATTTGAAAGTGGATTTTGGAATCAGAATTTGGAAGTGGAATTTAGAACTGGAATATGGAAGTGGAATTTGGAAGTGGAATTTAGAATTGGAATTTTGAATGGGAATTTGGAAGTGGAATTTATAACTGGACTAGAGAATTGGAATTTGGAAGCGGAATTTAGAACTGCAATTTGAAATTGGAATTTAGAATTGGAATTTGGAACTGGTATTTGGAAGTGGAATTTGGAAGTGGAATGTAGAATTGGAATTTTGAAATTGAAATTGGAAGTGTTATTTGAAGCACAAATTTACAACGGTACATAGAAAGCAAACTTTTATCGATAAGGTGTAATTTCAATCTGGAATCATAATTTCAGGAAGCCATTGAAGTGCGACATGTGGAAGAGAATTATAGTATCGGAAACTGGAAAAGGAAATCAGAAGGGAAATTGGGAACGGGATTGTGGAAGTGAATTTTCGACCTGCGTTTGGTAATTGGAGTTTGGAACTGGAATTTTGAATTGGAATTTAGAAGTGGAATTTGATACAGAAATTTTAAAGAGCAATTTAGAGTTAAAATTTAGAACTGGAATTTGGAAGTGCAACTTGGAACTGGAATTTGGAAGTGAAATTTAGAATTGGAATTTGGAAGTAGAATTTGTAATTGGAATTTGGAAGTAGAATTTGGAAGTGGAATTTGGAAGTGGATTTTGGAATCAGAATTTGGAATTGGAATTTAGAACTGGAATATGGAAGTGAAATTTTAAGTGGAATTCTGAATTGGAATTTGGAATGGGAATTTGGAATTGAAATTTAGAACTGGAATATGGAAGTGGAATTTGGAAGTGAAATGTACAATTGGAATTTGGAAATTGAATTTGGAAGTGAAATTTAGAATTTGAAATCCGAACTGTAAATTGGAAGTGGAATTTGGACCTTCAATTTGGAACTGGACTTTGGAAGTGGAATTTGAAACTCGAATTTAGAAACGGAATTTGGAATTGGAATTTAGAATTGGAATTTGGAAGCTGAATTTATAACTGGAATTTGGAAGTAGAATTTGGAATTGGAATTTGGAAATGGATTTTGAAATCAGAATTTGAAATTGGAATTTAGAACTGGAATTTGGAAATGGAATTTTGAATTGGAATTTCGAACTGGAATTTGGAAGTGAAATATGGAACTTCAATTTGGAATGGGAATTTAGAAGTGGAATTTGAAATTCGAATTTAGAAGCGGAATTTGTAATTGGAATTTAGATTTGGAATTTGGAATTGGAATTTAGAACAGTAATTTTTAAGTGGAATTTGGAAATGGAATTTTGAATTGCAATTTTGAAGTTGAAATTTTAAGTGTTATTTGAAACACAGATTTCCAAGGGTACATAGAAGGCAAACTTTTATCGATAAGGTGTAATTTCAATCTGGAATCATAATTTCAGGAAGCCATTGAAGTGCGACATGTGGAAGAGAATTATAGTATCAGAAACTGGAAAAGGAAATCAGAAGGGACATTGGGAACGGGATTGTGGAAGTGAATTTTCGACCTGCGTTTGGTAATTGGAGGTTGGAACTGGAATATTGAATTGGAATTTAGAAGTGGAATTTGATACATAAATTTGAAAGTGAAATGTAGAGTTGAAATTTAGAACTGGAATTTGGAAGTGGAATTTGGAATTTGAAAGTGAAATTTAGAATTGGAATTTAGAATTGGAATTTGGAAGTAGAATTTGGAATTGGAATTTGGAAGTGGATTTTGGAATCAGAATTTGGAAGTGGAATTTAGAACTGGAATATCGAAGTAGAATTTGGAATTGGAATTTGGAAGTGGAATTTGGAAGTGGAATTTGGAAGTGGAATTTAGAATTGGAATTTCGAACTGGAATTTGGAAGTGGAATATGGAACTCCAATTTGGAACGGGAATTTAGAAGTGGAATTTGAAATTCGAATTTAGAAGCGGAGTTTGTAATTGGAATTTGGAAGTGAATTTTGGAATCAGAATTTGGAATTGGAATTTAGAACTGGACTTTGGAATTGGAATTTAGAATTGGAATTTGGAACTGGAATTTGGAAGTGGAATTTGGAAGTGGAATGTAGAATTGGAATTTTGAAATTGAAATTGGAAGTGTTATTTGAAACAAAAATTTACAAGGGTACATAGAAAGCAAACTTTTACCGATAAGGTGTAATTTCAATCTGGTATCATAATTTCAGGAAGCCATTGAAGTGCGACATGTGGAAGAGAATTATTGTATCAGAAACTGGAAAAGGAAATTAGAAGGGAAATTGGGAACGGTATTGTGGAAGTGAATTTTCGACCTGCGTTTGGTAATTGGAGGTTGGAACTGGAATATTGAATTGGAATTTAGAAGTGGAATTTGATACTGAAATTTGAAAGTGAAATTTAGAGGTGAATTTTAGAACTGGAATTTGGAAGTGGAATTTGGAATTTGAAAGTGAAATTTAGAATTGGAATTTAGAATTGGAATTTGGAAGTAGTATTTGGAATTGGAAATTGGAAGTAGAATTTGGAATTGGAATTTGGAAGTGGATTTTGGAATCAGAATTTGGAAGTGGAATTTAGAACTGGAATATGGAAGTGGAATTTGGAAGTGGAATTTAGAATTGGAATTTTGAATGGGAATTTGGAAGTGGAATTTAGAACTGGACTAGAGAATCGGAATTTGGAAGCGGAATTTAGAACTGGAATTTGGAATAGGAATATAGAATTGGAATTTGGACCTGGAAGTTGGAAGTGGCATTTGGAAGTGGAATGTAGAATTGGAATTTTGAAATTGAAATTGGAAGTGTTATTTGAAACACAGCTTTACAAGGGTACATAGAAAGCAAACTTTTATCGATAAGGTGTAATTTCCATCTGGAATCATAATTTCAGGAAGCCATTGAAGTGCGACATGTGGAAGAGAATTATAGTATCAGAAACTGGAAAAGGAAATCAGAAGGGAAATTGGGAACGGGATTGTGGAAGTGAATTTTCGACCTGCGTTTGGTAATTGGAGTTTGGAACTGGAATTTTGAATTTGAATTTAGAAGTGGAATTTGATACAGAAATTTTAAAGTGAAATTTAGAGTTGAAATTTAGAACTGGAATTTGGAAGTGGAATTTGGAATTTGAAAGTGAAATTTAGAATTGGAATTTAGAATTGGAATTTGGAAGTAGAATATGGAATTGGAAACTGGAAGTAGAATTTGGAATTGGAATTTGGAAGTGGATTTTGGAATCAGAATTTGGAAGTGGAATTTAGAACTGGAATATGGAAGTAGAATTTGGAAGTGGAATTTAGAATTGGAATTTTGAATGGGAATTTGGAAGTGGAATTTAGAACTGGAATTTAGAATTGGAATTTTGAAGCGGAATTTAGAACTGTAATTTGGAAGTAGAATTTGGAATTGGAATTTGGAAGTGGATTTTGGAATCATAATTTGGAATTGGAACTTAGAACTGGAATTTGGAAGTGGAATTTGGAAGTGGAATTTAGAATTGAAATTTCGAACTGGAATTTGGAAGTGGAATATGGAACTCCAATTTGGAACGGGAATTTAGAAGTGGAATTTGAAATTCGAATTTAGAAGCAGAATTTGTAATTGGAATTTGTATTTGGAATTTGGAATTGGAATTTAGAACTGGAATTTGGAAGTGGAATTTGGAAATGGAATTTTGAATTGGAATTTTGAATTTGAAATTGGAAGTGTTATTTAAAACACAAATTTCCAAGCGTACATAGAAAGCAAACTTTAATCGATAAGGTGTAATTTCAATCTGGAATCATAATTTCAGGAAGCCACTGAAGTGCGCCATGTGAAAGAGAATTATAGTATCAGAAACTGGAAAAGGAAATCAGAAGGGAAATTGGGAACGGTATTGTGTAAGTGAATTTTCGACCTGCGTTTGGTAATTGGAGGTTGGAACTGGAATTTTGAATTGGAATTTAGAAGTGGAAGTTGATACTGAAATGTGGAACTCACATTTAGAGTTAAAATTTAGAACTGGAATTTGGAAATGAAATTTAGAATTGGAATTTGGAAGTCGAATTTAGAACTGGAATTTGCAAGTAGAATTTGGAATTGGAATTTGGAAGTGGATTTTGAAATCAGAATTTGGAATTGGAATTTAGAACTGGAATTTGGAAGTGGAATTTAGAATTGTAATTTCGAACTGGAATTTGGAAGCGGAATTTAGAACTGGAATTTGGAATTGGAATTTAGAATTGGAATTTGGAACTGGAAGTTGGAAGTGGAATTTGGAAGTGAAATTTAGAATTGGAATTTAGAATAGGAATTTGGAAGTAGAATGTGGAACTGAAAGTTGGAATTGAAATTTGGAAGTGCAATTTAGAACTGAAATTTAGAATTGGAATTTGGAAGCGGAATTTATAACTGGAATTTGGAAGTAGAATTTGGAATTGGAATTTGGAAGTGGATTTTGGAATCAGAATTTGAAATTGGAATTTAGAACTGGAATTTGGAAGTGGAATTTGGAAGTGGAATTTCCAGTTGGAATTTCGAACTGGAATTTGGAAGTGGAATATGGAACTTCAATTTGGAACGGGAATTTAGAAGTAGAATTTGAAATTCGAATTTAGAAGCGGAATTTGTAATTGGAATTTAGATTTGCAATTTGGAATTGGAATTTAGAACAGGAATTTGGAAGTGGAATTTGGAAATGGAATTTTGAATTGAAATTTTGAAATTGAAATTGGAAGTGTTATATGAAACACAGATTTCCAAGGGTACATAGAAAGCAAACTTTTATCGATAAGGTGTAATTTCAATCTGGTATCATAATTTCAGGAAGCCATTGAAGTGCGACATGTGGAAGGGAATTATTGTATCAGAAACTGGAAAAGGAAATCAGAAGGGAAATTGGGAACGGGATTGTGGAAGTGAATTTTCGACCTGCGTTTGGTAATTGGAGGTTGAAACTGGAATATTGAATTGGAATTTAGAAGTGCAATTTGATACTGAAATTTTAAAGTGAAATTTAGATTTGAAATTTAGAACTGGAATTTGGAAGTGCAATTTGGAACTTGAATTTGGAAGTGAAATTTAGAAGTAGAATTTGGAATTGGAATTTGGAAGTAGAATTTAGAATTGGAATTTGGAAGTGGATTTTGGAATCAGAATTTGACATTGGAATTCAGAACTGGAATATGGAAGTGAAATTTGGAAGTGAAATGTAGAATTGCAATTTGGAAATTGAATTTGGAAGTGAAATTTAGAATTTGAAATCCGAACTGTAATTTGGAAGTGGAATTTGGACCTTCAATTTGGAACTGGACTTTGGAAGTGAAATTTGAAACTCGAATTTAGAAATGTAATTTGGTATTGCAATTTAGAATTGGAATTTGGAACTGGAAGTTGGAAGTGGAATTTGGAAGCGGAATTTATAACTGGAATTTGGAAGGAGAATTTGGAATTGGAATTTGGAAGTGGATTTTGGAATCAGAATTTGAAATTTCAATTTAGAACTGGAATTTGGAAGTGGAATTTGGAAGTGGAATTTCGAATTGGAATTTCGAACTGGAATTTGGAAGTGGAATATGGAACTTCAATTTGGAACGGGAATTTAGAAGTGGAATTTGAAATTCGAATTTAGAAGCGGAATTTGTAATTGAAGTTAAGATTTGGAATTTGGAATTGGAATTTAGAACAGGAATTTGGAAGTGGAATTTGGAAATGGAATTTTGAATTGCAATTTTGAAATTGAAATTGGAAGTGTTATTTGAAACACAGATTTCCAAGGGTACATAGAAAGCAAACTTTTATCGATAAGGTGTAATTTCAATCTGGAATTATAATTTCAGGAAGCCATTGAAGTGCGACATGTGGAAGAGAATTATAGTATCAGAAACTGGAAAAGGAAATCAGAAGGGAAATTGGGAACGGGATTGTGGAAGTGAATTTTCGACCTGTGTTTGGTAATTGGAGGTTGGAACTGGAATATTGAATTGGAATTTAGAAGTGGAATTTGATACTGAAATTTGAAAGTGAAATTTAGAGTTGAAATGTAGAACTGGAATTTGGAAGTGGAATTGGGAATTTGAAAGTGAAATTTAGAATTGGAATTTGGAAGTAGAATTTGGAATTGGAAATTGGAAGTGGATTTTGGAATCAGAATTTGGAAGTGGAATTTAGAACTGGAATATGGAAGTAGAATTTGGAATTGGAATTTGGAAGTGGAATTTGGAAGTGGAATTTAGAATTGCAATTTCGAACTGGAATTTGGAAATGGAATACGGAACTCCAATTTGGAACGGGAATTTAGAAGTGGAATTTGAAATTCGAATTTAGAAGCGGAGTTTGTAATTCGAAATTGTAATTGGAATTGAGATTTGGAATTTGGAATTGGAATTTAGAAGTGGAAATTGGAAGTGGAATTTGAAAATGGAATTTTGAATTGTAATTTTGAAATTGAAATTGGAAGTGTTATTTGAAACACAAATTTCCAAGGGTACATAGAAAGCAAACTTTAATCGATAAGATGTAATTTCAATCTGGAATTATAATTTCAGGAAGCCATTGAAGTGCGACATGTGGAAGAGAATTATAGTATCAGAAACTGGAAAAGGAAATCAGAAGGGAAATTGGGAACGGTATTGTGGAAGTGAATTTTCGACCTGCGTTTGGTAATTGGAGGTTGGAACTGGAATTTTGAATTGGAATTTAGAAGTGGAATTTGATACAGAAATTTTAAAGAGCAATTTAGAGTTAAAATTTAGAACTGGAATTTGGAAGTGCAACTTGGAACTGGAATTTGGAAGTGAAATTTAGAATTGGAATTTGGAAGTAGAATTTGTAATTGGAATTTGGAAGTAGAATTTGGAAGTGGAATTTGGAAGTGGATTTTGGAATCAGAATTTGGAATTGGAATTTAGAACTGGAATATGGAAGTGAAATTTTAAGTGGAATTCTGAATTGGAATTTGGAATGGGAATTTGGAATTGAAATTTAGAACTGGAATATGGAAGTGGAATTTGGAAGTGAAATGTAGAATTGGAATTTGGAAATTGAATTTGGAAGTGAAATTTAGAATTTGAAATCCGAACTGTAAATTGGAAGTGGAACTTGGACCTTCAATTTGGAACTGGACTTTGGAAGTGGAATTTGAAACTCGAATTTAGAAACGGAATTTGGAATTGGAATTTAGAATTGGAATTTGGAAGCTGAATTTATAACTGGAATTTGGAAGTAGAATTTGGAATTGGAATTTGGAAATGGATTTTGAAATCAGAATTTGAAATTGGAATTTAGAACTGGAATTTGGAAATGGAATTTTGAATTGGAATTTCGAACTGGAATTTGGAAGTGAAATATGGAACTTCAATTTGGAATGGGAATTTAGAAGTGGAATTTGAAATTCGAATTTAGAAGCGGAATTTGTAATTGGAATTTAGATTTGGAATTTGGAATTGGAATTTAGAACAGTAATTTTTAAGTGGAATTTGGAAATGGAATTTTGAATTGCAATTTTGAAGTTGAAATTTTAAGTGTTATTTGAAACACAGATTTCCAAGGGTACATAGAAGGCAAACTTTTATCGATAAGGTGTAATTTCAATCTGGAATCATAATTTCAGGAAGCCATTGAAGTGCGACATGTGGAAGAGAATTATAGTATCAGAAACTGGAAAAGGAAATCAGAAGGGACATTGGGAACGGGATTGTGGAAGTGAATTTTCGACCTGCGTTTGGTAATTGGAGGTTGGAACTGGAATATTGAATTGGAATTTAGAAGTGGAATTTGATACATAAATTTGAAAGTGAAATTTAGAGTTGAAATTTAGAACTGGAATTTGGAAGTGGAATTTGGAATTTGAAAGTGAAATTTAGAATTGGAATTTAGAATTGGAATTTGGAAGTAGAATTTGGAATTGGAATTTGGAAGTGGATTTTGGAATCAGAATTTGGAAGTGGAATTTAGAACTGGAATATCGAAGTAGAATTTGGAATTGGAATTTGGAAGTGGAATTTGGAAGTGGAATTTGGAAGTGGAATTTAGAATTGGAATTTCGAACTGGAATTTGGAAGTGGAATATGGAACTCCAATTTGGAACGGGAATTTAGAAGTGGAATTTGAAATTCGAATTTAGAAGCGGAGTTTGTAATTGGAATTTGGAAGTGAATTTTGGAATCAGAATTTGGAATTGGAATTTAGAACTGGACTTTGGAATTGGAATTTAGAATTGGAATTTGGAACTGGAATTTGGAAGTGGAATTTGGAAGTGGAATGTAGAATTGGAATTTTGAAATTGAAATTGGAAGTGTTATTTGAAACACAAATTTACAAGGGTACATAGAAAGCAAACTTTTATCGATAAGGTGTAATTTCAATCTGGAATCATAAATTCAGGAAGCCATTGAAGTGCGACATGTGGAAGAGAATTATTGTATCAGAAACTGGAAAAGGAAATTAGAAGGGAAATTGGGAACGGTATTGTGGAAGTGAATTTTCGACCTGCGTTTGGTAATTGGAGGTTGGAACTGGAATATTGAATTGGAATTTAGAAGTGGAATTTGATACTGAAATTTTAAAGGGAAATTTAGAGTTGAAATTTAGAACTGGAATTTGAAAGTTGAATTTGGAATTTGAAAGTGAAATTTAGAATTGGAATTTAGAATTGGAATTTGGAAGTAGAATTTGGAATTGGAAATTGGAAGTAGAATTTGGAATTGGAATTTAGAAGTGGATTTTGGAATCAGAATTTGGAAGTGGAATTTAGAACTGGAATATGGAAGTGGAATTTGGAAGTGGAATTTACAATTGGAATTTTGAATGGGAATTTGGAAGTGGAATTTAGAACTGGAATTGAGAATTGGAATTTGGAAGCGGAATTTAGAACTGCAATTTGAAATTGGAATTTAGAATTGGAATTTGGAACTGGAAGTTGGAAGTGGAATTTGGAAGTGGAAGGTAGAATTGGAATTTTGAAATTGAAATTGGAAGTGTTATTTGAAACACAAATTTACAAGGGTACATAGAAAGCAAACTTTTATCAATAAGGTGTAATTTCGATCTGGAATCATAATTTCAGGAAGCCATTGAAGTTCGACATGTGGAAGAGAATTATAGTATCAGAAACTGGAAAAGGAAATCAGAAGGGCAATTGGGAACGGGATTGTGTAAGTGAATTTTCGACCTGCATTTAGTAATTGGAGGTTGGAACTGGAATATTGAATTGGAATTTAGAAGTGGAATTTGATACAGAAATTTTAAAGTGAAATTTAGAGTTGAAATTTAGAACTGGAATTTGGAAGTGGAATTTGGAATTTGAAAGTGAAATTTAGAATTGGAATTTGGAAGTAGAATTTGGAACTGAAAATTGGAATTAGAATTTGGAATTGCAATTTGGAAGTGGATTTTGGAATCAGAATTTGGAAGTGGAATTTAGAACTGGAATATAGAAGTAGAATTTGGAATTGGAATTTGGAAGTGGAATTTGGAAGTGGAATTTGAAAATGGAATTTTGAATTGGAATTTTGAAATTGAAATTGGAAGTGTTATTTGAAACACAAATTTCCAAGCGTACATAGAAAGCAAACTTTAATCGATAAGATGTAATTTCAATCTGGAATCATAATTTCAGGAAGCCATTGAAGTGTGACATGTGGAAGAGAATTATCGTATCAGAAACTGGAAAAGGAAATCAGAAGGGAAATTGGGAACGGTATTGTGGAAGTGAATTTTCGACCTGCGTTTGGTAATTGGAGGTTGGAACTGGAATATTGAATTGGAATTTAGAAGTGGAATTTGATACTGAAATTTGAAAGTGAAATTTAGAGGTGAATTTTAGAACTGGAATTTGGAAGTGGAATTTGGAATTTGAAAGTGAAATTTAGAATTGGAATTTAGAATTGGAATTTGGAAGTAGAATTTGGAATTGGAAATTGGAAGTAGAATTTGGAATTGGAATTTGGAAGTGGATTTTGGAATCAGAATTTGGAAGTGGAATTTAGAACTGGAATATGGAAGTGGAATTTGGAAGTGGAATTTAGAATTGGAATTTTGAATGGGAATTTGGAAGTGGAATTTAGAACTGGACTAGAGAATTGGAATTTGGAAGCGGAATTTAGAACTGGAATTTGGAATAGGAATATAGAATTGGAATTTGGACCTGGAATTTGGAAGTGGCATTTGGAAGTGGAATGTAGAATTGGAATTTTGAAATTGAAATTGGAAGTGTTATTTGAAACACAGCTTTACAAGGGTACATAGAAAGCAAACTTTTATCAATAAGGTGTAATTTCCATCTGGAATCATAATTTCAGGAAGCCATTGAAGTGCGACATGTGGAAGAGAATTATAGTATCAGAAACTGGAAAAGGAAATCAGAAGGGAAATTGGGAACGGGATTGTGTAAGTGAATTTTCGACCTGCGTTTGGTAATTGGAGTTTGGAACTGGAATTTTGAATTTGAATTTAGAAGTGGAATTTGATACAGAAATTTTAAAGTGAAATTTAGAGTTGAAATTTAGAACTGGAATTTGGAAGTGGAATTTGGAATTTGAAAGTGAAATTTAGAATTGGAATTTAGAATTGGAATTTGGAAGTAGAATATGGAATTGGAAACTGGAAGTAGAATTTGGAATTGGAATTTGGAAGTGGATTTTGGAATCAGAATTTGGAAGTGGAATTTAGAACTGGAATATGGAAGTAGAATTTGGAAGTGGAATTTAGAATTGGAATTTTGAATGGGAATTTGGAAGTGGAATTTAGAACTGGAATTTAGAATTGGAATTTTGAAGCGGAATTTAGAACTGTAATTTGGAAGTAGAATTTGGAATTGGAATTTGGAAGTGGATTTTGGAATCATAATTTGGAATTGGAACTTAGAACTGGAATTTGGAAGTGGAATTTGGAAGTGGAATTTCGAATTGGAATTTCGAACTGGAATTTGGAAGTGGAATATGGAACTTCAATTTGGAACGGGAATTTAGAAGTGGAATTTGAAATTCGAATTTAGAAGCAGAATTTGTAATTGGAATTTTTATTTGGAATTTGGAATTGGAATTTAGAACTGGAATTTGGAAGTGGAATTTGGAAATGGAATTTTGAATTGGAATTTTGAATTTGAAATTGGAAGTGTTATTTAAAACACAAATTTCCAAGCGTACATAGAAAGCAAACTTTAATCGATAAGGTGTAATTTCAATCTGGAATCATAATTTCAGGAAGCCACTGAAGTGCGCCATGTGAAAGAGAATTATAGTATCAGAAACTGGAAAAGGAAATCAGAAGGGAAATTGGGAACGGTATTGTGTAAGTGAATTTTCGACCTGCGTTTGGTAATTGGAGGTTGGAACTGGAATTTTGAATTGGAATTTAGAAGTGGAAGTTGATACTGAAATGTGGAACTCACATTTAGAGTTAAAATTTAGAACTGGAATTTGGAAATGAAATTTAGAATTGGAATTTGGAAGTCGAATTTAGAACTGGAATTTGCAAGTAGAATTTGGAAGTGGATTTTGGAATCAGAATTTGGAATTGGAATTTAGAACTGGAATTTGGAAGTGGAATTTGGAAGTGGAATTTAGAATTGGAATTTTGAATGGGAATTTGGAAGTGGAATTTAGAACTGGAATTGAGAATTGGAATTTGGAAGCGGAATTTAGAACTGCAATTTGAAATTGGAATTTAGAATTGGAATTTGGAACTGGAAGTTGGAAGTGGAATTTGGAAGTGGAAGGTAGAATTGGAATTTTGAAATTGAAATTGGAAGTGTTATTTGAAACACAAATTTACAAGGGTACATAGAAAGCAAACTTTTATCAATAAGGTGTAATTTCAATCTGGAATCATAATTTCAGGAAGCCATTGAAGTTCGACATGTGGAAGAGAATTATAGTATCAGAAACTGGAAAAGGAAATCAGAAGGGCAATTGGGAACGGGATTGTGTAAGTGAATTTTCGACCTGCATTTAGTAATTGGAGGTTGGAACTGGAATATTGAATTGGAATTTAGAAGTGGAATTTGATACAGAAATTTTAAAGTGAAATTTAGAGTTGAAATTTAGAACTGGAATTTGGAAGTGTAATTTGGAATTTGAAAGTGAAATTTAGAATTGGAATTTGGAAGTAGAATTTGGAACTGAAAATTGGAATTAGAATTTGGAATTGCAATTTGGAAGTGGATTTTGGAATCAGAATTTGGAAGTGGAATTTAGAACTGGAATATAGAAGTAGAATTTGGAATTGGAATTTGGAAGTGGAATTTGGAAGTGGAATTTGAAAATGGAATTTTGAATTGGAATTTTGAAATTGAAATTGGAAGTGTTATTTGAAACACAAATTCCCAAGCGTACATAGAAAGCAAACTTTAATCGATAAGATGTAATTTCAATCTGGAATCATAATTTCAGGAAGCCATTGAAGTGTGACATGTGGAAGAGAATTATCGTATCAGAAACTGGAAAAGGAAATCAGAAGGGAAATTGGGAACGGTATTGTGGAAGTGAATTTTCGACCTGCGTTTGGTAATTGGAGGTTGGAACTGGAATATTGAATTGGAATTTAGAAGTGGAATTTGATACTGAAATTTGAAAGTGAAATTTAGAGGTGAATTTTAGAACTGGAATTTGGAAGTGGAATTTGGAATTTGAAAGTGAAATTTAGAATTGGAATTTAGAATTGGAATTTGGAAGTAGAATTTGGAATTGGAAATTGGAAGTAGAATTTGGAATTGGAATTTGGAAGTGGATTTTGGAATCAGAATTTGGAAGTGGAATTTAGAACTGGAATATGGAAGTGGAATTTGGATGTGGAATTTAGAATTGGAATTTTGAATGGGAATTTGGAAGTGGAATTTAGAACTGGACTAGAGAATTGGAATTTGGAAGCGGAATTTAGAACTGGAATTTGGAATAGGAATATAGAATTGGAATTTGGACCTGGAATTTGGAAGTGGCATTTGGAAGTGGAATGTAGAATTGGAATTTTGAAATTGAAATTGGAAGTGTTATTTGAAACACAGCTTTACAAGGGTACATAGAAAGCAAACTTTTATCAATAAGGTGTAATTTCCATCTGGAATCATAATTTCAGGAAGCCATTGAAGTTCGACATGTGGAAGAGAATTATAGTATCAGAAACTGGAAAAGGAAATCAGAAGGGCAATTGGGAACGGGATTGTGTAAGTGAATTTTCGACCTGCGTTTGGTAATTGGAGTTTGGAACTGGAATTTTGAATTTGAATTTAGAAGTGGAATTTGATACAGAAATTTTAAAGTGAAATTTAGAGTTGAAATTTAGAACTGGAATTTGGAAGTGGAATTTGGAATTTGAAAGTGAAATTTAGAATTGGAATTTAGAATTGGAATTTGGAAGTAGAATATGCAATTGGAAACTGGAAGTAGAATTTGGAATTGGAATTTGGAAGTGGATTTTGGAATCAGAATTTGGAAGTGGAATTTAGAACTGGAATATGGAAGTAGAATTTGGAAGTGGAATTTAGAATTGGAATTTTGAATGGGAATTTGGAAGTGGAATTTAGAACTGGAATTTAGAATTGGAATTTTGAAGCGGAATTTAGAACTGTAATTTGGAAGTAGAATTTGGAATTGGAATTTGGAAGTGGATTTTGGAATCATAATTTGGAATTGGAACTTAGAACTGGAATTTGGAAGTGGAATTTGGAAGTGGAATTTCGAATTGGAATTTCGAACTGGAATTTGGAAGTGGAATATGGAACTTCAATTTGGAACGGGAATTTAGAAGTGGAATTTGAAATTCGAATTTAGAAGCAGAATTTGTAATTGGAATTTTTATTTGGAATTTGGAATTGGAATTTAGAACTGGAATTTGGAAGTGGAATTTGGAAATGGAATTTTGAATTGGAATTTTGAATGTGAAATTGGAAGTGTTATTTAAAACACAAATTTCCAAGCGTACATAGAAAGCAAACTTTAATCGATAAGGTGTAATTTCAATCTGGAATCATAATTTCAGGAAGCCACTGAAGTGCGCCATGTGAAAGAGAATTATAGTATCAGAAACTGGAAAAGGAAATCAGAAGGGAAATTGGGAACGGTATTGTGTAAGTGAATTTTCGACCTGCGTTTGGTAATTGGAGGTTGGAACTGGAATTTTGAATTGGAATTTAGAAGTGGAAGTTGATACTGAAATGTGGAACTCACATTTAGAGTTAAAATTTAGAACTGGAATTTGGAAATGAAATTTAGAATTGGAATTTGGAAGTCGAATTTAGAACTGGAATTTGCAAGTAGAATTTGGAATTGGAATTTGGAAGTGGATTTTGGAATCAGAATTTGGAATTGGAATTTAGAACTGGAATTTGGAAGTGGAATTTAGAATTGTAATTTCGAACTGGAATTTGGAAGCGGAATTTAGAACTGGAATTTGGAATTGGAATTTAGAATTGGAATTTGGAACTGGAAGTTGGAAGTGGAATTTGGAAGTGAAATTTAGAATTGGAATTTAGAATAGGAATTTGGAAGTAGAATGTGGAACTGAAAGTTGGAATTGAAATTTGGAAGTGCAATTTAGAACTGAAATTTAGAATTGGAATTTGGAAGCGGAATTTATAACTGGAATTTGGAAGTAGAATTTGGAATTGGAATTTGGAAGTGGATTTTGGAATCAGAATTTGAAATTGGAATTTAGAACTGGAATTTGGAAGTGGAATTTGGAAGTGGAATTTCCAGTTGGAATTTCGAACTGGAATTTGGAAGTGGAATATGGAACTTCAATTTGGAACGGGAATTTAGAAGTAGAATTTGAAATTCGAAATTAGAAGCGGAATTTGTAATTGGAATTTAGATTTGGAATTTGGAATTGGAATTTAGAACAGGAATTTGGAAGTGGAATTTGGAAATGGAATTTTGAATTGCAATTTTGAAATTGAAATTGGAAGTGTTATTTGAAACACAGATTTCCAAGGGTACATAGAAAGCAAACTTTTATCGATAAGGTGTAATTTCAATCTGGAATCATAATTTCAGGAAGCCATTGAAGTGCGACATGTGGAAGAGAATTATAGTATCAGAAACTGGAAAAGGAAATCAGAAGGGAAATTGGGAACGGGATTGTGGAAGTGAATTTTCGACCTGCGTTTGGTAATTGGAGTTGGATCTGGAAAATTGAATTGGAATTTAGAAGTGGAATTTGATACTGAAATTTTAAAGTGAAATTTAGAGTTGAAATTTAGAACTGGAATTTGGAAGTGGAATTTGGAATTTGAAAGTGAAATTTAGAATCCAATTTAGAATAGGAATTTGGAAGTAGAATGTGGAACTGGAAGTTGGAAGTGGAATTTGGAAGTGCAATTTAGAACTGAAATTTAGAATTGGAATTTGGAAGCGGAATTTATAACTGGAATTTGGAAGTAGAATTTGGAATTGGAATTTGGAAGTGGATTTTGGAATCAGAATTTGAAATTGGAATTTAGAACTGGAATTTGGAAGTGGAATTTGGAAGTGGAATTTCCAGTTGGAATTTCGAACTGGAATTTGGAAATGGAATATGGAACTTAAATTTGGAACGGGAATTTAGAAGTAGAATTTGAAATTCGAATTTAGAAGCGGAATTTGTAATTGGAATTTAGATTTGGAATTTGGAATTGGAATTTAGAACAGGAATTTGGAAGTGGAATTTGGAAATGGAATTTTGAATTGAAATTTTGAAATTGAAATTTGAAGTGTTATATGAAACACAGATTTCCAAGGGTACATAGAAAGCAAACTTTTATCGATAAGGTGTAATTTCAATCTGGTATCATAATTTCAGGAAGCCATTGAAGTGCGACATGTGGAAGGGAATTATTGTATCAGAAACTGGAAAAGGAAATTAGAAGGGAAATTGGGAACGGGATTGTGGAAGTGAATTTTCGACCTGCGTTTGGTAATTGGAGGTTGAAACTGGAATATTGAATTGGAATTTAGAAGTGGAATTTGATACTGAAATTTTAAAGTGAAATTTAGAGTTGAAATTTAGAACTGGAATTTGGAAGTGCAATTTAGAACTTGAATTTGGAAGTGAAATTTAGAAGTAGAATTTGGAATTGGAATTTGGAAGTAGAATTTAGAATTGGAATTTGGAAGTGGATTTTGGAATCAGAATTTGACATTGGAATTCAGAACTGGAATATGGAAGTGAAATTTGGAAGTGGAATTCTGAATTGGAATTTGGAATGGGAATTTGGAATTGAAATTCAGAACTGGAATATGGAAGTGGAATTTGGAAGTGAAATGTAGAATTGCAATTTGGAAATTGAATTTGGAAGTGAAATTTAGAATTTGAAATCCGAACTGTAATTTGGAAGTGGAATTTGGACCTTCAATTTGGAACTGGACTTTGGAAGTGAAATTTGAAACTCGAATTTAGAAATGTAATTTGGTATTGCAATTTAGAATTGGAATTTGGAACTGGAAGTTGGAAGTGGAATTTGGAAGCGGAATTTATAACTGGAATTTGGAAGGAGAATTTGGAATTGGAATTTGGAAGTGGATTTTGGAATCAGAATTTGAAATTTCAATTTAGAACTGGAATTTGAAAGTGGAATTTGGAAGTGGAATTTCGAATTGGAATTTCGAACTGGAATTTGGAAGTGGAATATGGAACTTCAATTTGGAACGGGAATTTAGAAGTGGAATTTGAAATTCGAATTTAGAAGCGGAATTTGTAATTGAAGTTAAGATTTGGAATTTGGAATTGGAATTTAGAACTGCAATTTGGAAGTGGAATTTGGAAATGGAATTTTGAATTGCAATTTTGAAATTGAAATTGGAAGTGTTATTTGAAACACAGATTTCCAAGGGTACATAGAAAGCAAACTTTTATCGATAAGGTGTAATTTCAATCTGGAATTATAATTTCAGGAAGCCATTGAAGTGCGACATGTGGAAGAGAATTATAGTATCAGAAACTGGAAAAGGAAATCAGAAGGGAAATTGGGAACGGGATTGTGGAAGTGAATTTTCGACCTGTGTTTGGTAATTGGAGGTTGGAACTGGAATATTGAATTGGAATTTAGAAGTGGAATTTGATACTGAAATTTGAAAGTGAAATTTAGAGTTGAAATGTAGAACTGGAATTTGGAAGTGGAATTTGGAATTTGAAAGTGAAATTTAGAATTGGAATTTGGAAGTAGAATTTGGAATTGGAAATTGGAAGTGGATTTTGGAATCAGAATTTGGAAGTGGAATTTAGAACTGGAATATGGAATTGGAATTTGGAATTGGAATTTGGAAGTGGAATTTGGAAGTGGAATTTAGAATTGCAATTTCGAACTGGAATTTGGAAATGGAATACGGAACTCCAATTTGGAACGGGAATTTAGAAGTGGAATTTGAAATTCGAATTCAGAAGCGGAGTTTGTAATTCGAAATTGTAATTGGAATTGAGATTTGGAATTTGGAATTGGAATTTAGAAGTGGAAATTGGAAGTGGAATTTGAAAATGGAATTTTGAATTGTAATTTTGAAATTGAAATTGGAAGTGTTATTTGAAACACAAATTTCCAAGGGTACATAGAAAGCAAACTTTAATCGATAAGATGTAATTTCAATCTGGAATTATAATTTCAGGAAGCCATTGAAGTGCGACATGTGGAAGAGAATTATAGTATCAGAAACTGGAAAAGGAAATCAGAAGGGAAATTGGGAACGGTATTGTGGAAGTGAATTTTCGACCTGCGTTTGGTAATTGGAGGTTGGAACTGGAATATTGAATTGGAATTTAGAAGTCGAATTTGATACTGAAATTTGAAAGTGAAATTTAGAGTTGAAATTTAGAACTGGAATTTGGAAGTGGAATTTGGAATTTGAAAGTGAAATTTAGAATTGGAATTTAGAATTGGAATTTGGAAGTAGAATTTGGAATTGGAAATTGGAAGTAGAATTTGGAATTGGAATTTGAAAGTGGATTTTGGAATCAGAATTTGGAAGTGGAATTTAGAACTGGAATATGGAAGTGGAATTTGGAAGTGGAATTTAGAATTGGAATTTTGAATGGCAATTTGGAAGTGGAATTTAGAACTGGACTAGAGAATTGGAATTTGGAAGCGGAATTTAGAACTGCAATTTGGAATTTGAATTTAGAATTGGAATTTGGAACTGGAATTTGGAAGTGGAATTTGGAAGTGGAATGTAGAATTGGAATTTTGAAATTGAAATTGGAAGTGTTATTTGAAGCACAAATTTACAACGGTACATAGAAAGCAAACTTTTATCGATAAGGTGTAATTTCAATCTGGAATCATAATTTCAGGAAGCCATTGAAGTGCGACATGTGGAAGAGAATTATAGTATCGGAAACTGGAAAAGGAAATCAGAAGGGAAATTGGGAACGGGATTGTGTAAGTGAATTTTCGACCTGCGTTTGGTAATTGGAGTTTGGAACTGGAATTTTGAATTGGAATTTAGAAGTGGAATTTGATACAGAAATTTTAAAGAGCAATTTAGAGTTAAAATTTAGAACTGGAATTTGGAAGTGCAACTTGGAACTGGAATTTGGAAGTGAAATTTAGAATTGGAATTTGGAAGTAGAATTTGTAATTGGAATTTGGAAGTAGAATTTGGAAGTGGAATTTGGAAGTGGATTTTGGAATCAGAATTTGGAATTGGAATTTAGAACTGGAATATGGAAGTGAAATTTTAAGTGGAATTCTGAATTGGAATTTGGAATGGGAATTTGGAATTGAAATTTAGAACTGGAATATGGAAGTGGAATTTGGAAGTGAAATGTACAATTGGAATTTGGAAATTGAATTTGGAAGTGAAATTTAGAATTTGAAATCCGAACTGTAAATTGGAAGTGGAATTTGGACCTTCAATTTGGAACTGGACTTTGGAAGTGGAATTTGAAACTCGAATTTAGAAACGGAATTTGGAATTGGAATTTAGAATTGGAATTTGGAAGCTGAATTTATAACTGGAATTTGGAAGTAGAATTTGGAATTGGAATTTGGAAGTGGATTTTGAAATCAGAATTTGAAATTGGAATTTAGAACTGGAATTTGGAAATGGAATTTTGAATTGGAATTTCGAACTGGAATTTGGAAGTGAAATATGGAACTTCAATTTGGAATGGCAATTTAGAAGTGGAATTTGAAATTCGAATTTAGAAGCGGAATTTGTAATTGGAATTTAGATTTGGATTTTGGAAGCTGAATTTATAACTGGAATTTGGAAGTAGAATTTGGAATTGGAATTTGGAAGTGGATTTTGAAATCAGAATTTGAAATTGGAATTTAGAACTGGAATTTGGAAATGGAATTTTGAATTGGAATTTCGAACTGGAATTTGGAAGTGAAATATGGAACTTCAATTTGGAATGGGAATTTAGAAGTGGAATTTGAAATTCGAATTTAGAAGCGGAATTTGTAATTGGAATTTAGATTTGGATTTTGGAATTGGAATTTAGAACAGGAATTTTTAAGTGGAATTTGGAAATGGAATTTTGAATTGCAATTTTGAAGTTGAAATTGGAAGTGTTATTTGAAACACAGATTTCCAAGGGTACATAGAATGCAAACTTTTATCGATAAGGTGTAATTTCAATCTGGAATCATAATTTCAGGAAGCCATTGAAGTGCGACATGTGGAAGAGAATTATAGTATCAGAAACTGGAAAAGGAAATCAGAAGGGACATTGGGAACGGGATTGTGGAAGTGAATTTTCGACCTGCGTTTGGTAATTGGAGGTTGGAACTGGAATATTGAATTGGAATTTAGAAGTGGAATTTGATACTTAAATTTGAAAGTGAAATTTTGAGTTGAAATTTAGAACTGGAATTTGGAAGTGGAATTTGGAATTTGAAAGTGAAATTTAGAATTGGAATTTAGAATTGGAATTTGGAAGTAGAATTTGGAATTGGAATTTGGAAGTGGATTTTGGAATCAGAATTTGGAAGTGGAATTTAGAACTGGAATATCGAAGTAGAATTTGGAATTGGAATTTGGAATTGGAATTTGGAAGTGGAATTTGGAAGTGGAATTTAGAATTGCAATTTCGAACTGGAATTTGGAAATGGAATACGGAACTCCAATTTGGAACGGGAATTTAGAAGTGGAATTTGAAATTCGAATTTAGAAGCGGAGTTTGTAATTCGAAATTGTAATTGGAATTGAGATTTGGAATTTGGAATTGGAATTTAGAAGTGGAAATTGGAAGTGGAATTTGAAAATGGAATTTTGAATTGTAATTTTGAAATTGAAATTGGAAGTGTTATTTGAAACACAAATTTCCAAGGGTACATAGAAAGCAAACTTTAATCGATAAGATGTAATTTCAATCTGGAATTATAATTTCTGGAAGCCATTGAAGTGCGACATGTGGAAGAGAATTATAGTATCAGAAACTGGAAAAGGAAATCAGAAGGGAAATTGGGAACGGTATTGTGGAAGTGAATTTTCGACCTGCGTTTGGTAATTGGAGGTTGGAACTGGAATATTGAATTGGAATTTAGAAGTGGAATTTGATACTGAAATTTGAAAGAGCAATTTAGAGTTAAAATTTAGAACTGGAATTTGGAAGTGCAACTTGGAACTGGAATTTGGAAGTGAAATTTAGAATTGGAATTTGGAAGTAGAATTTGTAATTGGAATTTGGAAGTAGAATTTGGAAGTGGAATTTGGAAGTGGATTTTGGAATCAGAATTTGGAATTGGAATTTAGAACTGGAATATGGAAGTGAAATTTTAAGTGGAATTCTGAATTGGAATTTGGAATGGGAATTTGGAATTGAAATTTAGAACTGGAATATGGAAGTGGAATTTGGAAGTGAAATGTACAATTGGAATTTGGAAATTGAATTTGGAAGTGAAATTTAGAATTTGAAATCCGAACTGTAAATTGGAAGTGGAATTTGGACCTTCAATTTGGAACTGGACTTTGGAAGTGGAATTTGAAACTCGAATTTAGAAACGGAATTTGGAATTGGAATTTAGAATTGGAATTTGGAAGCTGAATTTATAACTGGAATTTGGAAGTAGAATTTGGAATTGGAATTTGGAAGTGGATTTTGAAATCAGAATTTGAAATTGGAATTTAGAACTGGAATTTGGAAATGGAATTTTGAATTGGAATTTCGAACTGGAATTTGGAAGTGAAATATGGAACTTCAATTTGGAATGGCAATTTAGAAGTGGAATTTGAAATTCGAATTTAGAAGCGGAATTTGTAATTGGAATTTAGATTTGGATTTTGGAAGCTGAATTTATAACTGGAATTTGGAAGTAGAATTTGGAATTGGAATTTGGAAGTGGATTTTGAAATCAGAATTTGAAATTGGAATTTAGAACTGGAATTTGGAAATGGAATTTTGAATTGGAATTTCGAACTGGAATTTGGAAGTGAAATATGGAACTTCAATTTGGAATGGGAATTTAGAAGTGGAATTTGAAATTCGAATTTAGAAGCGGAATTTGTAATTGGAATTTAGATTTGGATTTTGGAATTGGAATTTAGAACAGGAATTTTTAAGTGGAATTTGGAAATGGAATTTTGAATTGCAATTTTGAAGTTGAAATTGGAAGTGTTATTTGAAACACAGATTTCCAAGGGTACATAGAAGGCAAACTTTTATCGATAAGGTGTAATTTCAATCTGGAATCATAATTTCAGGAAGCCATTGAAGTGCGACATGTGGAAGAGAATTATAGTATCAGAAACTGGAAAAGGAAATCAGAAGGGACATTGGGAACGGGATTGTGGAAGTGAATTTTCGACCTGCGTTTGGTAATTGGAGGTTGGAACTGGAATATTGAATTGGAATTTAGAAGTGGAATTTGATACTTAAATTTGAAAGTGAAATTTTGAGTTGAAATTTAGAACTGGAATTTGGAAGTGGAATTTGGAATTTGAAAGTGAAATTTAGAATTGGAATTTAGAATTGGAATTTGGAAGTAGAATTTGGAATTGGAATTTGGAAGTGGATTTTGGAATCAGAATTTGGAAGTGGAATTTAGAACTGGAATATCGAAGTAGAATTTGGAATTGGAATTTGGAACTGGAATTTGGAAGTGGAATTTGGAAGTGGAATTTAGAATTGCAATTTCGAACTGGAATTTGGAAATGGAATACGGAACTCCAATTTGGAACGGGAATTTAGAAGTGGAATTTGAAATTCGAATTTAGAAGCGGAGTTTGTAATTCGAAATTGTAATTGGAATTGAGATTTGGAATTTGGAATTGGAATTTAGAAGTGGAAATTGGAAGTGGAATTTGAAAATGGAATTTTGAATTGTAATTTTGAAATTGAAATTGGAAGTGTTATTTGAAACACAAATTTCCAAGGGTACATAGAAAGCAAACTTTAATCGATAAGATGTAATTTCAATCTGGAATTATAATTTCTGGAAGCCATTGAAGTGCGACATGTGGAAGAGAATTATAGTATCAGAAACTGGAAAAGGAAATCAGAAGGGAAATTGGGAACGGTATTGTGGAAGTGAATTTTCGACCTGCGTTTGGTAATTGGAGGTTGGAACTGGAATATTGAATTGGAATTTAGAAGTGGAATTTGATACTGAAATTTGAAAGTAAAATTTAGAGTTGAAATTTAGAACTGGAATTTGGAAGTGGAATTTGGAATTTGAAAGTGAAATTTAGAATTGGAATTTAGAATTGGAATTTGGAAGTAGAATTTGGAATTGGAAATTGGAAGTAGAATTTGGAATTGGAATTTGAAAGTGGATTTTGGAATCAGAATTTGGAAGTGGAATTTAGAACTGGAATATGGAAGTGGAATTTGGAAGTGGAATTTAGAATTGGAATTTTGAATGGGAATTTGGAAGTGGAATTTATAACTGGACTAGAGAATTGGAATTTGGAAGCGGAATTTAGAACTGGAATTTGGAATTTGAATTTAGAATTGGAATTTGGAACTGGTATTTGGAAGTGGAATTTGGAAGTGGAATGTAGAATTGGAATTTTGAAATTGAAATTGGAAGTGTTATTTGAAGCACAAATTTACAACGGTACATAGAAAGCAAACTTTTATCGATAAGGTGTAATTTCAATCTGGAATCATAATTTCAGGAAGCCATTGAAGTGCGACATGTGGAAGAGAATTATAGTATCGGAAACTGGAAAAGGAAATCAGAAGGGAAATTGGGAACGGGATTGTGTAAGTGAATTTTCGACCTGCGTTTGGTAATTGGAGTTTGGAACTGGAATTTTGAATTGGAATTTAGAAGTGGAATTTGATACAGAAATTTTAAAGAGCAATTTAGAGTTAAAATTTAGAACTGGAATTTGGAAGTGCAACTTGGAACTGGAATTTGGAAGTGAAATTTAGAATTGGAATTTGGAAGTAGAATTTGTAATTGGAATTTGGAAGTAGAATTTGGAAGTGGAATTTGGAAGTGGATTTTGGAATCAGAATTTGGAATTGGAATTTAGAACTGGAATATGGAAGTGAAATTTTAAGTGGAATTCTGAATTGGAATTTGGAATGGGAATTTGGAATTGAAATTTAGAACTGGAATATGGAAGTGGAATTTGGAAGTGAAATGTAGAATTGGAATTTGGAAATTGAATTTGGAAGTGAAATTTAGAATTTGAAATCCGAACTGTAAATTGGAAGTGGAATTTGGACCTTCAATTTGGAACTGGACTTTGGAAGTGGAATTTGAAACTCGAATTTAGAAACGGAATTTGGAATTGGAATTTAGAATTGGAATTTGGAAGCTGAATTTATAACTGGAATTTGGAAGTAGAATTTGGAATTGGAATTTGGAAGTGGATTTTGAAATCAGAATTTGAAATTGGAATTTAGAACTGGAATTTGGAAATGGAATTTTGAATTGGAATTTCGAACTGGAATTTGGAAGTGAAATATGGAACTTCAATTTGGAATGGGAATTTAGAAGTGGAATTTGAAATTCGAATTTAGAAGCGGAATTTGTAATTGGAATTTAGATTTGGATTTTGGAATTGGAATTTAGAACAGGAATTTTTAAGTGGAATTTGGAAATGGAATTTTGAATTGCAATTTTGAAGTTGAAATTGGAAGTGTTATTTGAAACACAGATTTCCAAGGGTACATAGAAGGCAAACTTTTATCGATAAGGTGTAATTTCAATCTGGAATCATAATTTCAGGAAGCCATTGAAGTGCGACATGTGGAAGAGAATTATAGTATCAGAAACTGGAAAAGGAAATCAGAAGGGACATTGGGAACGGGATTGTGGAAGTGAATTTTCGACCTGCGTTTGGTAATTGGAGGTTGGAACTGGAATATTGAATTGGAATTTAGAAGTGGAATTTGATACTGAAATTTGAAAGTGAAATTTAGAGTTGAAATTTATAACTGGAATTTGGAAGTGGAATTTGGAATTTGAAAGTGAAATTTAGAATTGGAATTTAAAATTGGAATTTTGTAAGTAGAATTTGGAATTGGAATTTGGAAGTGGATTTTGGAATCAGAATTTGGAAGTGGAATTTAGAACTGGAATATCGAAGTAGAATTTGGAATTGGAATTTGGAAGTGGAATTTGGAAGTGGAATTTGGAAGTGGAATTTAGAATTGGAATTTCGAACTGGAATTTGGAAGTGGAATATGGAACTCCAATTTGGAACGGGAATTTAGAAGTGGAATTTGAAATTCGAATTTAGAAGCGGAGTTTGTAATTGGAATTTGGAAGTGAATTTTGGAATCAGAATTTGGAATTGGAATTTAGAACTGGACTTTGGAATTGGAATTTAGAATTGGAATTTGGAACTGGAATTTGGAAGTGGAATTTGGAAGTGGAATGTAGAATTGGAATTTTGAAATTGAAATTGGAAGTGTTATTTGAAACACAAATTTACAAGGGTACATAGAAAGCAAACTTTTATCGATAAGGTGTAATTTCAATCTGGAATCATAATTTCAGGAAGCCATTGAAGTGCGACATGTGGAAGAGAATTATTGTATCAGAAACTGGAAAAGGAAATTAGAAGGGAAATTGGGAACGGTATTGTGTAAGTGAATTTTCGACCTGCGTTTGGTAATTGGAGGTTGGAACTGGAATATTGAATTGGAATTTAGAAGTGGAATTTGATACTGAAATTTTAAAGGGAAATTTAGAGTTGAAATTTAGAACTGGAATTTGAAAGTTGAATTTGGAATTTGAAAGTGAAATTTAGAATTGGAATTTAGAATTGGAATTTGGAAGTAGAATTTGGAATTGGAAATTGGAAGTAGAATTTGGAATTGGAATTTAGAAGTGGATTTTGGAATCAGAATTTGGAAGTGGAATTTAGAACTGGAATATGGAAGTGGAATTTGGAAGTGGAATTTAGAATTGGAATTTTGAATGGGAATTTGGAAGTGGAATTTAGAACTGGAATTGAGAATTGGAATTTGGAAGCGGAATTTAGAACTGCAATTTGAAATTGGGATTTAGAATTGGAATTTGGAACTGGAAGTTGGAAGTGGAATTTGGAAGTGGAATGTAGAATTGGAATTTTGAAATTGAAATTGGAAGTGTTATTTGAAACACAAATTTACAAGGGTACATAGAAAGCAAACTTTTATCAATAAGGTGTAATTTCAATCTGGAATCATAATTTCAGGAAGCCATTGAAGTTCGACATGTGGAAGAGAATTATAGTATCAGAAACTGGAAAAGGAAATCAGAAGGGCAATTGGGAACGGGATTGTGTAAGTGAATTTTCGACCTGCATTTAGTAATTGGAGTTTGGAACTGGAATATTGAATTGGAATTTAGAAGTGGAATTTGATACAGAAATTTTAAAGTGAAATTTAGAGTTGAAATTTAGAACTGGAATTTGGAAGTGTAATTTGGAATTTGAAAGTGAAATTTAGAATTGGAATTTGGAAGTAGAATTTGGAACTGAAAATTGGAATTAGAATTTGGAATTGCAATTTGGAAGTGGATTTTGGAATCAGAATTTGGAAGTGGAATTTAGAACTGGAATATAGAAGTAGAATTTGGAATTGGAATTTGGAAGTGGAATTTGGAAGTGGAATTTAGAATTTAAATTTCGAACTGGAATTTGAAAGTGGAATATGGAACTCCAATTTGGAACGGGAATTTAGAAGTGGAATTTGAAATTCGAATTTAGAAGGGGAGTTTGTAATTGGAAATTGTAATTGGAATTTAGATTTGGAATTTGGAATTGGAATTTAGAAGTGGAATTTGGAAGTGGAATTTGAAAATGGAATTTTGAATTGGAATTTTGAAATTGAAATTGGAAGTGTTATTTGAAACACAAATTTCCAAGCGTACATAGAAAGCAAACTTTAATCGATAAGATGTAATTTCAATCTGGAATCATAATTTCAGGAAGCCATTGAAGTGTGACATGTGGAAGAGAATTATCGTATCAGAAACTGGAAAAGGAAATCAGAAGGGAAATTGGGAACGGTATTGTGGAAGTGAATTTTCGACCTGCGTTTGGTAATTGGAGGTTGGAACTGGAATATTGAATTGGAATTTAGAAGTGGAATTTGATACTGAAATTTGAAAGTGAAATTTAGAGGTGAATTTTAGAACTGGAATTTGGAAGTGGAATTTGGAATTTGAAAGTGAAATTTAGAATTGGAATTTAGAATTGGAATTTGGAAGTAGAATTTGGAATTGGAAATTGGAAGTGGATTTTGGAATCAGAATTTGGAAGTGGAATTTAGAACTGGAATATGGAAGTGGAATTTGGAAGTGGAATTTAGAATTGGAATTTTGAATGGGAATTTGGAAGTGGAATTTAGAACTGGAATAGAGAATTGGAATTTGGAAGCGGAATTTAGAACTGGAATTTGGAAGTAGAATTTGGAATTGGAATTTGGAAGTGGATTTTGGAATCAGAATTTGAAATTGGAATTTAGAACTGGAATTTGGAAGTGGAATATGGAACTTCAATTTGGAACGGGAATTTAGAAGTAGAATTTGAAATTCGAATTTAGAAGCGGAATTTGTAATTGGAATTTAGATTTGGAATTTGGAATTGGAATTTAGAACAGGAATTTGGAAGTGGAATTTGGAAATGGAATTTTGAATTGCAATTTTGAAATTGAAATTGGAAGTGTTATTTGAAACACAGATTTCCAAGGGTACATAGAAAGCAAACTTTTATCGATAAGGTGTAATTTCAATCTGGAATCATAATTTCAGGAAGCCATTGAAGTGCGACATGTGGAAGAGAATTATAGTATCAGAAACTGGAAAAGGAAATCAGAAGGGAAATTGGGAACGGGATTGTGGAAGTGAATTTTCGACCTGCGTTTGGTAATTGGAGTTGGATCTGGAAAATTGAATTGGAATTTAGAAGTGGAATTTGATACTGAAATTTTAAAGTGAAATTTAGAGTTGAAATTTAGAACTGGAATTTGGAAGTGGAATTTGGAATTTGAAAGTGAAATTTAGAATCCAATTTAGAATAGGAATTTGGAAGTAGAATGTGGAACTGGAAGTTGGAAGTGGAATTTGGAAGTGCAATTTAGAACTGAAATTTAGAATTGGAATTTGGAAGCGGAATTTATAACTGGAATTTGGAAGGAGAATTTGGAATTGGAATTTGGAAGTGGATTTTGGAATCAGAATTTGAAATTGGAATTTAGAACTGGAATTTGGAATTGGAATTTGGAAGTGGAATTTCCAGTTGGAATTTCGAACTGGAATTTGGAAGTGGAATATGGAACTTAAATTTGGAACGGGAATTTAGAAGTAGAATTTGAAATTCGAATTTAGAAGCGGAATTTGTAATTGGAATTTAGATTTGTAATTTGGAATTGGAATTTAGAACAGGAATTTGGAAGTGGAATTTGGAAATGGAATTTTGAATTGAAATTTTGAAATTGAAATTGGAAGTGTTATATGAAACACAGATTTCCAAGGGTACATAGAAAGCAAACTTTTATCGATAAGGTGTAATTTCAATCTGGTATCATAATTTCAGGAAGCCATTGAAGTGCGACATGTGGAAGGGAATTATTGTATCAGAAACTGGAAAAGGAAATCAGAAGGGAAATTGGGAACGGGATTGTGGAAGTGAATTTTCGACCTGCGTTTGGTAATAGGAGGTTGGAACTGGAATATTGAATTGAAATTTAGAAGTGGAATTTGATACTGAAATTTGAAAGTGAAATTTAGATTTGAAATTTAGAACTGGAATTTGGAAGTGGAAATTGGAATTTGAAAGTGAAATTTAGAATTGGACTTTAGAATTGGAATTTGGAATTGGAAATTGGAAGTAGAATTTGGAATTGGAATTTGGAAGTGGAATTTGGAAGTGGAATTTGGAAGTGGAATTTAGAATTGGAATTTCGAACTGGAATTTGGAAGTGGAATATGGAACTCCAATTTGGAACGGGAATTTAGAAGTGGAATTTGAAATTCGAATTTAGAAGCGGAGTTTGTAATTGGAATTTGGAAGTGAATTTTGGAATCAGAATTTGGAATTGGAATTTAGAACTGGACTTTGGAATTGGAATTTAGAATTTGAATTTGGAACTGGAATTTGGAAGTGGAATTTGGAAGTGGAATGTAGAATTGGAATTTTGAAATTGAAATTGGAAGTGTTATTTGAAACACAAATTTACAAGGATACATAGAAAGCAAACTTTTATCGATAAGGTGTAATTTCAATCTGGAATCATAATTTCAGGAAGCCATTGAAGTGCGACATGTGGAAGAGAATTATTGTATCAGAAACTGGAAAAGGAAATTAGAAGGGAAATTGGGAACGCTATTGTGTAAGTGAATTTTCGACCTGCGTTTGGTAATTGGAGGTTGGAACTGGAATATTGAATTGGAATTTAGAAGTGGAATTTGATACTGAAATTTTAAAGGGAAATTTAGAGTTGAAATTTAGAACTGGAATTTGAAAGTTGAATTTGGAATTTGAAAGTGAAATTTAGAATTGGAATTTAGAATTGGAATTTGGAAGTAGAATTTGGAATTGGAAATTGGAAGTAGAATTTGGAATTGGAATTTAGAAGTGGATTTTGGAATCAGAATTTGGAAGTGGAATTTAGAACTGTAATATGGAAGTGGAATTTGGAAGTGGAATTTAGAATTGGAATTTTGAATGGGAATTTGGAAGTGGAATTTAGAACTGGAATTGAGAATTGGAATTTGGAAGCGGAATTTAGAACTGCAATTTGAAATTGGAATTTAGAATTGGAATTTGGAACTGGAAGTTGGAAGTGGAATTTGGAAGTGGAATGTAGAATTGGAATTTTGAAATTGAAATTGGAAGTGTTATTTGAAACACAAATTTCCAAGGGTACATAGAAAGCAAACTTTTATCAATAAGGTGTAATTTCAATCTGGAATCATAATTTCAGGAAGCCATTGAAGTTCGACATGTGGAAGAGAATTATAGTATCAGAAACTGGAAAAGGAAATCAGAAGGGCAATTGGGAACGGAATTGTGTAAGTGAATTTTCGACCTGCATTTAGTAATTGGAGGTTGGAACTGGAATATTGAATTGGAATTTAGAAGTGGAATTTGATACAGAAATTTTAAAGTGAAATTTAGAGTTGAAATTTAGAACTGGAATTTGGAAGTGGAATTTGGAATTTGAAAGTGAAATTTAGAATTGGAATTTGGAAGTAGAATTTGGAACTGAAAATTGGAATTAGAATTTGGAATTGCAATTTGGAAGTGGATTTTGGAATCAGAATTTGGAAGTGGAATTTAGAACTGGAATATAGAAGTAGAATTTGGAATTGGAATTTGGAAGTGGAATTTGGAAGTGGAATTTAGAATTGAAATTTCGAACTGGAATTTGAAAGTGGAATATGGAACTCCAATTTGGAACGGGAATTTAGAAGTGGAATTTGAAATTCGAATTTAGAAGGGGAGTTTGTAATTGGAAATTGTAATTGGAATTTAGATTTGGAATTTGGAATTGGAATTTAGAAGTGGAATTTGGAAGTGGAATTTGAAAATGGAATTTTGAATTGGAATTTTGAAATTGAAATTGGAAGTGTTATTTGAAACACAAATTTCCAAGCGTACATAGAAAGCAAACTTTAATCGATAAGATGTAATTTCAATCTGGAATCATAATTTCAGGAAGCCATTGAAGTGTGACATGTGGAAGAGAATTATCGTATCAGAAACTGGAAAAGGAAATCAGAAGGGAAATTGGGAACGGTATTGTGGAAGTGAATTTTCGACCTGCGTTTGGTAATTGGAGGTTGGAACTGGAATATTGAATTGGAATTTAGAAGTGGAATTTGATACTGAAATTTGAAAGTGAAATTTAGAGGTGAATTTTAGAACTGGAATTTGGAAGTGGAATTTGGAATTTGAAAGTGAAATTTAGAATTGGAATTTAGAATTGGAATTTGGAAGTAGAATTTGGAATTGGAAATTGGAAGTAGAATTTGGAATTGGAATTTGGAAGTGGATTTTGGAATCAGAATTTGGAAGTGGAATTTAGAACTGGAATATGGAAGTGGAATTTGGAAGTGGAATTTAGAATTGGAATTTTGAATGGGAATTTGGAAGTGGAATTTAGAACTGGAATAGAGAATTGGAATTTGGAAGCGGAATTTAGAACTGGAATTTGGAATAGGAATATAGAATTGGAATTTGGACCTGGAAGTTGGAAGTGGCATTTGGAAGTGGAATGTAGAATTGGAATTTTGAAATTGAAATTGGAAGTGTTATTTGAAACACAGCTTTACAAGGGTACATAGAAAGCAAACTTTTATCGATAAGGTGTAATTTCCATCTGGAATCATAATTTCAGGAAGCCATTGAAGTGCGACATGTGGAAGGGAATTATTGTATCAGAAACTGGAAAAGGAAATCAGAAGGGAAATTGGGAACGGGATTGTGGAAGTGAATTTTCGACCTGCGTTTGGTAATTGGAGTTTGGAACTGGAATTTTGAATTTGAATTTAGAAGTGGAATTTGATACAGAAATTTTAAAGTGAAATTTAGAGTTGAAATTTAGAACTGGAATTTCGAAGTGGAATTTGGAATTTGAAAGTGAAATTTAGAATTGGAATTTAGAATTGGAATTTGGAAGGAGAATATGGAATTGGAAACTGGAAGTAGAATTTGGAATTGGAATTTGGAAGTGGATTTTGGAATCAGAATTTGGAAGTGGAATTTAGAACTGGAATATGGAAGTAGAATTTGGAAGTGGAATTTAGAATTGGAATTTTGAATGGGAATTTGGAAGTGGAATTTAGAACTGGAATTTAGAATTGGAATTTTGAAGCGGAATTTAGAACTGTAATTTGGAAGTAGAATTTGGAATTGGAATTTGGAAGTGGATTTTGGAATCATAATTTGGAATTGGAACTTAGAACTGGAATTTGGAAGTGGAATTTGGAAGTGGAATTTCGAATTGGAATTTCGAACTGGAATTTGGAAGTGGAATATGGAACTTCAATTTGGAACGGGAATTTAGAAGTGGAATTTGAAATTCGAATTTAGAAGCAGAATTTGTAATTGGAATTTGTATTTGGAATTTGGAATTGGAATTTCGAACTGGAATTTGGAAGTGGAATATGGAACTTCAATTTGGAACGGGAATTTAGAAGTAGAATTTGAAATTCGAAATTAGAAGCGGAATTTGTAATTGGAATTTAGATTTGGAATTTGGAATTGGAATTTAGAACAGGAATTTGGAAGTGGAATTTGGAAATGGAATTTTGAATTGCAATTTTGAAATTGAAATTGGAAGTGTTATTTGAAACACAGATTTCCAAGGGTAGATAGAAAGCAAACTTTTATCGATAAGGTGTAATTTCAATCTGGAATCATAATTTCAGGAAGCCATTGAAGTGCGACATGTGGAAGAGAATTATAGTATCAGAAACTGGAAAAGGAAATCAGAAGGGAAATTGGGAACGGGATTGTGGAAGTGAATTTTCGACCTGCGTTTGGTAATTGGAGTTGGATCTGGAAAATTGAATTGGAATTTAGAAGTGGAATTTGATACTGAAATTTTAAAGTGAAATTTAGAGTTGAAATTTAGAACTGGAATTTGGAAGTGGAATTTGGAATTTGAAAGTGAAATTTAGAATCCAATTTAGAATAGGAATTTGGAAGTAGAATGTGGAACTGGAAGTTGGAAGTGGAATTTGGAAGTGCAATTTAGAACTGAAATTTAGAATTGGAATTTGGAAGCGGAATTTATAACTGGAATTTGGAAGGAGAATTTGGAATTGGAATTTGGAAGTGGATTTTGGAATCAGAATTTGAAATTGGAATTTAGAACTGGAATTTGGAATTGGAATTTAGAACAGGAATTTGGAAGTGGAATTTGGAAATGGAATTTTGAATTGAAATTTTGAAATTGAAATTGGAAGTGTTATATGAAACACAGATTTCCAAGGGTACATAGAAAGCAAACTTTTATCGATAAGGTGTAATTTCAATCTGGTATCATAATTTCAGGAAGCCATTGAAGTGCGACATGTGGAAGGGAATTATTGTATCAGAAACTGGAAAAGGAAATCAGAAGGGAAATTGGGAACGGGATTGTGGAAGTGAATTTTCGACCTGCGTTTGGTAATAGGAGGTTGGAACTGGAATATTGAATTGGAATTTAGAAGTGGAATTTGATACTGAAATTTGAAAGTGAAATTTAGATTTGAAATTTAGAACTGGAATTTGGAAGTGGAAATTGGAATTTGAAAGTGAAATTTAGAATTGGACTTTAGAATTGGAATTTGGAATTGGAAATTGGAAGTAGAATTTGGAATTGGAATTTGGAAGTGGAATTTGGAAGTGGAATTTGGAAGTGGAATTTAGAATTGGAATTTCGAACTGGAATTTGGAAGTGGAATATGGAACTCCAATTTGGAACGGGAATTTAGAAGTGGAATTTGAAATTCGAATTTAGAAGCGGAGTTTGTAATTGGAATTTGGAAGTGAATTTTGGAATCAGAATTTGGAATTGGAATTTAGAACTGGACTTTGGAATTGGAATTTAGAACAGGAATTTGGAAGTGGAATTTGGAAGTGGAATGTAGAATTGGAATTTTGAAATTGAAATTGGAAGTGTTATTTGAAACACAAATTTACAAGGATACATAGAAAGCAAACTTTTATCGATAAGGTGTAATTTCAATCTGGAATCATAATTTCAGGAAGCCATTGAAGTGCGACATGTGGAAGAGAATTATTTTATCAGAAACTGGAAAAGGAAATTAGAAGGGAAATTGGGAACGCTATTGTGTAAGTGAATTTTCGACCTGCGTTTGGTAATTGGAGGTTGGAACTGGAATATTGAATTGGAATTTAGAAGTGGAATTTGATACTGAAATTTTAAAGGGAAATTTAGAGTTGAAATTTAGAACTGGAATTTGAAAGTTGAATTTGGAATTTGAAAGTGAAATTTAGAATTGGAATTTAGAATTGGAATTTGGAAGTAGAATTTGGAATTGGAAATTGGAAGTAGAATTTGGAATTGGAATTTAGAAGTGGATTTTGGAATCAGAATTTGGAAGTGGAATTTAGAACTGGAATATGGAAGTGGAATTTGGAAGTGGAATTTAGAATTGGAATTTTGAATGGGAATTTGGAAGTGGAATTTAGAACTGGAATTGAGAATTGGAATTTGGAAGCGGAATTTAGAACTGCAATTTGAAATTGGAATTTAGAATTGGAATTTGGAACTGGAAGTTGGAAGTGGAATTTGGAAGTGGAATGTAGAATTGGAATTTTGAAATTGAAATTGGAAGTGTTATTTGAAACACAAATTTCCAAGGGTACATAGAAAGCAAACTTTTATCAATAAGGTGTAATTTCAATCTGGAATCATAATTTCAGGAAGCCATTGAAGTTCGACATGTGGAAGAGAATTATAGTATCAGAAACTGGAAAAGGAAATCAGAAGGGCAATTGGGAACGGAATTGTGTAAGTGAATTTTCGACCTGCATTTAGTAATTGGAGGTTGGAACTGGAATATTGAATTGGAATTTAGAAGTGGAATTTGATACAGAAATTTTAAAGTGAAATTTAGAGTTGAAATTTAGAACTGGAATTTGGAAGTGGAATTTGGAATTTGAAAGTGAAATTTAGAATTGGAATTTGGAAGTAGAATTTGGAACTGAAAATTGGAATTAGAATTTGGAATTGCAATTTGGAAGTGGATTTTGGAATCAGAATTTGGAAGTGGAATTTAGAACTGGAATATAGAAGTAGAATTTGGAATTGGAATTTGGAAGTGGAATTTGGAAGTGGAATTTAGAATTGAAATTTCGAACTGGAATTTGAAAGTGGAATATGGAACTCCAATTTGGAACGGGAATTTAGAAGTGGAATTTGAAATTCGAATTTAGAAGGGGAGTTTGTAATTGGAAATTGTAATTGGAATTTAGATTTGGAATTTGGAATTGGAATTTAGAAGTGGAATTTGGAAGTGGAATTTGAAAATGGAATTTTGAATTGGAATTTTGAAATTGAAATTGGAAGTGTTATTTGAAACACAAATTTCCAAGCGTACATAGAAAGCAAACTTTAATCGATAAGATGTAATTTCAATCTGGAATCATAATTTCAGGAAGCCATTGAAGTGTGACATGTGGAAGAGAATTATCGTATCAGAAACTGGAAAAGGAAATCAGAAGGGAAATTGGGAACGGTATTGTGGAAGTGAATTTTCGACCTGCGTTTGGTAATTGGAGGTTGGAAGTGGAATATTGAATTGGAATTTAGAAGTGGAATTTGATACTGAAATTTGAAAGTGAAATTTAGAGGTGAATTTTAGAACTGGAATTTGGAAGTGGAATTTGGAATTTGAAAGTGAAATTTAGAATTGGAATTTAGAATTGGAATTTGGAAGTAGAATTTGGAATTGGAAATTGGAAGTAGAATTTGGAATTGGAATTTGGAAGTGGATTTTGGAATCAGAATTTGGAAGTGGAATTTAGAACTGGAATATGGAAGTGGAATTTGGAAGTGGAATTTAGAATTGGAATTTTGAATGGGAATTTGGAAGTGGAATTTAGAACTGGAATAGAGAATTGGAATTTGGAAGCGGAATTTAGAACTGGAATTTGGAATAGGAATATAGAATTGGAATTTGGACCTGGAAGTTGGAAGTGGCATTTGGAAGTGGAATGTAGAATTGGAATTTTGAAATTGAAATTGGAAGTGTTATTTGAAACACAGCTTTACAAGGGTACATAGAAAGCAAACTTTTATCGATAAGGTGTAATTTCCATCTGGAATCATAATTTCAGGAAGCCATTGAAGTGCGACATGTGGAAGGGAATTATTGTATCAGAAACTGGAAAAGGAAATCAGAAGGGAAATTGGGAACGGGATTGTGGAAGTGAATTTTCGACCTGCGTTTGGTAATTGGAGTTTGGAACTGGAATTTTGAATTTGAATTTAGAAGTGGAATTTGATACAGAAATTTTAAAGTGAAATTTAGAGTTGAAATTTAGAACTGGAATTTCGAAGTGGAATTTGGAATTTGAAAGTGAAATTTAGAATTGGAATTTAGAATTGGAATTTGGAAGGAGAATATGGAATTGGAAACTGGAAGTAGAATTTGGAATTGGAATTTGGAAGTGGATTTTGGAATCAGAATTTGGAAGTGGAATTTAGAACTGGAATATGGAAGTAGAATTTGGAAGTGGAATTTAGAATTGGAATTTTGAATGGGAATTTGGAAGTGGAATTTAGAACTGGAATTTAGAATTGGAATTTTGAAGCGGAATTTAGAACTGTAATTTGGAAGTAGAATTTGGAATTGGAATTTGGAAGTGGATTTTGGAATCATAATTTGGAATTGGAACTTAGAACTGGAATTTGGAAGTGGAATTTGGAAGTGGAATTTCGAATTGGAATTTCGAACTGGAATTTGGAAGTGGAATATGGAACTTCAATTTGGAACGGGAATTTAGAAGTGGAATTTGAAATTCGAATTTAGAAGCAGAATTTGTAATTGGAATTTGTATTTGGAATTTGGAATTGGAATTTCGAACTGGAATTTGGAAGTGGAATATGGAACTTCAATTTGGAACGGGAATTTAGAAGTAGAATTTGAAATTCGAAATTAGAAGCAGAATTTGTAATTGGAATTTAGATTTGGAATTTGGAATTGGAATTTAGAACAGGAATTTGGAAGTGGAATTTGGAAATGGAATTTTGAATTGCAATTTTGAAATTGAAATTGGAAGTGTTATTTGAAACACAGATTTCCAAGGGTAGATAGAAAGCAAACTTTTATCGATAAGGTGTAATTTCAATCTGGAATCATAATTTCAGGAAGCCATTGAAGTGCGACATGTGGAAGAGAATTATAGTATCAGAAACTGGAAAAGGAAATCAGAAGGGAAATTGGGAACGGGATTGTGGAAGTGAATTTTCGACCTGCGTTTGGTAATTGGAGTTGGATCTGGAAAATTGAATTGGAATTTAGAAGTGGAATTTGATACTGAAATTTTAAAGTGAAATTTAGAGTTGAAATTTAGAACTGGAATTTGGAAGTGGAATTTGGAATTTGAAAGTGAAATTTAGAATCCAATTTAGAATAGGAATTTGGAAGTAGAATGTGGAACTGGAAGTTGGAAGTGGAATTTGGAAGTGCAATTTAGAACTGAAATTTAGAATTGGAATTTGGAAGCGGAATTTATAACTGGAATTTGGAAGTAGAATTTGGAATTGGAATTTGGAAGTGGATTTTGGAATCAGAATTTGAAATTGGAATTTAGAACTGGAATTTGAAATTGGAATTTGGAAGTGGAATTTCCAGTTGGAATTTCGAACTGGAATTTGGAAGTGGAATATGGAACTTAAATTTGGAACGGGAATTTAGAAGTAGAATTTGAAATTCGAATTTAGAAGCGGAATTTGTAATTGGAATTTAGATTTGGAATTTGGAATTGGAATTTAGAACAGGAATTTGGAAGTGGAATTTGGAAATGGAATTTTGAATTGAAATTTTGAAATTGAAATTGGAAGTGTTATATGAAACACAGATTTCCAAGGGTACATAGAAAGCAAACTTTTATCGATAAGGTGTAATTTCAATCTGGTATCATAATTTCAGGAAGCCATTGAAGTGCGACATGTGGAAGGGAATTATTGTATCAGAAACTGGAAAAGGAAATCAGAAGGGAAATTGGGAACGGGATTGTGGAAGTGAATTTTCGACCTGCGTTTGGTAATAGGAGGTTGGAACTGGAATATTGAATTGGAATTTAGAAGTGGAATTTGATACTGAAATTTGAAAGTGAAATTTAGATTTGAAATTTAGAACTGGAATTTGGAAGTGGAATTTGGAATTTGAAAGTGAAATTTAGAATTGGACTTTAGAATTGGAATTTGGAATTGGAAATTGGAAGTAGAATTTGGAATTGGAATTTGGAAGTGGAATTTGGAAGTGGAATTTGGAAGTGTAATTTAGAATTGGAATTTCGAACTGGAATTTGGAAGTGGAATATGGAACTCCAATTTGGAACGGGAATTTAGAAGTGGAATTTGAAATTCGAATTTAGAAGCGGAGTTTGTAATTGGAATTTGGAAGTGAATTTTGGAATCAGAATTTGGAATTGGAATTTAGAACTGGACTTTGGAATTGGAATTTAGAATTGGAATTTGGAACTGGAATTTGGAAGTGGAATTTGGAAGTGGAATGTAGAATTGGAATTTTGAAATTGAAATTGGAAGTGTTATTTGAAACACAAATTTACAAGGGTACATAGAAAGCAAACTTTTATCGATAAGGTGTAATTTCAATCTGGAATCATAATTTCAGGAAGCCACTGAAGTGCGACATGTGGAAGAGAATTATTGTATCAGAAACTGGAAAAGGAAATTAGAAGGGAAATTGGGAACGGTATTGTGTAAGTGAATTTTCGACCTGCGTTTGGTAATTGGAGGTTGGAACTGGAATATTGAATTGGAATTTAGAAGTGGAATTTGATACTGAAATTTTAAAGGGAAATTTAGAGTTGAAATTTAGAACTGGAATTTGAAAGTTGAATTTGGAATTTGAAAGTGAAATTTTGCATTGGAATTTAGAATTGGAATTTGGAAGTAGAATTTGGAATTGGAAATTGGAAGTAGAATTTGGAATTGGAATTTAGAAGTGGATTTTGGAATCAGAATTTGGAAGTGGAATTTAGAACTGGAATATTGAAGTGGAATTTGGAAGTGGAATTTAGAATTGGAATTTTGAATGGGAATTTGGAAGTGGAATTTAGAACTGGAATTGAGAATTGGAATTTGGAAGCAGAATTTAGAACTGCAATTTGAAATTGGAATTTAGAATTGGAATTTGGAACTGGAAGTTGGAAGTGGAATTTGGAAGTGGAATGTAGAATTGGAATTTTGAAATTGAAATTGGAAGTGTTATTTGAAACACAAATTTACAAGGGTACATAGAAAGCAAACTTTTATCAATAAGGTGTAATTTCAATCTGGAATCATAATTTCAGGAAGCCATTGAAGTTCGACATGTGGAAGAGAATTATAGTATCAGAAACTGGAAAAGGAAATCAGAAGGGCAATTGGGAACGGGATCGTGTAAGTGAATTTTCGACCTGCATTTAGTAATTGGAGGTTGGAACTGGAATATTGAATTGGATTTTAGAAGTGGAATTTGATACAGAAATTTTAAAGTGAAATTTAGAGTTGAAATTTAGAACTGGAATTTGGAAGTGGAATTTGGAATTTGAAAGTGAAATTTAGAATTGGAATTTGGAAGTAGAATTTGGAACTGAAAATTGGAATTAGAATTTGGAATTGCAATTTGGAAGTGGATTTTGGAATCAGAATTTGGAAGTGGAATTTAGAACTGGAATATAGAAGTAGAATTTGGAATTGGAATTTGGAAGTGGAATTTGGAAGTGGAATTTAGAATTTAAATTTCGAACTGGAATTTGAAAGTGGAATATGGAACTCCAATTTGGAACGGGAATTTAGAAGTGGAATTTGAAATTCGAATTTAGAAGGGGAGTTTGTAATTGGAAATTGTAATTGGAATTTAGATTTGGAATTTGGAATTGGAATTTAGAAGTGGAATTTGGAAGTGGAATTTGAAAATGGAATTTTGAATTGGAATTTTGAAATTGAAATTGGAAGTGTTATTTGAAACACAAATTTCCAAGCGTACATAGAAAGCAAACTTTAATCGATAAGATGTAATTTCAATCTGGAATCATAATTTCAGGAAGCCATTGAAGTGTGACATGTGGAAGAGAATTATCGTATCAGAAACTGGAAAAGGAAATCAGAAGGGAAATTGGGAACGGTATTGTGGAAGTGAATTTTCGACCTGCGTTTGGTAATTGGAGGTTGGAACTGGAATATTGAATTGGAATTTAGAAGTGGAATTTGATACTGAAATTTGAAAGTGAAATTTAGAGGTGAATTTTAGAACTGGAATTTGGAAGTGGAATTTGGAATTTGAAAGTGAAATTTAGAATTGGAATTTAGAATTGGAATTTGGAAGTAGAATTTGGAATTGGAAATTGGAAGTAGAATTTGGAATTGGAATTTGGAAGTGGATTTTGGAATCAGAATTTGGAAGTGGAATTTAGAACTGGAATATGGAAGTGGAATTTGGAAGTGGAATTTAGAATTGGAATTTTGAATGGGAATTTGGAAGTGGAATTTAGAACTGGAATAAAGAATTGGAATTTGGAAGCGGAATTTAGAACTGGAATTTGGAATAGGAATATAGAATTGGAATTTGGACCTGGAAGTTGGAAGTGGCATTTGGAAGTGGAATGTAGAATTGGAATTTTGAAATTGAAATTGGAAGTGTTATTTGAAACACAGCTTTACAAGGGTACATAGAAAGCAAACTTTTATCGATAAGGTGTAACTTCCATCTGGAATCATAATTTCAGGAAGCCATTGAAGTGCGACATGTGGAAGAGAATTATAGTATCAGAAACTGGAAAAGGAAATCAGAAGGGAAATTGGGAACGGGATTGTGGAAGTGAATTTTCGACCTGCGTTTGGTAATTGGAGTTTGGAACTGGAATTTTGAATTTGAATTTAGAAGTGGAATTTGATACAGAAATTTTAAAGTGAAATTTAGAGTTGAAATTTAGAACTGGAATTTGGAAGTGGAATTTGGAATTTGAAAGTGAAATTTAGAATTGGAATTTAGAATTGGAATTTGGAAGGAGAATATGGAATTGGAAACTGGAAGTAGAATTTGGAATTGGAATTTGGAAGTGGATTTTGGAATCAGAATTTGGAAGTGGAATTTAGAACTGGAATATGGAAGTAGAATTTGGAAGTGGAATTTAGAATTGGAATTTTGAATGGGAATTTGGAAGTGGAATTTAGAACTGGAATTTAGAATTGGAATTTTGAAGCGGAATTTAGAACTGTAATTTGGAAGTAGAATTTGGAATTGTAATTTTGAAGTGGATTTTGGAATCATAATTTGGAATTGGAACTTAGAACTGGAATTTGGAAGTGGAATTTGGAAGTGGAATTTGGAAGTGGATTTTGGAATCAGAATTTGGAAGTGGAATTTAGAACTGGAATATGGAAGTAGAATTTGGAATTGGAATTTGGAAGTGGATTTTGGAATCAGAATTTGAAATTGGAATTCAGAACTGGAATTTTTAAGTGGAATTTGGAAGTGGAATTTCGAATTTGAATTTCGAACTGGAATTTGGAAGTGGAATATGGAACTCCAATTTGGAACGGGAATTTAGAAGTGGAATTTGAAATTCGAATTTAGAAGCAGAATTTGTAATTGGAATTTGTAATTGGAATTTAGATTTGGAATTTGGAATTGGAATTTAGAACTGGAATTTGGAAGTGGAATTTGGAAATGAAATTTTGAATTGGAATTTTGAAATTGAAATTGGAAGTGTTATTTGAAACACAAATTTCCAAGGGTACATAGAAAGCAAACTTTTATCGATAAGGTGTAATTTCAATCTGGAATCACAATTTCAGGAAGCCATTGAATTGCGACATGTGGAAGAGAATTATAGTATCAGAAACTGGAAAAGGAAATCAGAAGGGAAATTCGGAACGGGATTGTGGAAGTGAATTTTCTACCTGCGTTTGGTAATTGGAGGTAGGAACTGGAATTTTGAATTGGAATTTAGAAGTGGAATTTGATACAGAAATTTTAAAGTGAAATTTAGAGTTAAAATTTAGAATTGGAATTTGGAAGTGCAATTTGGAACTGGAATTTGGAAGTGAAATTTAGAATTGGAATTTGGAAGTAGAATTTGGAATTGGAATTTTGAAGTAGAATTTGGAATTGGAATTTGGAAGTGGATTTTGGAATCAGAATTTGGAATTGAAATTCAGAACTGGAATATGAAAGTGAAATTTGGACGTGGAATTCTGAATTGGAATTTGGAATGGGAATTTGGAATGGAAATTTAGAACTGGAATATGGAAGTGGAATTTGGAAGTGAAATGTAGAATTGGAATTTGGAAATTGAATTTGGAAGTGAAATTTAGAATTTGAAATCCGAACTGTAATTTGGAAGTGGAATTTGGACCTTCAATTTGGAACTGGACTTTGGAAGTGGAATTTGAAACTCGAATTTAGAAATGGAATTTGGAATTGGAATTTAGAATTGGAATTTGGAACTGGAAGTTGGAAGTGGAATTTGGAAGTGGAATGAAGAATTGGAATTTTGAAATTGAAATTGGAAGTGTTATTTAAAACACAAATTTCCAAGGGTACATAGAAAGCAAACTTTTATCGATAAGGTGTAATTTGAATCTGGAATCATAATTTCAGGAAGCCATTGAAGTGCGACATGTGGAAGAAAATTATAGTATGAGAAACTGGAAAAGGAAATCAGAAGGGAAATTCGGAACGGGATTGTGGAAGTGAATTTTCGACCTGCGTTTGGTAATTGGAGGTTGAAACTGAAACATTGAATTGGAATTTAGAAGTGGAATTTGATATCGAAATTTTAAAGTGAAATTTAGAGTTGAAATTTAGAACTGGAATTTGGAAGTGGAATTTGGAATTTGAAAGTGAAATTTAGAATTGGAATTTAGAATTGGAATTTGGAAGTAGAATTTGGAATTGGAAATTGGAAGTAGAATTTAGAATTGGAATTTGGAAGTGGATTTTGGAATCAGAATTTGGAAGTGGAATTTAGAACTGGAATATTTAAGTGGAATTTAGAATTGGAATTTTGAATGGGAATGTGGAAGTGGAATTTAGAACTGGAATTTAGAATTGTAATTTGGAAGCAGAATTTAGAACTGGACTTTGGAATTGGAATTTAGAATTGGAATTTGGAACTGGAAGTTGGAAGTGGAATTTGAAAGTGGAATGTAGAATTGGAATTTTGAAATTGAAATTGGAAGTGTTATTTGAAACACAAATTTACAAGGGTACATAGAAAGCAAACTTTTATCGATAAGGTGTAATTTCAATCTGGAATCATAATTTCAGGAAGCAATTGAAGTGCGACATGTGGAAGAGAATTATTGTATCAGAAACTGGAAAAGGAAATCAGACGGGAAATTGGGAACGGGATTGTGGAAGTGAATTTTCTAGCTGCGTTTGGTAATTGGAGGTTGGAACTGGAATATTGAATTGGAATTTAGAAGTGGAATTTGATACAGAAATTTTAAAGTGAAATTTACAGTTGAAATTTAGAACTGGAATTTGGAAGTGGAATTTTGGAATTTGAAAGTGAAATTTAGAATTGGAATTTAGAATAGTATTTGGAAGTAGAATGTGGAACTGGAAGTTCGAAGTGGAATTTGGAAGTGGAATTTAGAACTGAAAATTAGAATTGGAATTTGGAAGCGAAATTAATAACTGGAATTTGGAAGTAGAATTTGGAATTGGAATTTGGAAGTGGATTTTGGAATCAGAATTTGGAATTGGAATTTAGAACTGGAATTTGGAATTGAAATTTAGAATTGGAATTTGGAACTGGAAGTTGGAAGTGGAATTTGGAAGTGGAGTTTGGAAGTGGAATGTAGAATTGGAATTTTGAAATTGAAATTGGAAGTGTTATTTGAAACACAGCTTTACAAGTGTACATAGAAAGCAAACCTTTATCGATAAGGTGTAATTTCAATGTGGAATCATAATTTCAGGAAGCCATTGAAATGCGACATGTGAAAGAAAATTATAGTATCAGAAACTGGAAAAGGAAATCAGAAGGGAAATTTGGAACGGGATTGTGGAAGTGAATTTTCGACCTGCATTTGGCAATTGGAGGTTGGAACTGGAATATTGAATTGGAATTTAGAAGTGGAATTTGATACCGAAATTTTAAAGTGAAATTTAGCGTTGAAATTTAGAACTGGAATTTGGAAGTGGAATTTGGAATTTGAAAGTGAAATTTAGAATTGGAATTTAGAATAGTATTTGGAAATAGAATTTGGAATTGGAAATTGGAAATAGAATTTGGAATTGGAATTTGGAAGTGGATTTTGGAATCAGAATTTGGAAGTGGAATTTAGAACTGGAATATGGATGTAGAATTTAGAATTGGAATTTGGAAATGGATTTTGGAATCAGAATTTGAAATTGGAATTTAGAACTTGAATTTGGAAGTGGAATTTGGAAGTAGAATTTCGAATTTGAATTTCGAACTGGAATTTGGAAGTGGAATATGGACCTTCAATTTGGAACGGGAATTTAGAAGTGGAATTTGAAATTCGAATTTAGAAGCGGAATTTGTAATTGGAATTTGTAATTGGAATTTAGATTTGGAATTTGGAATTGGAATTTAGAACTGGAATTTGGAAGTGGAATTTGGAAATGAAATTTTGAATTGGAATTTTGAAATTGAAATTGGAAGTGTTATTTGAAACACAAATTTCCAAGGGTACATAGAAAGCAAACTTTTATCGATAAGGTGTAATTTCAATCTGGAATCACAATTTCAGGAAGCCATTGAATTGTGACATGTGGAAGAGAATTATAATATCAGAAACTGGAAAAGGAAATAAGAAGGGAAATTGGGAACTGGATTGTGGAAGTGAATTTTCGACCTGCGTTTGGTAATTGGAGGTAGGAACTGGAATTTTGAATTGGAATTTAGAAGTGGAATTTGATGTAGAAATTTTAAAGTGAAATTTAGAGTTAAAATTTAGAACTGGAATTTGGAAGTGCAATTTGGAACTGGAATTTGGAAGTGAAATTTAGAATTGGAATTTGGAAGTAGAATTTGGAATTGGAATTTGGAAGTAGAATTTGGAATTGGAATTTGGAAGTGGATTTTGGAATCAGAATTTGGAATTGAAATTCAGAACTGGAATATGAAAGTGAAATTTGGAAGTGGAATTCTGAATTGGAATTTGGAATGGGAATTTGGAATGGAAATTTAGAACTGGAATATGGAAGTGGAATTTGGAAGTGAAATATAGAATTGGAATTTGGAAATTGAATTTGGAAGTGAAATTTAGAATTTGAAATCCGAACTGTAATTTGGAAGTGGAATTTGGACCTTCAATTTGGAACTGGACTTTGGAAGTGGAATTTGAAACTCGAATTTAGAAATGGAATTTGGAATTGGAATTTAGAATTGGAATTTGGAACTGGAAGTTGGAAGTGGAATTTGGAAGTGGAATGTAGAATTGGAATTTTGAAATTGAAATTGGAAGTGTTATTTGAAACACAGCTTTACAAGGGTACATAGAAAGCAAACCTTTATCGATAAGGTGTAATTTCAATCTGGAATCATAATTTCAGGAAGCCATTGAAGTGCGACATGTGGAAGAAAATTATAGTATCAGAAACTGGAAAAGGAAATCAGAAGGGAAATTGGGTATGGGATTGTAGAAGTGAATTTTCGACCTGCATTTGGCAATTGGAGGTTGGAACTGGAATATTGAATTGGAATTTAGAAGTGGAATTTGATACCGAAATTTTAAAGTGAAATTTAGAGCTGAAATTTAGAACTGGAATTTGGAAGTGGAATTTGGAATTTGAAATTGAAATTTAGAATTGGAATTTAGAATAATATTTGGAAGTAGAATTTGGAATTGGAAATTGGAAGTAGAATTTGGAATTGGAATTTGGAAGTGGATTTTGGAATCAGAATTTGGAAGTGGAATTTAGAACTGGAATATGGAAGTAGAATTTGGAATTGGAATTTGGAAGTGGATTTTGGAATCAGAATTTGAAATTGGAATTCAGAACTGGAATTTTTTAAGTGGAATTTGGAAGTGGAATTTCGAATTTGATTTTCGAACTGGAATTTGGAAGTGGAATATGGAACTTCAATTCGGAACGGGAATTTAGAAGTGGAATTTGAAATTCGAATTTAGAAGCAGAATTTGTAATTGGAATTTGTAATTGGAATTTAGATTTGGAATTTGGAATTGGAATTTAGAACTGGAATTTGGAAGTGGAATTTGGAAATGAAATTTTGAATTGGAATTTTGAAATTGAAATTGGAAGTGTTATTTGAAACACAAATTTCCAAGGGTACATAGAAAGCAAACTTTTATCGATAAGGTGTAATTTCAATCTGGAATCACAATTTCAGGAAGCCATTGAATTGCGACATGTGGAAGAGAATTATAGTATCAGAAACTGGAAAAGGAAATCAGAAGGGAAATTGGGAACGGGATTGTGGAAGTGAATTTTCGACCTGCATTTGGCAATTGGAGGTTGGAACTGGAATATTGAATTGGAATTTAGAAGTGGAATTTGATACCGAAATTTTAAAGTGAAATTTAGAGTTGAAATTTAGAACTGGAATTTGGAAGTGGAATTTGGAATTTGAAAGTGAAATTTAGAATTGGAATTTAGAATAGTATTTGGAAGTAGAATTTGGAATTGGAAATTGGAAGTAGAATTTGGAATTGGAATTTGGAAGTGGATTTTGGAATCAGAATTTGGAAGTGGAATTTAGAACTGGAATATGGAAGTAGAATTTGGAATTGGAATTTGGAAATGGATTTTGGAATCAGAATTTGAAATTGGAATTTAGAACTGGAATTTGGAAGTGGAATTTGGAAGTAGAATTTCGAATTTGAATTTCGAACTGGAATTTGGAAGTGGAATATGGAACTTCAATTTGGAACGGGAATTTAGAAGTGGAATTTGAAATTCGAATTTAGAAGTGGAATTTGTAATTGGAATTTAGATTTGGAATTTGGAATTGAAATTTAGATCTGGAATTTGGAAGTGGAATTTGGAATTGAAATTTTGAATTGGAATTTTGAAAATGAAATTGGAAGTGTTATTTGAAACACAAATTTCCAAGGGTACATAGAAAGCAAACTTTTATCGAAAATGTGGAAGTGGAATTTGAAACTCGGATTTAGAAATGGAATTTGGAATTGGAATTTAGAATTGGAATTTGGAACTGGAAGTTGGAAGTGGAATTTGGAAGTGGAATGTAGAATTGGAATTTTGAAATTGAAATTGGAAGTGTTATTTGAAACACAAATTTCCAAGGGTACATAAAAAGCAAACTTTTATCGATAAGGTGTAATTTGAATCTGGAATCATAATTTCAGGAAGCCATTGAAGTGCGACATGTGGAAGAAAATTATAGTATCAGAAACTGGAAAAGGAAATCAGAAGGGAAATTGGGAACGGGATTGTGGCAGTGAATTTTCGACCTGCGTTTGGTAATTGGAGGTTGAAACTGAAACATTGAATTGGAATTTAGAAGTGGAATTTGATACAGAAATTTTAAAGTGAAATTTAGAGTTGAAATTTAGAACTGGAATTTGGAAGTGGAATTTGGAATTTGAAAGTGAAATTTAGAATTGGAATTTAGAATTGGAATTTGAAAGTAGAATTTGGAATTGGAAATTGGAAGAAGAATTTGGAATTGGAATTTGGAAGTGGATTTTGGAATCAGAATTTGGAAGTGGAATTTAGAACTGGAATATTTAAGTAGAATTTGGAATTGGAATTTGGAAGTGGATTTTGGAATCAGAATTTGAAATTGGAATTCAGAACTGGAATTTTTTAAGTGGAATTTGGAAGTGGAATTTCGAATTTGAATTTCGAACTGGAATTTGGAAGTGGAATATGGAACTCCAATTTGGAACGGGAATTTAGAAGTGGAATTTGAAATTCGAATTTAGAAGCAGAATTTGTAATTGGAATTTGTAATTGGAATTTAGATTTGGAATTTGGAATTGGAATTTAGAACTGGAATTTGGAAGTGGAATTTGGAAATGAAATTTTGAATTGGAATTTTGAAATTGAAATTGGAAGTGTTATTTGAAACACAAATTTCCAAGGGTACATAGAAAGCAAACTTTTATCGATAAGGTGTAATTTCAATCTGGAATCACAATTTCAGGAAGCCATTGAATTGCGACATGTGGAAGAGAATTATAGTATCAGAAACTGGAAAAGGAAATCAGAAGGGAAATTGGGAACGGGATTGTGGAAGTGAATTTTCGACCTGCGTTTGGTAATTGGAGGTAGGAACTGGAATTTTGAATTGGAATTTAGAAGTGGAATTTGATACAGAAATTTTAAAGTGAAATTTAGAGTTAAAATTTAGAATTGGAATTTGGAAGTGCAATTTGGAACTGGAATTTGGAAGTGAAATTTAGAATTGGAATTTGGAAGTAGAATTTGGAATTGGAAATTGGAAGTAGAATTTGGAATTGGAATTTGGAAGTGGATTTTGGAATCAGAATTTGGAATTGAAATTCAGAACTGGAATATGAAAGTGAAATTTGGAAGTGGAATTCTGAATTGGAATTTGGAATGGGAATTTGGAATGGAAATTTAGAACTGGAATATGGAAGTGGAATTTGGAAGTGAAATGTAGAATTGGAATTTGGAAATTGAATTTGGAAGTGAAATTTAGAATTTGAAATCCGAACTGTAATTTGGAAGTGGAATTTGGACCTTCAATTTGGAACTGGACTTTGGAAGTGGAATTTGAAACTCGAATTTAGAAATGGAATTTGGAATTGGAATTTAGAATTGGAATTTGGAACTGGAAGTTGGAAGTGGAATTTGGAAGTGGAATGTAGAATTGGAATTTTGAAATTGAAATTGGAAGTGTTATTTGAAACACAGCTTTACAAGGGTACATAGAAAGCAAACCTTTATCGATAAGGTGTAATTTCAATCTGGAATCATAATTTCAGGAAGCCATTGAAGTGCGACATGTGGAAGAAAATTATAGTATCAGAAACTGGAAAAGGAAATCAGAAGGGAAATTGGCTATGGGATTGTAGAAGTGAATTTTCGACCTGCATTTGGCAATTGGAGGTTGGAACTGGAATATTGAATTGGAATTTAGAAGTGGAATTTGATACCGAAATTTTAAAGTGAAATTTAGAGCTGAAATTTAGAACTGGAATTTGGAAGTGGAATTTGGAATTTGAAAGTGAAATTTAGAATTGGAATTTAGAATAATATTTGGAAGTAGAATTTGGAATTGGAAATTGGAAGTAGAATTTGGAATTGGAATTTGGAAGTGGATTTTGGAATCAGAATTTGGAAGTGGAATTTAGAACTGGAATATGGAAGTAGAATTTGGAATTGGAATTTGGAAGTGGATTTTGGAATCAGAATTTGAAATTGGAATTCAGAACTGGAATTTTTTAAGTGGAATTTGGAAGTGGAATTTCGAATTTGATTTTCGAACTGGAATTTGGAAGTGGAATATGGAACTTCAATTCGGAACGGGAATTTAGAAGTGGAATTTGAAATTCGAATTTAGAAGCAGAATTTGTAATTGGAATTTGTAATTGGAATTTAGATTTGGAATTTGGAATTGGAATTTAGAACTGGAATTTGGAAGTGGAATTTGGAAATGAAATTTTGAATTGGAATTTTGAAATTGAAATTGGAAGTGTTATTTGAAACACAAATTTCCAAGGGTACATAGAAAGCAAACTTTTATCGATAAGGTGTAATTTCAATCTGGAATCACAATTTCAGGAAGCCATTGAATTGCGACATGTGGAAGAGAATTATAGTATCAGAAACTGGAAAAGGAAATCAGAAGGGAAATTGGGAACGGGATTGTGGAAGTGAATTTTCGACCTGCATTTGGCAATTGGAGGTTGGAACTGGAATATTGAATTGGAATTTAGAAGTGGAATTTGATACCGAAATTTTAAAGTGAAATTTAGAGTTGAAATTTAGAACTGGAATTTGGAAGTGGAATTTGGAATTTGAAAGTGAAATTTAGAATTGGAATTTAGAATAGTATTTGGAAGTAGAATTTGGAATTGGAAATTGGAAGTAGAATTTGGAATTGGAATTTGGAAGTGGATTTTGGAATCAGAATTTGGAAGTGGAATTTAGAACTGGAATATGGAAGTAGAATTTGGAATTGGAATTTGGAAATGGATTTTGGAATCAGAATTTGAAATTGGAATTTAGAACTGGAATTTGGAAGTGGAATTTGGAAGTAGAATTTCGAATTTGAATTTCGAACTGGAATTTGGAAGTGGAATATGGAACTTCAATTTGGAACGGGAATTTAGAAGTGGAATTTGAAATTCGAATTTAGAAGTGGAATTTGTAATTGGAATTTAGATTTGGAATTTGGAATTGAAATTTAGATCTGGAATTTGGAAGTGGAATTTGGAATTGAAATTTTGAATTGGAATTTTGAAAATGAAATTGGAAGTGTTATTTGAAACACAAATTTCCAAGGGTACATAGAAAGCAAACTTTTATCGAAAATGTGGAAGTGGAATTTGAAACTCGGATTTAGAAATGGAATTTGGAATTGGAATTTAGAATTGGAATTTGGAACTGGAAGTTGGAAGTGGAATTTGGAAGTGGAATGTAGAATTGGAATTTTGAAATTGAAATTGGAAGTGTTATTTGAAACACAAATTTCCAAGGGTACATAAAAAGCAAACTTTTATCGATAAGGTGTAATTTGAATCTGGAATCATAATTTCAGGAAGCCATTGAAGTGCGACATGTGGAAGAAAATTATAGTATCAGAAACTGGAAAAGGAAATCAGAAGGGAAATTGGGAACGGGATTGTGGCAGTGAATTTTCGACCTGCGTTTGGTAATTGGAGGTTGAAACTGAAACATTGAATTGGAATTTAGAAGTGGAATTTGATACAGAAATTTTAAAGTGAAATTTAGAGTTGAAATTTAGAACTGGAATTTGGAAGTGGAATTTGGAATTTGAAAGTGAAATTTAGAATTGGAATTTAGAATTGGAATTTGAAAGTAGAATTTGGAATTGGAAATTGGAAGAAGAATTTGGAATTGGAATTTGGAAGTGGATTTTGGAATCAGAATTTGGAAGTGGAATTTAGAACTGGAATATTTAAGTAGAATTTGGAATTGGAATTTGGAAGTGGATTTTGGAATCAGAATTTGAAATTGGAATTCAGAACTGGAATTTTTTAAGTGGAATTTGGAAGTGGAATTTCGAATTTGAATTTCGAACTGGAATTTGGAAGTGGAATATGGAACTCCAATTTGGAACGGGAATTTAGAAGTGGAATTTGAAATTCGAATTTAGAAGCAGAATTTGTAATTGGAATTTGTAATTGGAATTTAGATTTGGAATTTGGAATTGGAATTTAGAACTGGAATTTGGAAGTGGAATTTGGAAATGAAATTTTGAATTGGAATTTTGAAATTGAAATTGGAAGTGTTATTTGAAACACAAATTTCCAAGGGTACATAGAAAGCAAACTTTTATCGATAAGGTGTAATTTCAATCTGGAATCACAATTTCAGGAAGCCATTGAATTGCGACATGTGGAAGAGAATTATAGTATCAGAAACTGGAAAAGGAAATCAGAAGGGAAATTGGGAACTGGATTGTGGAAGTGAATTTTCGACCTGCGTTTGGTAATTGGAGGTAGGAACTGGAATTTTGAATTGGAATTTAGAAGTGGAATTTGATACAGAAATTTTAAAGTGAAATTTAGAGTTAAAATTTAGAATTGGAATTTGGAAGTGCAATTTGGAACTGGAATTTGGAAGTGAAATTTAGAATTGGAATTTGGAAGTAGAATTTGGAATTGGAAATTGGAAGTAGAATTTGGAATTGGAATTTGGAAGTGGATTTTGGAATCAGAATTTGGAATTGAAATTCAGAACTGGAATATGAAAGTGAAATTTGGAAGTGGAATTCTGAATTGGAATTTGGAATGGGAATTTGGAATGGAAATTTAGAACTGGAATATGGAAGTGGAATTTGGAAGTGAAATGTAGAATTGGAATTTGGAAATTGAATTTGGAAGTGAAATTTAGAATTTGAAATCCGAACTGTAATTTGGAAGTGGAATTTGGACCTTCAATTTGGAACTGGACTTTGGAAGTGGAATTTGAAACTCGAATTTAGAAATGGAATTTGGAATTGGAATTTAGAATTGGAATTTGGAACTGGAAGTTGGAAGTGGAATTTGGAAGTGGAATGTAGAATTGGAATTTTGAAATTGAAATTGGAAGTGTTATTTGAAACACAGCTTTACAAGGGTACATAGAAAGCAAACCTTTATCGATAAGGTGTAATTTCAATCTGGAATCATAATTTCAGGAAGCCATTGAAGTGCGACATGTGGAAGAAAATTATAGTATCAGAAACTGGAAAAGGAAATCAGAAGGGAAATTGGCTATGGGATTGTAGAAGTGAATTTTCGACCTGCATTTGGCAATTGGAGGTTGGAACTGGAATATTGAATTGGAATTTAGAAGTGGAATTTGATACCGAAATTTTAAAGTGAAATTTAGAGCTGAAATTTAGAACTGGAATTTGGAAGTGGAATTTGGAATTTGAAAGTGAAATTTAGAATTGGAATTTAGAATAATATTTGGAAGTAGAATTTGGAACTGGAAATTGGAAGTAGAATTTGGAATTGGAATTTGGAAGTGGATTTTGGAATCAGAATTTGGAAGTGGAATTTAGAACTGGAATATGGAAGTAGAATTTGGAATTGGAATTTGGAAGTGGATTTTGGAATCAGAATTTGAAATTGGAATTCAGAACTGGAATTTTTTAAGTGGAATTTGGAAGTGGAATTTCGAATTTGATTTTCGAACTGGAATTTGGAAGTGGAATATGGAACTTCAATTCGGAACGGGAATTTAGAAGTGGAATTTGAAATTCGAATTTAGAAGCAGAATTTGTAATTGGAATTTGTAATTGGAATTTAGATTTGGAATTTGGAATTGGAATTTAGAACTGGAATTTGGAAGTGGAATTTGGAAATGAAATTTTGAATTGGAATTTTGAAATTGAAATTGGAAGTGTTATTTGAAACACAAATTTCCAAGGGTACATAGAAAGCAAACTTTTATCGATAAGGTGTAATTTCAATCTGGAATCACAATTTCAGGAAGCCATTGAATTGCGACATGTGGAAGAGAATTATAGTATCAGAAACTGGAAAAGGAAATCAGAAGGGAAATTGGGAACGGGATTGTGGAAGTGAATTTTCGACCTGCATTTGGCAATTGGAGGTTGGAACTGGAATATTGAATTGGAATTTAGAAGTGGAATTTGATACCGAAATTTTAAAGTGAAATTTAGAGTTGAAATTTAGAACTGGAATTTGGAAGTGGAATTTGGAATTTGAAAGTGAAATTTAGAATTGGAATTTAGAATAGTATTTGGAAGTAGAATTTGGAATTGGAAATTGGAAGTAGAATTTGGAATTGGAATTTGGAAGTGGATTTTGGAATCAGAATTTGGAAGTGGAATTTAGAACTGGAATATGGAAGTAGAATTTGGAATTGGAATTTGGAAATGGATTTTGGAATCAGAATTTGAAATTGGAATTTAGAACTGGAATTTGGAAGTGGAATTTGGAAGTAGAATTTCGAATTTGAATTTCGAACTGGAATTTGGAAGTGGAATATGGAACTTCAATTTGGAACGGGAATTTAGAAGTGGAATTTGAAATTCGAATTTAGAAGTGGAATTTGTAATTGGAATTTAGATTTGGAATTTGGAATTGAAATTTAGATCTGGAATTTGGAAGTGGAATTTGGAATTGAAATTTTGAATTGGAATTTTGAAAATGAAATTGGAAGTGTTATTTGAAACACAAATTTCCAAGGGTACATAGAAAGCAAACTTTTATCGAAAATGTGGAAGTGGAATTTGAAACTCGGATTTAGAAATGGAATTTGGAATTGGAATTTAGAATTGGAATTTGGAACTGGAAGTTGGAAGTGGAATTTGGAAGTGGAATGTAGAATTGGAATTTTGAAATTGAAATTGGAAGTGTTATTTGAAACACAAATTTCCAAGGGTACATAAAAAGCAAACTTTTATCGATAAGGTGTAATTTGAATCTGGAATCATAATTTCAGGAAGCCATTGAAGTGCGACATGTGGAAGAAAATTATAGTATCAGAAACTGGAAAAGGAAATCAGAAGGGAAATTGGGAACGGGATTGTGGCAGTGAATTTTCGACCTGCGTTTGGTAATTGGAGGTTGAAACTGAAACATTGAATTGGAATTTAGAAGTGGAATTTGATACAGAAATTTTAAAGTGAAATTTAGAGTTGAAATTTAGAACTGGAATTTGGAAGTGGAATTTGGAATTTGAAAGTGAAATTTAGAATTGGAATTTAGAATTGGAATTTGAAAGTAGAATTTGGAATTGGAAATTGGAAGAAGAATTTGGAATTGGAATTTGGAAGTGGATTTTGGAATCAGAATTTGGAAGTGGAATTTAGAACTGGAATATTTAAGTAGAATTTGGAATTGGAATTTGGAAGTGGATTTTGGAATCAGAATTTGAAATTGGAATTCAGAACTGGAATTTTTTAAGTGGAATTTGGAAGTGGAATTTCGAATTTGAATTTCGAACTGGAATTTGGAAGTGTAATATGGAACTCCAATTTGGAACGGGAATTTAGAAGTGGAATTTGAAATTCGAATTTAGAAGCAGAATTTGTAATTGGAATTTGTAATTGGAATTTAGATTTGGAATTTGGAATTGGAATTTAGAACTGGAATTTGGAAGTGGAATTTGGAAATGAAATTTTGAATTGGAATTTTGAAATTGAAATTGGAAGTGTTATTTGAAACACAAATTTCCAAGGGTACATAGAAAGCAAACTTTTATCGATAAGGTGTAATTTCAATCTGGAATCACAATTTCAGGAAGCCATTGAATTGCGACATGTGGAAGAGAATTATAGTATCAGAAACTGGAAAAGGAAATCAGAAGGGAAATTGGGAACTGGATTGTGGAAGTGAATTTTCGACCTGCGTTTGGTAATTGGAGGTAGGAACTGGAATTTTGAATTGGAATTTAGAAGTGGAATTTGATACAGAAATTTTAAAGTGAAATTTAGAGTTAAAATTTAGAATTGGAATTTGGAAGTGCAATTTGGAACTGGAATTTGGAAGTGAAATTTAGAATTGGAATTTGGAAGTAGAATTTGGAATTGGAAATTGGAAGTAGAATTTGGAATTGGAATTTGGAAGTGGATTTTGGAATCAGAATTTGGAATTGAAATTCAGAACTGGAATATGAAAGTGAAATTTGGAAGTTGAATTCTGAATTGGAATTTGGAATGGGAATTTGGAATGGAAATTTAGAACTGGAATATGGAAGTGGAATTTGGAAGTGAAATGTAGAATTGGAATTTGGAAATTGAATTTGGAAGTGAAATTTAGAATTTGAAATCCGAACTGTAATTTGGAAGTGGAATTTGGACCTTCAATTTGGAACTGGACTTTGGAAGTGGAATTTGAAACTCGAATTTAGAAATGGAATTTGGAATTGGAATTTAGAATTGGAATTTGGAACTGGAAGTTGGAAGTGGAATTTGGAAGTGGAATGAAGAATTGGAATTTTGAAATTGAAATTGGAAGTGTTATTTAAAACACAAATTTCCAAGGGTACATAGAAAGCAAACTTTTATCGATAAGGTGTAATTTGAATCTGGAATCATAATTTCAGGAAGCCATTGAAGTGCGACATGTGGAAGAAAATTATAGTATGAGAAACTGGAAAAGGAAATCAGAAGGGAAATTGGGAACGGGATTGTGGAAGTGAATTTTCGACCTGCGTTTGGTAATTGGAGGTTGAAACTGAAACATTGAATTGGAATTTAGAAGTGGAATTTGATACCGAAATTTTAAAGTGAAATTTAGAGTTGAAATTTAGAACTGGAATTTGGAAGTGGAATTTGGAATTTGAAAGTGAAATTTAGAATTGGAATTTAGAATTGGAATTTGGAAGTAGAATTTGGAATTGGAAATTGGAAGTAGAATTTGGAATTGGAATTTGGAAGTGGATTTTGGAATCAGAATTTGGAAGTGGAATTTAGAACTGGAATATTTAAGTGGAATTTAGAATTGGAATTTTGAATGGGAATGTGGAAGTGGAATTTAGAACTGGAATTTAGAATTGTAATTTGGAAGCAGAATTTAGAACTGGACTTTGGAATTGGAATTTAGAATTGGAATTTGGAACTGGAAGTTGGAAGTGGAATTTGAAAGTGGAATGTAGAATTGGAATTTTGAAATTGAAATTGGAAGTGTTATTTGAAACACAAATTTACAAGGGTACATAGAAAGCAAACTTTTATCGATAAGGTGTAATTTCAATCTGGAATCATAATTTCAGGAAGCAATTGAAGTGCGACATGTGGAAGAGAATTATCGTATCAGAAACTGGAAAAGGAAATCAGACGGGAAATTGGGAACGGGATTGTGGAAGTGAATTTTCTACCTGCGTTTGGTAATTGGAGGTTGGAACTGGAATATTGAATTGGAATTTAGAAGTGGAATTTGATACAGAAATTTTAAAGTCAAATTTACAGTTGAAATTTAGAACTGGAATTTGGAAGTGGAATTTTGGAATTTGAAAGTGAAATTTAGAATTGGAATTTAGAATAGTATTTGGAAGTAGAATGTGGAACTGGAAGTTCGAAGTGGAATTTGGAAGTGGAATTTAGAACTGAAAATTAGAATTGGAATTTGGAAGCGAAATTAATAACTGGAATTTGGAAGTAGAATTTGGAATTGGAATTTGGAAGTGGATTTTGGAATCAGAATTTGGAATTGGAATTTAGAACTGGAATTTGGAATTGAAATTTAGAATTGGAATTTGGAACTGGAAGTTGGAAGTGGAATTTGGAAGTGGAGTTTGGAAGTGGAATGTAGAATTGGAATTTTGAAATTGAAATTGGAAGTGTTATTTGAAACACAGCTTTACAAGTGTACATAGAAAGCAAACCTTTATCGATAAGGTGTAATTTCAATGTGGATTCATAATTTCAGGAAGCCATTGAAGTGCGACATGTGAAAGAAAATTATAGTATCAGAAACTGGAAAAGGAAATCAGAAGGGAAATTGGGAACGGGATTGTGGAAGTGAATTTTCGACCTGCATTTGGCAATTGGAGGTTGGAACTGGAATATTGAATTGGAATTTAGAAGTGGAATTTGATACCGAAATTTTAAAGTGAAATTTAGAGTTGAAATTTAGAACTGGAATTTGGAAGTGGAATTTGGAATTTGAAAGTGAAATTTAGAATTGGAATTTAGAATAGTATTTGGAAATAGAATTTGGAATTGGAAATTTGAAGTAGAATTTGGAATTGGAATTTGGAAGTGGATTTTGGAATCAGAATTTGGAAGTGGAATTTAGAACTGGAATATGGACGTAGAATTTAGAATTGGAATTTGGAAATGGATTTTGGAATCAGAATTTGAAATTGGAATTTAGAACTTGAATTTGGAAGTGGAATTTGGAAGTAGAATTTCGAATTTGAATTTCGAACTGGAATTTGGAAGTGGAATATGGAACTTCAATTTGGAACGGGAATTTAGAAGTGGAATTTGAAATTCGAATTTAGAAGCGGAATTTGTAATTGGAATTTAGATTTGGAATTTGGAATTGGAATTTAGAACTGGAATTTGGAAGTGGAATTTGGAAATGAAATTTTGAATTGGAATTTTGAAATTGAAATTGGAAGTGTTATTTGAAACACAAATTTCCAAGGGTACATAGAAAGCAAACTTTTATCGATAAGGTGTAATTTCAATCTGGAATCACAATTTCAGGAAGCCATTGAATTGTGACATGTGGAAGAGAATTATAGTATCAGAAACTGGAAAAGGAAATCAGAAGGGAAATTGGGAACTGGATTGTGGAAGTGAATTTTCGACCTGCGTTTGGTAATTGGAGGTAGGAACTGGAATTTTGAATTGGAATTTAGAAGTGGAATTTGATACAGAAATTTTAAAGTGAAATTTAGAGTTAAAATTTAGAACTGGATTTGGAAGTGCAATTTGGAACTGGAATTTGGAAGTGAAATTTAAAATTGGAATTTGGAAGTAGAATTTGGAATTGGAATTTGGAAGTAGAATTTGGAATTGGAATTTAGAAGTGGATTTTGGAATCAGAATTTGGAATTGAAATTCAGAACTGGAATATGAAAGTGAAATTTGGAAGTGGAATTCTGAATTGGAATTTGGAATGGGAATTTGGAATGGAAATTTAGAACTGGAATAAGGAAGTGGAATTTGGAAGTGAAATATAGAATTGGAATTTGGAAATTGAATTTGGAAGTGAAATTTAGAATTTGAAATCCGAACTGTAATTTGGAAGTGGAATTTGGACCTTCAATTTGGAACCGGACTTTGGAAGTGGAATTTGAAACTCGAATTTAGAAATGGAATTTGGAATTGGAATTTAGAATTGGAATTTGGAACTGGAAGTTGGAAGTGGAATTTGGAAGTGGAATGTAGAATTGGAATTTTGAAATTGATATTGGAAGTGTTATTTGAAACACAAATTTCCAAGGGTACATAGAAAGCAAACTTTTATCGATAAGGTGTAATTTGAATCTGGAATCATAATTTCAGGAAGCCATTGAAGTGCGACATGTGGAAGAAAATTATAGTATGAGAAACTGGAAAAGGAAATCAGAAGGGAAATTGGGAACGGGATTGTGGAAGTGAATTTTCGACCTGCGCTTGGTAATTGGAGGTTGAAACTGAAACATTGAATTGGAATTTAGAAGTGGAATTTGATACCGAAATTTTAAAGTGAAATTTAGAGTTGAAATTTAGAACTGGAATTTGGAAGTGGAATTTGGAATTTGAAAGTGAAATTTAAAATTGTAATTTAGAATTGGAATTTGGAAGTAGAATATGGAATTGGAATTTGGAAGTAGAATTTGGAATTGGAATTTGGAAGTGGATTTTGGAATCAGAATTTGGAATTGAAATTCAGAACTGGAATATGGAAGTGAAATTTGGAAGTGGAATTCTGAATTGGAATTTGGAATGGAAATTTAGAACTGGAATATGGAAGTGGAATTTGGAAGTGAAATGTAGAATTGGAATTTGGAAATTGAATTTGGAAGTGAAATTTAGAATTTGAAATCCGAACTGTAATTTGGAAGTGGAATTTGGACCTTCAATTTGGAACTGGACTTTGGAAGTGGAATTTGAAACTCGAATTTAGAAATGGAATTTGGAATTGAAATTTAGATTTGGAATTTGGAACTGGAAGTTGGAAGTGGAATTTGGAAGTGGAATGTAGAATTGGAATTTTGAAATTGAAATTGGAGGTGTTATTTGAAACACAAATTTCCAAGGGTACATAGAAAGTAAACTTTTATCGATAAGGTGTAATTTGAATCTGGAATCATAATTTCAGGAAGCCATTGAAGTGCGACATGTGGAAGAAAATTATAGTATCAGAAACTGGAAAAGGAAATCAGAAGGGAAATTGGGTATGGGATTGTAGAAGTGAATTTTCGACCTGCATTTGGCAATTGGAGGTTGGAACTGGAATATTGAATTGGAATTTAGAAGTGGAATTTGATACCGAAATTTTAAAGTGAAATTTAGAGCTGAAATTTAGAACTGGAATTTGGAAGTGGAATTTGGAATTTGAAAGTGAAATTTAGAATTGGAATTTAGAATAATATTTGGAAGTAGAATTTGGAATTGGAAATTGGAAGTAGAATTTGGAATTGGAATTTGGAAGTGGATTTTGGAATCAGAATTTGGAAGTGGAATTTAGAACTGGAATATGGAAGTAGAATTTGGAATTGGAATTTGGAAGTGGATTTTGGAATCAGAATTTGAAATTGGAATTCAGAACTGGAATTTTTTAAGTGGAATTTGGAAGTGGAATTTCGAATTTGATTTTCGAACTGGAATTTGGAAGTGGAATATGGAACTTCAATTCGGAACGGGAATTTAGAAGTGGAATTTGAAATTCGAATTTAGAAGCAGAATTTGTAATTGGAATTTGTAATTGGAATTTAGATTTGGAATTTGGAATTGGAATTTAGAACTGGAATTTGGAAGTGGAATTTGGAAATGAAATTTTGAATTGGAATTTTGAAATTGAAATTGGAAGTGTTATTTGAAACACAAATTTCCAAGGGTACATAGAAAGCAAACTTTTATCGATAAGGTGTAATTTCAATCTGGAATCACAATTTCAGGAAGCCATTGAATTGCGACATGTGGAAGAGAATTATAGTATCAGAAACTGGAAAAGGAAATCAGAAGGGAAATTGGGAACGGGATTGTGGAAGTGAATTTTCGACCTGCATTTGGCAATTGGAGGTTGGAACTGGAATATTGAATTGGAATTTAGAAGTGGAATTTGATACCGAAATTTTAAAGTGAAATTTAGAGTTGAAATTTAGAACTGGAATTTGGAAGTGGAATTTGGAATTTGAAAGTGAAATTTAGAATTGGAATTTAGAATAGTATTTGGAAGTAGAATTTGGAATTGGAAATTGGAAGTAGAATTTGGAATTGGAATTTGGAAGTGGATTTTGGAATCAGAATTTGGAAGTGGAATTTAGAACTGGAATATGGAAGTAGAATTTGGAATTGGAATTTGGAAATGGATTTTGGAATCAGAATTTGAAATTGGAATTTAGAACTGGAATTTGGAAGTGGAATTTGGAAGTAGAATTTCGAATTTGAATTTCGAACTGGAATTTGGAAGTGGAATATGGAACTTCAATTTGGAACGGGAATTTAGAAGTGGAATTTGAAATTCGAATTTAGAAGTGGAATTTGTAATTGGAATTTAGATTTGGAATTTGGAATTGAAATTTAGATCTGGAATTTGGAAGTGGAATTTGGAATTGAAATTTTGAATTGGAATTTTGAAAATGAAATTGGAAGTGTTATTTGAAACACAAATTTCCAAGGGTACATAGAAAGCAAACTTTTATCGATAATGTGGAAGTGGAATTTGAAACTCGGATTTAGAAATGGAATTTGGAATTGGAATTTAGAATTGGAATTTGGAACTGGAAGTTGGAAGTGGAATTTGGAAGTGGAATGTAGAATTGGAATTTTGAAATTGAAATTGGAAGTGTTATTTGAAACACAAATTTCCAAGGGTACATAAAAAGCAAACTTTTATCGATAAGGTGTAATTTGAATCTGGAATCATAATTTCAGGAAGCCATTGAAGTGCGACATGTGGAAGAAAATTATAGTATCAGAAACTGGAAAAGGAAATCAGAAGGGAAATTGGGAACGGGATTGTGGCAGTGAATTTTCGACCTGCGTTTGGTAATTGGAGGTTAAAACTGAAACATTGAATTGGAATTTAGAAGTGGAATTTGATACAGAAATTTTAAAGTGAAATTTAGAGTTGAAATTTAGAACTGGAATTTGGAAGTGGAATTTGGAATTTGAAAGTGAAATTTAGAATTGGAATTTAGAATTGGAATTTGAAAGTAGAATTTGGAATTGGAAATTGGAAGAAGAATTTGGAATTGGAATTTGGAAGTGGATTTTGGAATCAGAATTTGGAAGTGGAATTTAGAACTGGAATATGGAAGTGGAATTTAGAATTGGAATTTTGAATGGGAATGTGGAAGTGGAATTTAGAACTGGAATTTAGAATTGGAATTTGGAAGCGGAATTTAGAACTGGACTTTGGAATTGGAATTTAGAATTGGAATTTGGAACTGGAAGTTGGAAGTGGAATTTGGAAGTGGAATGTAGAATTGGAATTTTGAAATTGAAATTGGAAGTGTTATTTGAAACACAAATTTACAAGGGTACATAGAAAGCAAACTTTTATCGATAAGGTGTAATTTCAATCTGGAATCATAATTTCAGGAAGCAATTGAAGTGCGACATGTGGAAGAGAATTATAGTATCAGAAATTGGAAAAGGAAATCAGACGGGAAATTGGGAACGGGATTGTGGAAGTGAATTTTCGACCTGCGTTTGGTAATTGGAGGTTGGAACTGGAATATTGAATTGGAATTTAGAAGTGGAATTTGATACAGAAATTTTAAAGTGAAATTTACAGTTGAAATTTAGAACTGGAATTTGGAAGTGGAATTTTGGAATTTGAAAGTGAAATTTAGAATTGGAATTTAGAATAGTATTTGGAAGTAGAACGTGGAACTGGAAGTTCGAAGTGGAATTTGGAAGTGGAATTTAGAACTGAAATTTAGAATTGGAATTTGGAAGCGAAATTAATAACTGGAATTTGGAAGTAGAATTTGGAATTGGAATTTGGAAGTGGATTTTGGAATCAGAATTTGGAATTGGAATTTAGAACTGCAATTTGGAATTGAAATTTAGAATTGGAATTTGGAACTGGAAGTTGGAAGTGGAATTTGGAAGTGGAGTTTGGAAGTGGAATGTAGAATTGGAATTTTGAAATTGAAATTGGAAGTGTTATTTGAAACACAGCTTTACAAGGGTACATAGAAAGCAAACCTTTATCGATAAGGTGTAATTTCAATCTGGAATCATAATTTCAGGAAGCCATTGAAGTGCGACATGTGGAAGAAAATTATAGTATCAGAAACTGGAAAAGGAAATCAGAAGGGAAATTGGGTACGGGATTGTAGAAGTGAATTTTCGACCTGCATTTGGCAATTGGAGGTTGGAACTGGAATATTGAATTGGAATTTAGAAGTGGAATTTGATACCGAAATTTTAAAGTGAAATTTAGAGTTGAAATTTAGAACTGGAATTTGGAAGTGGAATTTGGAATTTGAAAGTGAATTTAGAATTGAAATTTAGAATAGTATTTGGAAGTAGAATTTGGAATTGGAAATTGGAAGTAGAATTTGGAATTGGAATTTGGAAGTGGATTTTGGAATCAGAATTTGGAAGTGGAATTTAGAACTGGAATATGGAAGTAGAATTTGGAATTGGAATTTGGAAGTGGATTTTGGAATCAGAATTTGAAATTGGAATTCAGAACTGGAATTTTTTAAGTGGAATTTGGAAGTGGAATTTCGAATTTGAATTTCGAACTGGAATTTGGAAGTGGAATATGGAACTCCAATTTGGAACGGGAATTTAGAAGTGGAATTTGAAATTCGAATTTAGAAGCAGAATTTGTAATTGGAATTTGTAATTGGAATTTAGATTTGGAATTTGGAATTGGAATTTAGAACTGGAATTTGGAAGTGGAATTTGGAAATGAAATTTTGAATTGGAATTTTGAAATTGAAATTGGAAGTGTTATTTAAAACACAAATTTCCAAGGGTACATAGAAAGCAAACTTTTATCGATAAGGTGTAATTTGAATCTGGAATCATAATTTCAGGAAGCCATTGAAGTGCGACATGTGGAAGAAAATTATAGTATGAGAAACTGGAAAAGGAAATCAGAAGGGAAATTGGGAACGGGATTATGGAAGTGAATTTTCGACCTGCGTTTGGTAATTGGAGGTTGAAACTGAAACATTGAATTGGAATTTAGAAGTGGAATTTGATACCGAAATTTTAAAGTGAAATTTAGAGTTGAAATTTAGAACTGGAATTTGGAAGTGGAATTTGGAATTTGAAAGTGAAATTTAGAATTGGAATTTAGAATTGGAATTTGGAAGTAGAATTTGGAATTGGAAATTGGAAGTAGAATTTGGAATTGGAATTTGGAAGTGGATTTTGGAATCAGAATTTGGAAGTGGAATTTAGAACTGGAATATTTAAGTGGAATTTAGAATTGGAATTTTGAATGGGAATGTGGAAGTGGAATTTAGAACTGAAATTTAGAATTGGAATTTGGAAGCGGAATTTAGAACTGGACTTTGGAATTGGAATTTAGAATTGGAATTTGGAACTGGAAGTTGGAAGTGGAATTTGAAAGTGGAATGTAGAATTGGAATTTTGAAATTGAAATTGGAAGTGTTATTTGAAACACAAATTTACAAGGGTACATAGAAAGCAAACTTTTATCGATAAGGTGTAATTTCAATCTGGAATCATAATTTCAGGAAGCAATTGAAGTGAGACATGTGGAAGAGAATTATCGTATCAGAAACTGGAAAAGGAAATCAGACGGGAAATTGGGAACGGGATTGTGGAAGTGAATTTTCTACCTGCGTTTGGTAATTGGAGGTTGGAACTGGAATATTGAATTGGAATTTAGAAGTGGAATTTGATACAGAAATTTTAAAGTGAAATTTACAGTTGAAATTTAGAACTGGAATTTGGAAGTGGAATTTTGGAATTTGAAAGTGAAATTTAGAATTGGAATTTAGGATAGTATTTGGAAGTAGAATGTGGAACTGGAAGTTCGAAGTGGAATTTGGAAGTGGAATTTAGAACTGAAAATTAGAATTGGAATTTGGAAGCGAAATTAATAACTGGAATTTGGAAGTAGAATTTGGAATTGGAATTTGGAAGTGGATTTTGGAATCAGAATTTGGAATTGGAATTTAGAACTGGAATTTGGAATTGAAATTTAGAATTGGAATTTGGAACTGGAAGTTGGAAGTGGAATTTGGAAGTGGAGTTTGGAAGTGGAATGTAGAATTGGAATTTTGAAATTGAAATTGGAAGTGTTATTTGAAACACAGCTTTACAAGTGTACATAGAAAGCAAACCTTTATCGATAAGGTGTAATTTCAATGTGGAATCATAATTTCAGGAAGCCATTGAAGTGCGACATGTGAAAGAAAATTATAGTATCAGAAACTGGAAAAGGAAATCAGAAGGGAAATTGGGAACGGGATTTTGGAAGTGAATTTTCGACCTGCATTTGGCAATTGGAGGTTGGAACTGGAATATTGAATTGGAATTTAGAAGTGGAATTTGATACCGAAATTTTAAAGTGAAATTTAGAGTTGAAATTTAGAACTGGAATTTGGAAGTGGAATTTGGAATTTGAAAGTGAAATTTAGAATTGGAATTTAGAATAGTATCTGGAAATAGAATTGGGAATTGGAAATTGGAAGTAGAATTTGGAATTGGAATTTGGAAGTGGATTTTGGAATCAGAATTTGGAAGTGGAATTTAGAACTGGAATATGGACGTAGAATTTAGAATTGGAATTTGGAAATGGATTTTGGAATCAGAATTTGAAATTGGAATTTAGAACTGGAATTTGGAAGTGGAATTTGGAAGTAGAATTTCGAATTTGAATTTCGAACTGGAATTTGGAAGTGGAATATGGAACTTCAATTTGGAACGGGAATTTAGAAGTGGAATTTGAAATTCGAATTTAGAAGCGGAATTTGTAATTGGAATTTGTAATTGGAATTTAGATTTGGAATTTGGAATTGGAATTTAGAACTGGAATTTGGAAGTGGAATTTGGAAATGAAATTTTGAATTGGAATTTTGAAATTGAAATTGGAAGTGTTATTTGAAACACAAATTTCCAAGGGTACATAGAAAGCAAACTTTTATCGATAAGGTGTAATTTCAATCTGGAATCACAATTTCAGGAAGCCATTGAATTGTGACATGTGGAAGAGAATTATAGTATCAGAAACTGGAAAAGGAAATCAGAAGGGAAATTGGGAACTGGATTGTGGAAGTGAATTTTCGACCTGCGTTTGGTAATTGGAGGTAGGAACTGGAATTTTGAATTGGAATTTAGAAGTGGAATTTGATACAGAAATTTTAAAGTGAAATTTAGAGTTAAAATTTAGAACTGGATTTGGAAGTGCAATTTGGAACTGGAATTTGGAAGTGAAATTTAAAATTGGAATTTGGAAGTAGAATTTGGAATTGGAATTTGGAAGTAGAATTTGGAATTGGAATTTAGAAGTGGATTTTGGAATCAGAATTTGGAATTGAAATTCAGAACTGGAATATGAAAGTGAAATTTGGAAGTGGAATTCTGAATTGGAATTTGGAATGGGAATTTGGAATGGAAATTTAGAACTGGAATAAGGAAGTGGAATTTGGAAGTGAAATATAGAATTGGAATTTGGAAATTGAATTTGGAAGTGAAATTTAGAATTTGAAATCCGAACTGTAATTTGGAAGTGGAATTTGGACCTTCAATTTGGAACCGGACTTTGGAAGTGGAATTTGAAACTCGAATTTAGAAATGGAATTTGGAATTGGAATTTAGAATTGGAATTTGGAACTGGAAGTTGGAAGTGGAATTTGGAAGTGGAATGTAGAATTGGAATTTTGAAATTGATATTGGAAGTGTTATTTGAAACACAAATTTCCAAGGGTACATAGAAAGCAAACTTTTATCGATAAGGTGTAATTTGAATCTGGAATCATAATTTCAGGAAGCCATTGAAGTGCGACATGTGGAAGAAAATTATAGTATGAGAAACTGGAAAAGGAAATCAGAAGGGAAATTGGGAACGGGATTGTGGAAGTGAATTTTCGACCTGCGCTTGGTAATTGGAGGTTGAAACTGAAACATTGAATTGGAATTTAGAAGTGGAATTTGATACCGAAATTTTAAAGTGAAATTTAGAGTTGAAATTTAGAACTGGAATTTGGAAGTGGAATTTGGAATTTGAAAGTGAAATTTAGAATTGTAATTTAGAATTGGAATTTGGAAGTAGAATATGGAATTGGAATTTGGAAGTAGAATTTGGAATTGGAATTTGGAAGTGGATTTTGGAATCAGAATTTGGAATTGAAATTCAGAACTGGAATATGGAAGTGAAATTTGGAAGTGGAATTCTGAATTGGAATTTGGAATGGAAATTTAGAACTGGAATATGGAAGTGGAATTTGGAAGTGAAATGTAGAATTGGAATTTGGAAATTGAATTTGGAAGTGAAATTTAGAATTTGAAATCCGAACTGTAATTTGGAAGTGGAATTTGGACCTTCAATTTGGAACTGGACTTTGGAAGTGGAATTTGAAACTCGAATTTAGAAATGGAATTTGGAATTGAAATTTAGATTTGGAATTTGGAACTGGAAGTTGGAAGTGGAATTTGGAAGTGGAATGTAGAATTGGAATTTTGAAATTGAAATTGGAGGTGTTATTTGAAACACAAATTTCCAAGGGTACATAGAAAGTAAACTTTTATCGATAAGGTGTAATTTGAATCTGGAATCAAAATTTCAGGAAGCCATTGAAGTGCGACATGTGGAAGAAAATTATAGTATCAGAAACTGGAAAAGGAAATCAGAAGGGAAATTGGTAACGGGATTCTGGAAGTGAATTTTCGACCTGCGTTTGGTAATTGGAGGTTGAAACTGAAATATTGAATTGGAATTTAGAAGTGAAATTTGATATAGAAATTTTAAAGTGAAATTTAGAGTTGAAATTTAGAACTGGAATTTGGAAGTGGAATTTGGAACTTGAATTTGGAAGTGAAATTTAGAAGTAGAATTTGAAATTGGAATTTGGAAGTAGAATTTAGAATTGGAATTTGGAAGTGGATTTTGGAATCAGAATTTGACATTGGAATTCAGAACTGGAATATGGAAGTGAAATTTGGAAGTGGAATTCTGAATTGGAATTTGGAATGGGAATTTGGAATTGAAATTCAGAACTGGAATATGGAAGTGGAATTTGGAAGTGAAATGTAGAATTGCAATTTGGAAATTGAATTTGGAAGTGAAATTTAGAATTTGAAATCCGAACTGTAATTTGGAAGTGGAATTTGGACCTTCAATTTGGAACTGGACTTTGGAAGTGAAATTTGAAACTCGAATTTAGAAATGTAATTTGGTATTGCAATTTAGAATTGGAATTTGGAACTGGAAGTTGGAAGTGGAATTTGGAAGCGGAATTTATAACTGGAATTTGGAAGGAGAATTTGGAATTGGAATTTGGAAGTGGATTTTGGAATCAGAATTTGAAATTTCAATTTAGAACTGGAATTTGGAAGTGGAATTTGGAAGTGGAATTTCGAATTGGAATTTCGAACTGGAATTTGGAAGTGGAATATGGAACTTCAATTTGGAACGGGAATTTAGAAGTGGAATTTGAAATTCGAATTTAGAAGCGGAATTTGTAATTGAAGTTAAGATTTGGAATTTGGAATTGGAATTTAGAACAGGAATTTGGAAGTGGAATTTGGAAATGGAATTTTGAATTGCAATTTTGAAATTGAAATTGGAAGTGTTATTTGAAACACAGATTTCCAAGGGTACATAGAAAGCAAACTTTTGTCGATAAGGTGTAATTTCAATCTGGAATTATAATTTCAGGAAGCCATTGAAGTGCGACATGTGGAAGAGAATTATAGTATCAGAAACTGGAAAAGGAAATCAGAAGGGAAATTGGGAACGGGATTGTGGAAGTGAATTTTCGACCTGTGTTTGGTAATTGGAGGTTGGAACTGGAATATTGAATTGGAATTTAGAAGTGGAATTTGATACTGAAATTTGAAAGTGAAATTTAGAGTTGAAATGTAGAACTGGAATTTGGAAGTGGAATTGGGAATTTGAAAGTGAAATTTAGAATTGGAATTTGGAAGTAGAATTTGGAATTGGAAATTGGAAGTGGATTTTGGAATCAGAATTTGGAAGTGGAATTTAGAACTGGAATATGGAAGTAGAATTTGGAATTGGAATTTGGAAGTGGAATTTGGAAGTGGAATTTAGAATTGCAATTTCGAACTGGAATTTGGAAATGGAATACGGAACTCCAATTTGGAACGGGAATTTAGAAGTGGAATTTGAAATTCGAATTTAGAAGCGGAGTTTGTAATTCGAAATTGTAATTGGAATTTAGATTTGGAATTTGGAATTGGAATTTAGAAGTGGAATTTGGAAGTGGAATTTGGAAGTGGAATTTCGAATTGGAATTTCGAACTGGAATTTGGAAGTGGAATATGGAACTTCAATTTGGAACGGGAATTTAGAAGTGGAATTTGAAATTCGAATTTAGAAGCAGAATTTGTAATTGGAATTTGTATTTGGAATTTGGAATTGGAATTTAGAACAGGAATTTGGAAGTGGAATTTGGAAATGGAATTTTGAATTGCAATTTTGAAATTGAAATTGGAAGTATTATTTGAAACACAGATTTCCAAGGGTACATAGAAAGCAAACTTTTATTGATAAGGTGTAATTTCAATCTGGAATCGTAATTTCAGGAAGCCATTGAAGTGCGACATGTGGAAGAGAATTATAGTATCAGAAACTGGAAAAGGAAATCAGAAGGGAAATTGGGAACGGGATTGTGGAAGTGAATTTTCGACCTGTGTTTGGTAATTGGAGGTTGGAACTGGAATATTGAATTGGAATTTAGAAGTGGAATTTGATACTGAAATTTGAAAGTGAAATTTAGAGTTGAAATGTAGAACTGGAATTTGGAAGTGGAATTTGGAATTTGAAAGTGAAATTTAGAATTGGAATTTGGAAGTAGAATTTGGAACTGAAAATTGGAATTAGAATTTGGAATTGCAATTTGGAAGTGGATTTTGGAATCAGAATTTGGAAGTGGAATTTAGAACTGGAATATGGAAGTAGAATTTGGAATTGGAATTTGGAAGTGGAATTTGGAAGTGGAATTTAGAATTGAAATTTCGAACTGGAATTTGAAAGTGGAATATGGAACTCCAATTTGGAACGGGAATTTAGAAGTGGAATTTGAAATTCGAATTTAGAAGCGGAGTTTGTAATTGGAAATTGTAATTGGAATTTAGATTTGGAATTTGGAATTGGAATTTAGAAGTGGAATTTGGAAGTGGAATTTGAAAATGGAATTTTGAATTGGAATTTTGAAATTGAAATTGGAAGTGTTATTTGAAACACAAATTTCCAAGCGTACATAGAAAGCAAACTTTAATCGATAAGATGTAATTTCAATCTGGAATCATAATTTCAGGAAGCCATTGAAGTGTGACATGTGGAAGAGAATTATTGTATCAGAAACTGGAAAAGGAAATTAGAAGGGAAATTGAGAACGGGATTGTGGAAGTGAATTTTCGACCTGCGTTTGGTAATTGGAGTTGGAACTGGAAAATTGAATTGGAATTTAGAAGTGGAATTTGATACTGCAATTTTAAAGTGAAATTTAGAGTTCAAATTTAGAACTGGAATATGGAAGTGGAATTTGGAAGTGGAATTTAGAATTGGAATTTTGAATGGGAATTTGGAAGTGGAATTTAGAACTGGAATAGAGAATTGGAATTTGGAAGCGGAATTTAGAACTGGAATTTGGAATAGGAATTTAGAATTGGAATTTGGACCTGGAAGTTGGAAGTGGCATTTGGAAGTGGAATGTAGAATTGGAATTTTGAAATTGAAATTGGAAGTGTTATTTGAAACACAGCTTTACAAGGGTACATAGAAAGCAAACTTTTATCGATAAGGTGTAATTTCCATCTGGAATCATAATTTCAGGAAGCCATTGAAGTGCGACATGTGGAAGAGAATTATAGTATCAGAAACTGGAAAAGGAAATCAGAAGCGAAATTGGGAACGGGATTGTGGAAGTGAATTTTCGACCTGCGTTTGGTAATTGGAGTTTGGAACTGGAATTTTGAATTTGAATTTAGAAGTGGAATTTGATACAGAAATTTTAAAGTGAAATTTAGAGTTGAAATTTAGAACTGGAATTTGGAAGTGGAATTTGGAATTTGAAAGTGAAATTTAGAATTGGAATTTAGAATTGGAATTTGGAAGTAGAATATGGAATTGGAAACTGGAAGTAGAATTTGGAATTGGAATTTGGAAGTGGATTTTGGAATCAGAATTTGGAAGTGGAATTTAGAACTGGAATATGGAAGTAGAATTTGGAAGTGGAATTTAGAATTGGAATTTTGAATGGGAATTTGGAAGTGGAATTTAGAACTGGAATTTAGAATTGGAATTTTGAAGCGGAATTTAGAACTGTAATTTGGAAGTAGAATTTGGAATTGGAATTTGGAAGTGGATTTTGGAATCATAATTTGGAATTGGAACTTAGAACTGGAATTTGGAAGTGGAATTTGGAAGTGGAATTTCGAATTGGAATTTCGAACTGGAATTTGGAAGTGGAATATGGAACTTCAATTTGGAACGGGAATTTAGAAGTGGAATTTGAAATTCGAATTTAGAAGCAGAATTTGTAATTGGAATTTGTATTTGGAATTTGGAATTGGAATTTAGAACAGGAATTTGGAAGTGGAATTTGGAAATGGAATTTTGAATTGCAATTTTGAAATTGAAATTGGAAGTATTATTTGAAACACAGATTTCCAAGGGTACATAGAAAGCAAACTTTTATTGATAAGGTGTAATTTCAATCTGGAATCGTAATTTCAGGAAGCCATTGAAGTGCGACATGTGGAAGAGAATTATAGTATCAGAAACTGGAAAAGGAAATCAGAAGGGAAATTGGGAACGGGATTGTGGAAGTGAATTTTCGACCTGTGTTTGGTAATTGGAGGTTGGAACTGGAATATTGAATTGGAATTTAGAAGTGGAATTTGATACTGAAATTTGAAAGTGAAATTTAGAGTTGAAATGTAGAACTGGAATTTGGAAGTGGAATTTGGAATTTGAAAGTGAAATTTAGAATTGGAATTTGGAAGTAGAATTTGGAACTGAAAATTGGAATTAGAATTTGGAATTGCAATTTGGAAGTGGATTTTGGAATCAGAATTTGGAAGTGGAATTTAGAACTGGAATATAGAAGTAGAATTTGGAATTGGAATTTGGAAGTGGAATTTAGAATTGAAATTTCGAACTGGAATTTGAAAGTGGAATATGGAACTCCAATTTGGAACGGGAATTTAGAAGTGGAATTTGAAATTCGAATTTAGAAGCGGAGTTTGTAATTGGAAATTGTAATTGGAATTTAGATTTGGAATTTGGAATTGGAATTTAGAAGTGGAATTTGGAAGTGGAATTTGAAAATGGAATTTTGAATTGGAATTTTGAAATTGAAATTGGAAGTGTTATTTGAAACACAAATTTCCAAGCGTACATAGAAAGCAAACTTTAATCGATAAGATGTAATTTCAATCTGGAATCATAATTTCAGGAAGCCATTGAAGTGTGACATGTGGAAGAGAATTATTGTATCAGAAACTGGAAAAGGAAATTAGAAGGGAAATTGAGAACGGGATTGTGGAAGTGAATTTTTGACCTGCGTTTGGTAATTGGAGTTGGAACTGGAAAATTGAATTGGAATTTAGAAGTGGAATTTGATACTGCAATTTTAAAGTGAAATTTAGAGTTCAAATTTAGAACTGGAATATGGAAGTGGAATTTGGAAGTGGAATTTAGAATTGGAATTTTGAATGGGAATTTGGAAGTGGAATTTAGAACTGGAATAGAGAATTGGAATTTGGAAGCGGAATTTAGAACTGGAATTTGGAATAGGAATTTAGAATTGGAATTTGGACCTGGAAGTTGGAAGTGGCATTTGGAAGTGGAATGTAGAATTGGAATTTTGAAATTGAAATTGGAAGTGTTATTTGAAACACAGCTTTACAAGGGTACATAGAAAGCAAACTTTTATCGATAAGGTGTAATTTCCATCTGGAATCATAATTTCAGGAAGCCATTGAAGTGCGACATGTGGAAGAGAATTATAGTATCAGAAACTGGAAAAGGAAATCAGAAGCGAAATTGGGAACGGGATTGTGGAAGTGAATTTTCGACCTGCGTTTGGTAATTGGAGTTTGGAACTGGAATTTTGAATTTGAATTTAGAAGTGGAATTTGATACAGAAATTTTAAAGTGAAATTTAGAGTTGAAATTTAGAACTGGAATTTGGAAGTGGAATTTGGAATTTGAAAGTGAAATTTAGAATTGGAATTTAGAATTGGAATTTGGAAGTAGAATATGGAATTGGAAACTGGAAGTAGAATTTGGAATTGGAATTTGGAAGTGGATTTTGGAATCAGAATTTGGAAGTGGAATTTAGAACTGGAATATGGAAGTAGAATTTGGAAGTGGAATTTAGAATTGGAATTTTGAATGGGAATTTGGAAGTGGAATTTAGAACTGGAATTTAGAATTGGAATTTTGAAGCGGAATTTAGAACTGTAATTTGGAAGTAGAATTTGGAATTGGAATTTGGAAGTGGATTTTGGAATCATAATTTGGAATTGGAACTTAGAACTGGAATTTGGAAGTGGAATTTGGAAGTGGAATTTCCAGTTGGAATTTCGAACTGGAATTTGGAAGTGGAATATGGAACTTCAATTTGGAACGGGAATTTAGAAGTGGAATTTGAAATTCGAATTTAGAAGCAGAATTTGTAATTGGAATTTGTATTTGGAATTTGGAATTGGAATTTAGAACAGGAATTTGGAAGTGGAATTTGGAAATGGAATTTTGAATTGCAATTTTGAAATTGAAATTGGAAGTATTATTTGAAACACAGATTTCCAAGGGTACATAGAAAGCAAACTTTTATTGATAAGGTGTAATTTCAATCTGGAATCGTAATTTCAGGAAGCCATTGAAGTGCGACATGTGGAAGAGAATTATAGTATCAGAAACTGGAAAAGGAAATCAGAAGGGAAATTGGGAACGGGATTGTGGAAGTGAATTTTCGACCTGTGTTTGGTAATTGGAGGTTGGAACTGGAATATTGAATTGGAATTTAGAAGTGGAATTTGATACTGAAATTTGAAAGTGAAATTTAGAGTTGAAATGTAGAACTGGAATTTGGAAGTGGAATTTGGAATTTGAAAGTGAAATTTAGAATTGGAATTTGGAAGTAGAATTTGGAACTGAAAATTGGAATTAGAATTTGGAATTGCAATTTGGAAGTGGATTTTGGAATCAGAATTTGGAAGTGGAATTTAGAACTGGAATATAGAAGTAGAATTTGGAATTGGAATTTGGAAGTGGAATTTGGAAGTGGAATTTAGAATTGAAATTTCGAACTGGAATTTGAAAGTGGAATATGGAACTCCAATTTGGAACGGGAATTTAGAAGTGGAATTTGAAATTCGAATTTAGAAGCGGAGTTTGTAATTGGAAATTGTAATTGGAATTTAGATTTGGAATTTGGAATTGGAATTTAGAAGTGGAATTTGGAAGTGGAATTTGAAAATGGAATTTTGAATTGGAATTTTGAAATTGAAATTGGAAGTGTTATTTGAAACACAAATTTCCAAGCGTACATAGAAAGCAAACTTTAATCGATAAGATGTAATTTCAATCTGGAATCATAATTTCAGGAAGCCATTGAAGTGTGACATGTGGAAGAGAATTATTGTATCAGAAACTGGAAAAGGAAATTAGAAGGGAAATTGAGAACGGGATTGTGGAAGTGAATTTTCGACCTGCGTTTGGTAATTGGAGTTGGAACTGGAAAATTGAATTGGAATTTAGAAGTGGAATTTGATACTGCAATTTTAAAGTGAAATTTAGAGTTCAAATTTAGAACTGGAATATGGAAGTGGAATTTGGAAGTGGAATTTAGAATTGGAATTTTGAATGGGAATTTGGAAGTGGAATTTAGAACTGGAATAGAGAATTGGAATTTGGAAGCGGAATTTAGAACTGGAATTTGGAATAGGAATTTAGAATTGGAATTTGGACCTGGAAGTTGGAAGTGGCATTTGGAAGTGGAATGTAGAATTGGAATTTTGAAATTGAAATTGGAAGTGTTATTTGAAACACAGCTTTACAAGGGTACATAGAAAGCAAACTTTTATCGATAAGGTGTAATTTCCATCTGGAATCATAATTTCAGGAAGCCATTGAAGTGCGACATGTGGAAGAGAATTATAGTATCAGAAACTGGAAAAGGAAATCAGAAGCGAAATTGGGAACGGGATTGTGGAAGTGAATTTTCGACCTGCGTTTGGTAATTGGAGCTTGGAACTGGAATTTTGAATTTGAATTTAGAAGTGTAATTTGATACAGAAATTTTAAAGTGAAATTTAGAGTTGAAATTTAGAACTGGAATTTGGAAGTGGAATTTGGAATTTGAAAGTGAAATTTAGATTTGGAATTTAGAATTGGAATTTGGAAGTAGAATATGGAATTGGTAACTGGAAGTAGAATTTGGAATTGGAATTTGGAAGTGGAATTTCGAATTTGAATTTCGAACTGGAATTTGGAAGTGGAATATGGAACTCCAATTTGGAACGGGAATTTAGAAGTGGAATTTGAAATTCGAATTTAGAAGCGGAATTTGTAATTGGAATTTGTAATTGGAATTTAGATTTGGAATTTGGAAGTGGAATTTGGAAATGAAATTTTGAATTGGAATTTTGAAATTGAAATTGGAAGTGTTATTTGAAACACAAATTTCCAAGGGTACATAGAAAGCAAACTTTTATCGATAAGGTGTAATTTCAATCTGGTATCACAATTTCAGGAAGCCATTGAATTGCGACATGTGGAAGAGAATTATAGTATCAGAAACTGGAAAAGGAAATCAGAAGGGAAATTGGGAACGGGATTGTGGAAGTGAATTTTCGACCTGCATTTGGTAATTGGAGGTAGGAACTGGAATTTTGAATTGGAATTTAGAAGTGGAATTTGATACAGAAATTTTAAAGTGAAATTTAGAGTTAAAATTTAGAATTGGAATTTGGAAGTGCAATTTGGAACTGGAATTTGGAAGTGAAATTTAGAATTGGAATGTGGAAGTAGAATTTGGAATTGGAATTTGGAAGTAGAATTTGGAATTGGAATTTGGAAGTGGATTTTGGAATCATAATTTGGAATTGAAATTCAGAACTGGAATATGAAAGTGAAATTTGGAAGTGGAATTCTGAATTGGAATTTGGATTGGGAATTTGGAATGGAAATTTAGAACTGGAATATGGAAGTGGAATTGGGAAGTGAAATGTAGAATTGGAATTTGGAAATTGAATTTGGAAGTGAAATTTAGAATTTGAAATCCGAACTGTAATTTGGAAGTGGAATTTGGACCTTCAATTTGGAACTGGAATTTGGAAGTGGAATTTGAAACTCGAATTTATAAATGGAATTTGGAATTGGAACTTAGAATTGGAATTTGGAACTGGAAGTTGGAATTGGAATTTGGAAGTGGAATGAAGAATTGGAATTTTGAAATTGAAATTGGAAGTGTTATTTAAAACACAAATTTCCAAGGGTACATAGAAAGCAAACTTTTATCGATAAGGTGTAATTTGAATCTGGAATCATAATTTCAGGAAGCTATTGAAGTGCGACATGGGGAAGAAAATTATAGTATGAGAAACTGGAAAAGGAAATCAGAAGGGAAATTGGGAACGGGATTGTGGAAGTGAATTTTCGACCTGCGTTTGGTAATTGGAGGTTGAAACTGAAACATTGAATTGGAATTTAGAAGTGGAATTTGATACAGAAATTTTAAAGTGAAATTTAGAGTTGAAATTTAGAACTGGAATTTGGAAGTGGAATTTGGCATTTGAAAGTGAAATTTAGAATTGGAATTTAGAATTGGAATTTGGAAGTAGAATTTGGAATTGGAAATTGGAAGTAGAATTTGGAATTGGAATTTGGAAGTGGATTTTGGAATCAGAATTTGGAAGTGGAATTTAGAACTGGAATATTTAAGTGGAATTTAGAATTGGAATTTTGAATGGGAATGTGGAAGTGGAATTTAGAACTGGAATTTAGAATTGGAATTTGGAAGCAGAATTTAGAACTGGACTTTGGAATTGGAATTTAGAATTGGAATTTGGAACTGGAAGTTGGAAGTGGAATTTGGAAGTGGAATGTAGAATTGGAATTTTGAAATTGAAATTGGAAGTGTTATTTGAAACACAAATTTACAAGGGTACATAGAAAGCAAACTTTTATCGATAAGGTGTAATTTCGATCTGGAATCATAATTTCAGGAATCAATTGAAGTGCGACATGTGGAAGAGAATTGTCGTATTAGACACTGGAAAAGGAAATCAGACGGGAAATTGGGAACGGGATTGTGGAAGTGAATTTTCGACCTGCGTTTGGTAATTGGAGGTTGGAACTGGAATATTGAATTGGAATTTAGAAGTGGAATTTGATACAGAAATTTTAAAGTGAAATTTACAGTTGAAATTTAGAACTGGAATTTGGAAGTGGAATTTTGGAATTTGAAAGAGAAATTTAGAATTGGAATTTAGAATAGTATTTGGAAGTAGAATGTGGAACTGGAAGCTCGAAGTGGAATTTGGAAGTGGAATTTAGAACTGAAATTTAGAATTGGAATTTGGAAGCGAAATTAATAACTGGAATTTGGAAGTAGAGTTTGGAATTGGAATTTGGAAGTGGATTTTGGAATCAGAATTTGGAATTGGAATTTAGAACTGGAATTTGGAATTGAAATTTAGAATTGGAATTTGGAACTGGAAGTTGGAAGTGGAATTTGGAAGTGGAGTTTGGAAGTGGAATGTAGAATTGGAATTTTGAAATTGAAATTGGAAGTGTTATTTGAAACACAGCTTTACAAGTGTACATAGAAAGCAAACCTTTATCGATAAGGTGTAATTTCAATCTGGAATCATAATTTCAGGAAGCCATTGACGTGCGACATGTGAAAGAAAATTATAGTATCAGAAACTGGAAAAGGAAATCAGAAGGGAAATTGGGAACGGGATTGTGTAAGTGAATTTTCGACCTGCGTTTGGCAATTGGAGGTTGGAACTGGAATATTGAATTGGAATTTAGAAGTGGAATTTGATACCGAAATTTTAAAGTGAAATTTATAGTTGAAATTTAGAACTGGAATTTGGAAGTGGAATTTGGAATTTGAAAGTGAAATTTAGAATTGGAATTTAGAATAGTATTTGGAAGTAGAATTTGGAATTGGAAATTGGAAGTAGAATTTGGAATTGGAATTTGGAAGTGGATTTTGGAATTTGAAAGTGAAATTTAGAATTGGAATTTAGAATTGGAATTTGGAAGTAGAATTTGGAATTGGAATTTGGAAGTGGATTTTGGAATCAGAATTTGGAAGTGGAATTTAGAACTGGAATATGGAAGTAGAATTTGGAATTGGAATTTGGAAGTGGATTTTGGAATCAGAATTTGAAATTGGAATTTAGAACTGGAATTTTTTAAGTGGAATTTGGAAGTGGAATTTCGAATTTGAATTTCGAACTGGAATTTGGAAGTGGAATATGGAACTCCAATTTGGAACGGGAATTTAGAAGTGGAATTTGTAATTCGAATTTAGAAGCGGAATTTGTAATTGGAATTTGTAATTGGAATTTAGATTTGGAATTTGGAATTGGAATTTAGAACTGGAATTTGGAAGTGGAATTTGGAAATGAAATTTTGAATTGGAATTTTGAAATTGAAATTGGAAGTGTTATTTGAAACACAAATTTCCAAGGGTACATAGAAAGCAAACTTTTATCGATAAGGTGTAATTTCAATCTGGAATCACAATTTCAGGAAGCCATTGAATTGCGACATGTGGAAGAGAATTATAGTATCAGAAACTGGAAAAGGAAATCAGAAGGGAAATTGGGAACGGGATTGTGGAAGTGAATTTTCGACCTGCGTTTGGTAATTGGAGGTAGGAACTGGAATTTTGAATTGGAATTTAGAAGTGGAATTTGATACAGAAATTTTAAAGTGAAATTTAGAGTTACAATTTAGAACTGGAATTTGGAAGTGCAATTTGGAACTGGAATTTGGAAGTGAAATTTAGAATTGGAATTTGGAAGTAGAATTTGGAATTGGAATTTGGAAGTAGAATTTGGAATTGGAATTTGGAAGTGGATTTTGGAATCAGAATTTGGAATTGAAATTCAGAACTGGAATATGAAAGTGAAATTTGGAAGTGGAATTCTGAATTGGAATTTGGAATGGGAATTTGGAATGGAAATTTAGAACTGGAATATGGAAGTGGAATTTGGAAGTGAAATATAGAATTGGAATTTGGAAATTGAATTTGGAAGTGAAATTTAGAATTTGAAATCCGAACTGTAATTTGGAAGTGGAATTTGGACCTTCAATTTGGAACTGGACTTTGGAAGTGGAATTTGAAACTCGAATTTAGAAATGGAATTTGCAATTGGAATTTAGAATTGGAATTTAGAACTGGAAGTTGGAAGTGGAATTTGGAAGTGGAATGTAGAATTGGAATTTTGAAATTGAAATTGGAAGTGTTATTTGAAACACAAATTTCCAAGGGTACATAGAAAGCAAACTTTTATCGATAAGGTGTAATTTGAATCTGGAATCATAATTTCAGGAAGCCATTGAAGTGCGACATGTGGAAGAAAATTATAGTATCAGAAACTGGAAAAGGAAATTAGAAGGGAAATTGGGAACGGGATTGTGGAAGTGAATTTTCGACCTGCGTTTGGTAATTGGAGGTTGGAACTGGAATTTTGAATTGGAATTTAGAAGTGGAATTTGATACAGAAATTTTAAAGTGAAATTTAGAGTTAAAATTTAGAACTGGAATTTGGAAGTGCAATTTGGAACTGGAATTTGGAAGAGAAATTTAGAATTGGTATTTGGAAGTAGAATTTGGAATTGGAATTTGGAAGTAGAATTTGGAATTGGAATTTGGAAGTGGATTTTGGAATCAGAATTTGGAATTGAAATTCAGAACTGGAATATGGAAGTGAAATTTGGAAGTGGAATTCTGAATTGGAATTTGGAATGGGAATTTAGAATGGAAATTTAGAACTGGAATATGGAAGTGGAATTTGGAAGTGAAATGTAGAATTGGAATTTGGAAATTGAATTTGGAAGTGAAATTTAGAATTTGAAATCCGAACTGTAATTTGGAAGTGGAATTTGGACCTTCAATTTGGAACTGGACTTTGGAAGTGGAATTTGAAACTCGAATTTAGAAATGGAATTTGGAATTGAAATTTAGAATTGGAATTTGGAACTGGAAGTTGGAAGTGGAATTTGGAAGTGGAATGTAGAATTGGAATTTTGAAATTGAAATTGGAAGTGTTATTTGAAACACAAATTTCCAAGGGTACATAGAAAGTAAACTTTTATCGATAAGGTGTAATTTGAATCTGGAATCATAATTTCAGGAAGCCATTGAAGTGCGACATGTGGAAGAAAATTATAGTATCAGAAACTGGAAAAGGAAATCAGAAGGGAAATTGGTAACGGGATTGTGGAAGTGAATTTTCGACCTGCGTTTAGTAATTGGAGGTTGAAATTGAAATATTGAATTGGAATTTAGAAGTGAAATTTGATACAGAAATTTTAAAGTGAAATTTAGAGTTGAAATTTAGAACTGGAATTTGGAAGTGCAATTTGGAACTGGAATTTGGAAGTGAAATTTAGAAGTAGAATTTGGAATTGGAATTTGGAAGTAGAATTTAGAATTGGAATTTGGAAGTGGATTTTGGAATCAGAATTTGACATTGGAATTCAGAACTGGAATATGGAAGTGAAATTTGGAAGTGGAATTTAGAATTGGAATTTGGAATGGGAATTTGGAATTGAAATTCAGAACTGGAATATGGAAGTGGAATTTGGAAGTGAAATGTAGAATTGCAATTTGGAAATTGAATTTGGAAGTGAAATTTAGAATTTGTAATCCAAACTGTAATTTGGAAGTGGAATTTGGACCTTCAATTTGGAACTGGACTTTGGAAGTGAAATTTGAAACTCGAATTTAGAAATGTAATTTGGTATTGCAATTTAGAATTGGAATTTGGAACTGGAAGTTGGAAGTGGAATTTGGAAGCGGAATTTATAACTGGAATTTGCAAGGAGAATTTGGAATTGGAATTTGGAAGTGGATTTTGGAATCAGAATTTGAAATTTCAATTTAGAACTGGAATTTGGAAGTGGAATTTGGAAGTGGAATATGGAACTTCAATTTGGAACGGGAATTTAGAAGTGGAATTTGAAATTCGAATTTAGAAGCGGAATTTGTAATTGAAGTTAAGATTTGGAATTTGGAATTGGAATTTAGAACAGGAATTTGGAAGTGGAATTTGGAAATGGAATTTTGAATTGCAATTTTGAAATTGAAATTGAAAGTGTTATTTGAAACACAGATTTCCAAGGGTACATAGAAAGCAAACTTTTATCGATAAGGTGTAATTTCAATCTGGAATTAACATTTCAGGAAGCCATTGAAGTGCGACATGTGGAAGAGAATTATTGTATCAGAAACTGGAAAAGGAAATCAGAAGGGAAATTGGGAACGGGATTGTGGAAGTGAATTTTCGACCTGCGTTTGGTAATTGGAGGTTGGAACTGGAATATTGAATTGGAATTTAGAAGTGGAATTTGATACTGAAATTTGAAAGTGAAATTTAGAGTTGAAATGTAGAACTGGAATTTGGAAGTGGAATTTGGAATTTGAAAGAGAAATTTAGAATTGGAATTTGGAAGTAGAATTTGGAATTGGAAATTGGAAGCGGATTTTGGAATCAGAATTTGGAAGTGGAATTTAGAACTGGAATATGGAAGTAGAATTTGGAATTGGAATTTGGAAGTGGAATTTGGAAGTGGAATTTAGAATTGCAATTTCGAACTGGAATTTGGAAATGGAATATGGAACTCCAATTTGGAACGGGAATTTAGAAGTGGAATTTGAAATTCGAATTTAGAAGCGGAGTTTGTAATTCGAAATTGTAATTGGAATTGAGATTTGGAATTTGGAATTGGAATTTAGAAGTGGAATTTTGAAGTGGAATTTGAAAATGGAATTTTGAATTGTAATTTTGAAATTGAAATTGGAAGTGTTATTTGAAACACAAATTTCCAAGGGTACATAGAAAGCAAACTTTAATCGATAAGATGTAATTTCAATCTGGAATTATAATTTCAGGAAGCCATTGAAGTGCGACATGTGGAAGAGAATTATAGTATCAGAAACTGGAAAAGGATATCAGAAGGGAAATTGGGAACGGTATTGTGGAAGTGAATTTTCGACCTGCGTTTGGTAATTGGAGGTTGGAACTGGAATATTGAATTGGAATTTAGAAGTGGAATTTGATACTGAAATTTGAAAGTGAAATTTAGAGTTGAAATTTAGAACTGGAATTTGGAAGTGGAATTTGGAATTTGAAAGTGAAATTTAGAATTGGAATTTAGAATTGGAATTTGGAAGTAGAATTTGGAATTGGAAATTGGAAGTAGAATTTGGAATTGGAATTTGGAAGTGGATTTTGGAATCAGAATTTGGAAGTGGAATTTAGAACTGGAATATGGAAGTGGAATTTGGAAGTGGAATTTAGAATTGGAATTTTGAATGTGAATTTGGAAGTGGAATTTATAACTGGACTAGAGAATTGGAATTTGGAAGCAGAATTTAGAACTGGAATTTGGAAGTAGAATTTGTAATTGGAATTTGGAAGTAGAATTTGGAAGTGGAATTTGGAAGTGGATTTTGGAATCAGAATTTGGAATTGGAATTTATAACTGGAATATGGAAGTGAAATTTTAAGTGGAATTCTGAATTGGAATTTGGAATGGGAATTTGGAATTGAAATTTAGAACTGGAATATGGAAGTGGAATTTGGAAGTGAAATGTAGAAATGGAATTTGGAAATTGAATTTGGAAGTGAAATTTAGAATTTGAAATCCGAACTGTAAATTGGAATTGGAATTTGGACCTTCAATTTGGAACTGGACTTTGGAAGTGGAATTTGAAACTCGAATTTAGAAACGGAATTTGGAATTGGAATTTAGAATTGGAATTTGGAAGCTGAATTTATAACTGGAATTTGGAAGTAGAATTTGGAATTGGAATTTGGAAGTGGATTTTGGAATCAGAATTTGAAATTGTAATTTAGAACTGGAATTTGGAAGTGGAATTTTGAATTGGAATTCCGAACTGGAATTTGGAAGTGAAATATGGAACTTCAATTTGGAATGGGAATTTAGAAGTGGAATTTGAAATTCGAATTTAGAAGCGGAATTTGTAATTGGAATTTAGATTTGGAATTTGGAATTGGAATTTAGAACAGGAATTTTTAAGTGGAATTTGGAAATGGAATTTTGAATTGCAATTTTGAAGTTGAAATTGGAAGTGTTATTTGAAACACAGATTTTCAAGGGTACATAGAAGGCAAACTTTTATCGATAAGGTGTAATTTCAATCTGGAATCATAATTTCAGGAAGCCATTGAAGTGCGACATGTGGAAGAGAATTATAGTATCAGAAACTGGAAAATGAAATCAGAAGGGACATTGGGAACGGGATTGTGGAAGTGAATTTTCGACCTGCGTTTGGTAATTGGAGGTTGGACCTGGAATATTGAATTGGAATTTAGAAGTGGAATTTGATACTTAAATTTGAAAGTGAAATTTAGAGTTGAAATTTAGAACTGGAATTTGGAAGTGGAATTTGGAATTTGAAAGTGAAATTTAGAATTGGAATTTAGAATTGGAATTTGGAAGTAGAATTTGGAATTGGAATTTGGAAGTGGATTTTGGAATCAGAATTTGGAAGTGGAATTTAGAACTGGAATATGGAAGTGAAATTTGGAAGTGGAATTCTGAATTGGAATTTGGAATGGAAATTTAGAACTGGAATATGGAAGTGGAATTTGGAAGTGAAATGTAGAATTGGAATTTGGAAATTGAATTTGGAAGTGAAATTTAGAATTTGAAATCCGAACTGTAATTTGGAAGTGGAATTTGGACCTTCAATTTGGAACTGGACTTTGGAAGTGGAATTTGAAACTCGAATTTAGAAATGGAATTTGGAATTGAAATTTAGATTTGGAATTTGGAACTGGAAGTTGGAAGTGGAATTTGGAAGTGGAATGTAGAATTGGAATTTTGAAATTGAAATTGGAGGTGTTATTTGAAACACAAATTTCCAAGGGTACATAGAAAGTAAACTTTTATCGATAAGGTGTAATTTGAATCTGGAATCAAAATTTCAGGAAGCCATTGAAGTGCGACATGTGGAAGAAAATTATAGTATCAGAAACTGGAAAAGGAAATCAGAAGGGAAATTGGTAACGGGATTCTGGAAGTGAATTTTCGACCTGCGTTTGGTAATTGGAGGTTGAAACTGAAATATTGAATTGGAATTTAGAAGTGAAATTTGATATAGAAATTTTAAAGTGAAATTTAGAGTTGAAATTTAGAACTGGAATTTGGAAGTGGAATTTGGAACTTGAATTTGGAAGTGAAATTTAGAAGTAGAATTTGAAATTGGAATTTGGAAGTAGAATTTAGAATTGGAATTTGGAAGTGGATTTTGGAATCAGAATTTGACATTGGAATTCAGAACTGGAATATGGAAGTGAAATTTGGAAGTGGAATTCTGAATTGGAATTTGGAATGGGAATTTGGAATTGAAATTCAGAACTGGAATATGGAAGTGGAATTTGGAAGTGAAATGTAGAATTGCAATTTGGAAATTGAATTTGGAAGTGAAATTTAGAATTTGAAATCCGAACTGTAATTTGGAAGTGGAATTTGGACCTTCAATTTGGAACTGGACTTTGGAAGTGAAATTTGAAACTCGAATTTAGAAATGTAATTTGGTATTGCAATTTAGAATTGGAATTTGGAACTGGAAGTTGGAAGTGGAATTTGGAAGCGGAATTTATAACTGGAATTTGGAAGGAGAATTTGGAATTGGAATTTGGAAGTGGATTTTGGAATCAGAATTTGAAATTTCAATTTAGAACTGGAATTTGGAAGTGGAATTTGGAAGTGGAATTTCGAATTGGAATTTCGAACTGGAATTTGGAAGTGGAATATGGAACTTCAATTTGGAACGGGAATTTAGAAGTGGAATTTGAAATTCGAATTTAGAAGCGGAATTTGTAATTGAAGTTAAGATTTGGAATTTGGAATTGGAATTTAGAACAGGAATTTGGAAGTGGAATTTGGAAATGGAATTTTGAATTGCAATTTTGAAATTGAAATTGGAAGTGTTATTTGAAACACAGATTTCCAAGGGTACATAGAAAGCAAACTTTTGTCGATAAGGTGTAATTTCAATCTGGAATTATAATTTCAGGAAGCCATTGAAGTGCGACATGTGGAAGAGAATTATAGTATCAGAAACTGGAAAAGGAAATCAGAAGGGAAATTGGGAACGGGATTGTGGAAGTGAATTTTCGACCTGTGTTTGGTAATTGGAGGTTGGAACTGGAATATTGAATTGGAATTTAGAAGTGGAATTTGATACTGAAATTTGAAAGTGAAATTTAGAGTTGAAATGTAGAACTGGAATTTGGAAGTGGAATTGGGAATTTGAAAGTGAAATTTAGAATTGGAATTTGGAAGTAGAATTTGGAATTGGAAATTGGAAGTGGATTTTGGAATCAGAATTTGGAAGTGGAATTTAGAACTGGAATATGGAAGTAGAATTTGGAATTGGAATTTGGAAGTGGAATTTGGAAGTGGAATTTAGAATTGCAATTTCGAACTGGAATTTGGAAATGGAATACGGAACTCCAATTTGGAACGGGAATTTAGAAGTGGAATTTGAAATTCGAATTTAGAAGCGGAGTTTGTAATTCGAAATTGTAATTGGAATTTAGATTTGGAATTTGGAATTGGAATTTAGAAGTGGAATTTGGAAGTGGAATTTGGAAGTGGAATTTCGAATTGGAATTTCGAACTGGAATTTGGAAGTGGAATATGGAACTTCAATTTGGAACGGGAATTTAGAAGTGGAATTTGAAATTCGAATTTAGAAGCAGAATTTGTAATTGGAATTTGTATTTGGAATTTGGAATTGGAATTTAGAACAGGAATTTGGAAGTGGAATTTGGAAATGGAATTTTGAATTGCAATTTTGAAATTGAAATTGGAAGTATTATTTGAAACACAGATTTCCAAGGGTACATAGAAAGCAAACTTTTATTGATAAGGTGTAATTTCAATCTGGAATCGTAATTTCAGGAAGCCATTGAAGTGCGACATGTGGAAGAGAATTATAGTATCAGAAACTGGAAAAGGAAATCAGAAGGGAAATTGGGAACGGGATTGTGGAAGTGAATTTTCGACCTGTGTTTGGTAATTGGAGGTTGGAACTGGAATATTGAATTGGAATTTAGAAGTGGAATTTGATACTGAAATTTGAAAGTGAAATTTAGAGTTGAAATGTAGAACTGGAATTTGGAAGTGGAATTTGGAATTTGAAAGTGAAATTTAGAATTGGAATTTGGAAGTAGAATTTGGAACTGAAAATTGGAATTAGAATTTGGAATTGCAATTTGGAAGTGGATTTTGGAATCAGAATTTGGAAGTGGAATTTAGAACTGGAATATGGAAGTAGAATTTGGAATTGGAATTTGGAAGTGGAATTTGGAAGTGGAATTTAGAATTGAAATTTCGAACTGGAATTTGAAAGTGGAATATGGAACTCCAATTTGGAACGGGAATTTAGAAGTGGAATTTGAAATTCGAATTTAGAAGCGGAGTTTGTAATTGGAAATTGTAATTGGAATTTAGATTTGGAATTTGGAATTGGAATTTAGAAGTGGAATTTGGAAGTGGAATTTGAAAATGGAATTTTGAATTGGAATTTTGAAATTGAAATTGGAAGTGTTATTTGAAACACAAATTTCCAAGCGTACATAGAAAGCAAACTTTAATCGATAAGATGTAATTTCAATCTGGAATCATAATTTCAGGAAGCCATTGAAGTGTGACATGTGGAAGAGAATTATTGTATCAGAAACTGGAAAAGGAAATTAGAAGGGAAATTGAGAACGGGATTGTGGAAGTGAATTTTCGACCTGCGTTTGGTAATTGGAGTTGGAACTGGAAAATTGAATTGGAATTTAGAAGTGGAATTTGATACTGCAATTTTAAAGTGAAATTTAGAGTTCAAATTTAGAACTGGAATATGGAAGTGGAATTTGGAAGTGGAATTTAGAATTGGAATTTTGAATGGGAATTTGGAAGTGGAATTTAGAACTGGAATAGAGAATTGGAATTTGGAAGCGGAATTTAGAACTGGAATTTGGAATAGGAATTTAGAATTGGAATTTGGACCTGGAAGTTGGAAGTGGCATTTGGAAGTGGAATGTAGAATTGGAATTTTGAAATTGAAATTGGAAGTGTTATTTGAAACACAGCTTTACAAGGGTACATAGAAAGCAAACTTTTATCGATAAGGTGTAATTTCCATCTGGAATCATAATTTCAGGAAGCCATTGAAGTGCGACATGTGGAAGAGAATTATAGTATCAGAAACTGGAAAAGGAAATCAGAAGCGAAATTGGGAACGGGATTGTGGAAGTGAATTTTCGACCTGCGTTTGGTAATTGGAGTTTGGAACTGGAATTTTGAATTTGAATTTAGAAGTGGAATTTGATACAGAAATTTTAAAGTGAAATTTAGAGTTGAAATTTAGAACTGGAATTTGGAAGTGGAATTTGGAATTTGAAAGTGAAATTTAGAATTGGAATTTAGAATTGGAATTTGGAAGTAGAATATGGAATTGGAAACTGGAAGTAGAATTTGGAATTGGAATTTGGAAGTGGATTTTGGAATCAGAATTTGGAAGTGGAATTTAGAACTGGAATATGGAAGTAGAATTTGGAAGTGGAATTTAGAATTGGAATTTTGAATGGGAATTTGGAAGTGGAATTTAGAACTGGAATTTAGAATTGGAATTTTGAAGCGGAATTTAGAACTGTAATTTGGAAGTAGAATTTGGAATTGGAATTTGGAAGTGGATTTTGGAATCATAATTTGGAATTGGAACTTAGAACTGGAATTTGGAAGTGGAATTTGGAAGTGGAATTTCGAATTGGAATTTCGAACTGGAATTTGGAAGTGGAATATGGAACTTCAATTTGGAACGGGAATTTAGAAGTGGAATTTGAAATTCGAATTTAGAAGCAGAATTTGTAATTGGAATTTGTATTTGGAATTTGGAATTGGAATTTAGAACAGGAATTTGGAAGTGGAATTTGGAAATGGAATTTTGAATTGCAATTTTGAAATTGAAATTGGAAGTATTATTTGAAACACAGATTTCCAAGGGTACATAGAAAGCAAACTTTTATTGATAAGGTGTAATTTCAATCTGGAATCGTAATTTCAGGAAGCCATTGAAGTGCGACATGTGGAAGAGAATTATAGTATCAGAAACTGGAAAAGGAAATCAGAAGGGAAATTGGGAACGGGATTGTGGAAGTGAATTTTCGACCTGTGTTTGGTAATTGGAGGTTGGAACTGGAATATTGAATTGGAATTTAGAAGTGGAATTTGATACTGAAATTTGAAAGTGAAATTTAGAGTTGAAATGTAGAACTGGAATTTGGAAGTGGAATTTGGAATTTGAAAGTGAAATTTAGAATTGGAATTTGGAAGTAGAATTTGGAACTGAAAATTGGAATTAGAATTTGGAATTGCAATTTGGAAGTGGATTTTGGAATCAGAATTTGGAAGTGGAATTTAGAACTGGAATATAGAAGTAGAATTTGGAATTGGAATTTGGAAGTGGAATTTAGAATTGAAATTTCGAACTGGAATTTGAAAGTGGAATATGGAACTCCAATTTGGAACGGGAATTTAGAAGTGGAATTTGAAATTCGAATTTAGAAGCGGAGTTTGTAATTGGAAATTGTAATTGGAATTTAGATTTGGAATTTGGAATTGGAATTTAGAAGTGGAATTTGGAAGTGGAATTTGAAAATGGAATTTTGAATTGGAATTTTGAAATTGAAATTGGAAGTGTTATTTGAAACACAAATTTCCAAGCGTACATAGAAAGCAAACTTTAATCGATAAGATGTAATCGCTTGGAAATTTGTGAATTTCAGGAAGCCATTGAAGTGTGACATGTGGAAGAGAATTATTGTATCAGAAACTGGAAAAGGAAATTAGAAGGGAAATTGAGAACGGGATTGTGGAAGTGAATTTTCGACCTGCGTTTGGTAATTGGAGTTGGAACTGGAAAATTGAATTGGAATTTAGAAGTGGAATTTGATACTGCAATTTTAAAGTGAAATTTAGAGTTCAAATTTAGAACTGGAATATGGAAGTGGAATTTGGAAGTGGAATTTAGAATTGGAATTTTGAATGGGAATTTGGAAGTGGAATTTAGAACTGGAATAGAGAATTGGAATTTGGAAGCGGAATTTAGAACTGGAATTTGGAATAGGAATTTAGAATTGGAATTTGGACCTGGAAGTTGGAAGTGGCATTTGGAAGTGGAATGTAGAATTGGAATTTTGAAATTGAAATTGGAAGTGTTATTTGAAACACAGCTTTACAAGGGTACATAGAAAGCAAACTTTTATCGATAAGGTGTAATTTCCATCTGGAATCATAATTTCAGGAAGCCATTGAAGTGCGACATGTGGAAGAGAATTATAGTATCAGAAACTGGAAAAGGAAATCAGAAGCGAAATTGGGAACGGGATTGTGGAAGTGAATTTTCGACCTGCGTTTGGTAATTGGAGTTTGGAACTGGAATTTTGAATTTGAATTTAGAAGTGGAATTTGATACAGAAATTTTAAAGTGAAATTTAGAGTTGAAATTTAGAACTGGAATTTGGAAGTGGAATTTGGAATTTGAAAGTGAAATTTAGAATTGGAATTTAGAATTGGAATTTGGAAGTAGAATTTGGAATTGGAAATTGGAAGTGGATTTTGGAATCAGAATTTGGAAGTGGAATTTAGAACTGGAATATGGAAGTAGAATTTGGAATTGGAATTTGGAAGTGGAATTTGGAAGTGGAATTTAGAATTGCAATTTCGAACTGGAATTTGGAAATGGAATACGGAACTCCAATTTGGAACGGGAATTTAGAAGTGGAATTTGAAATTCGAATTTAGAAGCGGAGTTTGTAATTCGAAATTGTAATTGGAATTTAGATTTGGAATTTGGAATTGGAATTTAGAAGTGGAATTTGGAAGTGGAATTTGGAAGTGGAATTTCGAATTGGAATTTCGAACTGGAATTTGGAAGTGGAATATGGAACTTCAATTTGGAACGGGAATTTAGAAGTGGAATTTGAAATTCGAATTTAGAAGCAGAATTTGTAATTGGAATTTGTATTTGGAATTTGGAATTGGAATTTAGAACAGGAATTTGGAAGTGGAATTTGGAAATGGAATTTTGAATTGCAATTTTGAAATTGAAATTGGAAGTATTATTTGAAACACAGATTTCCAAGGGTACATAGAAAGCAAACTTTTATTGATAAGGTGTAATTTCAATCTGGAATCGTAATTTCAGGAAGCCATTGAAGTGCGACATGTGGAAGAGAATTATAGTATCAGAAACTGGAAAAGGAAATCAGAAGGGAAATTGGGAACGGGATTGTGGAAGTGAATTTTCGACCTGTGTTTGGTAATTGGAGGTTGGAACTGGAATATTGAATTGGAATTTAGAAGTGGAATTTGATACTGAAATTTGAAAGTGAAATTTAGAGTTGAAATGTAGAACTGGAATTTGGAAGTGGAATTTGGAATTTGAAAGTGAAATTTAGAATTGGAATTTGGAAGTAGAATTTGGAACTGAAAATTGGAATTAGAATTTGGAATTGCAATTTGGAAGTGGATTTTGGAATCAGAATTTGGAAGTGGAATTTAGAACTGGAATATGGAAGTAGAATTTGGAATTGGAATTTGGAAGTGGAATTTGGAAGTGGAATTTAGAATTGAAATTTCGAACTGGAATTTGAAAGTGGAATATGGAACTCCAATTTGGAACGGGAATTTAGAAGTGGAATTTGAAATTCGAATTTAGAAGCGGAGTTTGTAATTGGAAATTGTAATTGGAATTTAGATTTGGAATTTGGAATTGGAATTTAGAAGTGGAATTTGGAAGTGGAATTTGAAAATGGAATTTTGAATTGGAATTTTGAAATTGAAATTGGAAGTGTTATTTGAAACACAAATTTCCAAGCGTACATAGAAAGCAAACTTTAATCGATAAGATGTAATTTCAATCTGGAATCATAATTTCAGGAAGCCATTGAAGTGTGACATGTGGAAGAGAATTATTGTATCAGAAACTGGAAAAGGAAATTAGAAGGGAAATTGAGAACGGGATTGTGGAAGTGAATTTTCGACCTGCGTTTGGTAATTGGAGTTGGAACTGGAAAATTGAATTGGAATTTAGAAGTGGAATTTGATACTGCAATTTTAAAGTGAAATTTAGAGTTCAAATTTAGAACTGGAATATGGAAGTGGAATTTGGAAGTGGAATTTAGAATTGGAATTTTGAATGGGAATTTGGAAGTGGAATTTAGAACTGGAATAGAGAATTGGAATTTGGAAGCGGAATTTAGAACTGGAATTTGGAATAGGAATTTAGAATTGGAATTTGGACCTGGAAGTTGGAAGTGGCATTTGGAAGTGGAATGTAGAATTGGAATTTTGAAATTGAAATTGGAAGTGTTATTTGAAACACAGCTTTACAAGGGTACATAGAAAGCAAACTTTTATCGATAAGGTGTAATTTCCATCTGGAATCATAATTTCAGGAAGCCATTGAAGTGCGACATGTGGAAGAGAATTATAGTATCAGAAACTGGAAAAGGAAATCAGAAGCGAAATTGGGAACGGGATTGTGGAAGTGAATTTTCGACCTGCGTTTGGTAATTGGAGTTTGGAACTGGAATTTTGAATTTGAATTTAGAAGTGGAATTTGATACAGAAATTTTAAAGTGAAATTTAGAGTTGAAATTTAGAACTGGAATTTGGAAGTGGAATTTGGAATTTGAAAGTGAAATTTAGAATTGGAATTTAGAATTGGAATTTGGAAGTAGAATATGGAATTGGAAACTGGAAGTAGAATTTGGAATTGGAATTTGGAAGTGGATTTTGGAATCAGAATTTGGAAGTGGAATTTAGAACTGGAATATGGAAGTAGAATTTGGAAGTGGAATTTAGAATTGGAATTTTGAATGGGAATTTGGAAGTGGAATTTAGAACTGGAATTTAGAATTGGAATTTTGAAGCGGAATTTAGAACTGTAATTTGGAAGTAGAATTTGGAATTGGAATTTGGAAGTGGATTTTGGAATCATAATTTGGAATTGGAACTTAGAACTGGAATTTGGAAGTGGAATTTGGAAGTGGAATTTCGAATTGGAATTTCGAACTGGAATTTGGAAGTGGAATATGGAACTTCAATTTGGAACGGGAATTTAGAAGTGGAATTTGAAATTCGAATTTAGAAGCAGAATTTGTAATTGGAATTTGTATTTGGAATTTGGAATTGGAATTTAGAACAGGAATTTGGAAGTGGAATTTGGAAATGGAATTTTGAATTGCAATTTTGAAATTGAAATTGGAAGTATTATTTGAAACACAGATTTCCAAGGGTACATAGAAAGCAAACTTTTATTGATAAGGTGTAATTTCAATCTGGAATCGTAATTTCAGGAAGCCATTGAAGTGCGACATGTGGAAGAGAATTATAGTATCAGAAACTGGAAAAGGAAATCAGAAGGGAAATTGGGAACGGGATTGTGGAAGTGAATTTTCGACCTGTGTTTGGTAATTGGAGGTTGGAACTGGAATATTGAATTGGAATTTAGAAGTGGAATTTGATACTGAAATTTGAAAGTGAAATTTAGAGTTGAAATGTAGAACTGGAATTTGGAAGTGGAATTTGGAATTTGAAAGTGAAATTTAGAATTGGAATTTGGAAGTAGAATTTGGAACTGAAAATTGGAATTAGAATTTGGAATTGCAATTTGGAAGTGGATTTTGGAATCAGAATTTGGAAGTGGAATTTAGAACTGGAATATAGAAGTAGAATTTGGAATTGGAATTTGGAAGTGGAATTTAGAATTGAAATTTCGAACTGGAATTTGAAAGTGGAATATGGAACTCCAATTTGGAACGGGAATTTAGAAGTGGAATTTGAAATTCGAATTTAGAAGCGGAGTTTGTAATTGGAAATTGTAATTGGAATTTAGATTTGGAATTTGGAATTGGAATTTAGAAGTGGAATTTGGAAGTGGAATTTGAAAATGGAATTTTGAATTGGAATTTTGAAATTGAAATTGGAAGTGTTATTTGAAACACAAATTTCCAAGCGTACATAGAAAGCAAACTTTAATCGATAAGATGTAATTTCAATCTGGAATCATAATTTCAGGAAGCCATTGAAGTGTGACATGTGGAAGAGAATTATTGTATCAGAAACTGGAAAAGGAAATTAGAAGGGAAATTGAGAACGGGATTGTGGAAGTGAATTTTTGACCTGCGTTTGGTAATTGGAGTTGGAACTGGAAAATTGAATTGGAATTTAGAAGTGGAATTTGATACTGCAATTTTAAAGTGAAATTTAGAGTTCAAATTTAGAACTGGAATATGGAAGTGGAATTTGGAAGTGGAATTTAGAATTGGAATTTTGAATGGGAATTTGGAAGTGGAATTTAGAACTGGAATAGAGAATTGGAATTTGGAAGCGGAATTTAGAACTGGAATTTGGAATAGGAATTTAGAATTGGAATTTGGACCTGGAAGTTGGAAGTGGCATTTGGAAGTGGAATGTAGAATTGGAATTTTGAAATTGAAATTGGAAGTGTTATTTGAAACACAGCTTTACAAGGGTACATAGAAAGCAAACTTTTATCGATAAGGTGTAATTTCCATCTGGAATCATAATTTCAGGAAGCCATTGAAGTGCGACATGTGGAAGAGAATTATAGTATCAGAAACTGGAAAAGGAAATCAGAAGCGAAATTGGGAACGGGATTGTGGAAGTGAATTTTCGACCTGCGTTTGGTAATTGGAGTTTGGAACTGGAATTTTGAATTTGAATTTAGAAGTGGAATTTGATACAGAAATTTTAAAGTGAAATTTAGAGTTGAAATTTAGAACTGGAATTTGGAAGTGGAATTTGGAATTTGAAAGTGAAATTTAGAATTGGAATTTAGAATTGGAATTTGGAAGTAGAATATGGAATTGGAAACTGGAAGTAGAATTTGGAATTGGAATTTGGAAGTGGATTTTGGAATCAGAATTTGGAAGTGGAATTTAGAACTGGAATATGGAAGTAGAATTTGGAAGTGGAATTTAGAATTGGAATTTTGAATGGGAATTTGGAAGTGGAATTTAGAACTGGAATTTAGAATTGGAATTTTGAAGCGGAATTTAGAACTGTAATTTGGAAGTAGAATTTGGAATTGGAATTTGGAAGTGGATTTTGGAATCATAATTTGGAATTGGAACTTAGAACTGGAATTTGGAAGTGGAATTTGGAAGTGGAATTTCCAGTTGGAATTTCGAACTGGAATTTGGAAGTGGAATATGGAACTTCAATTTGGAACGGGAATTTAGAAGTGGAATTTGAAATTCGAATTTAGAAGCAGAATTTGTAATTGGAATTTGTATTTGGAATTTGGAATTGGAATTTAGAACAGGAATTTGGAAGTGGAATTTGGAAATGGAATTTTGAATTGCAATTTTGAAATTGAAATTGGAAGTATTATTTGAAACACAGATTTCCAAGGGTACATAGAAAGCAAACTTTTATTGATAAGGTGTAATTTCAATCTGGAATCGTAATTTCAGGAAGCCATTGAAGTGCGACATGTGGAAGAGAATTATAGTATCAGAAACTGGAAAAGGAAATCAGAAGGGAAATTGGGAACGGGATTGTGGAAGTGAATTTTCGACCTGTGTTTGGTAATTGGAGGTTGGAACTGGAATATTGAATTGGAATTTAGAAGTGGAATTTGATACTGAAATTTGAAAGTGAAATTTAGAGTTGAAATGTAGAACTGGAATTTGGAAGTGGAATTTGGAATTTGAAAGTGAAATTTAGAATTGGAATTTGGAAGTAGAATTTGGAACTGAAAATTGGAATTAGAATTTGGAATTGCAATTTGGAAGTGGATTTTGGAATCAGAATTTGGAAGTGGAATTTAGAACTGGAATATAGAAGTAGAATTTGGAATTGGAATTTGGAAGTGGAATTTGGAAGTGGAATTTAGAATTGAAATTTCGAACTGGAATTTGAAAGTGGAATATGGAACTCCAATTTGGAACGGGAATTTAGAAGTGGAATTTGAAATTCGAATTTAGAAGCGGAGTTTGTAATTGGAAATTGTAATTGGAATTTATATTTGGAATTTGGAATTGGAATTTAGAAGTGGAATTTGGAAGTGGAATTTGAAAATGGAATTTTGAATTGGAATTTTGAAATTGAAATTGGAAGTGTTATTTGAAACACAAATTTCCAAGCGTACATAGAAAGCAAACTTTAATCGATAAGATGTAATTTCAATCTGGAATCATAATTTCAGGAAGCCATTGAAGTGTGACATGTGGAAGAGAATTATTGTATCAGAAACTGGAAAAGGAAATTAGAAGGGAAATTGAGAACGGGATTGTGGAAGTGAATTTTCGACCTGCGTTTGGTAATTGGAGTTGGAACTGGAAAATTGAATTGGAATTTAGAAGTGGAATTTGATACTGCAATTTTAAAGTGAAATTTAGAGTTCAAATTTAGAACTGGAATATGGAAGTGGAATTTGGAAGTGGAATTTAGAATTGGAATTTTGAATGGGAATTTGGAAGTGGAATTTAGAACTGGAATAGAGAATTGGAATTTGGAAGCGGAATTTAGAACTGGAATTTGGAATAGGAATTTAGAATTGGAATTTGGACCTGGAAGTTGGAAGTGGCATTTGGAAGTGGAATGTAGAATTGGAATTTTGAAATTGAAATTGGAAGTGTTATTTGAAACACAGCTTTACAAGGGTACATAGAAAGCAAACTTTTATCGATAAGGTGTAATTTCCATCTGGAATCATAATTTCAGGAAGCCATTGAAGTGCGACATGTGGAAGAGAATTATAGTATCAGAAACTGGAAAAGGAAATCAGAAGCGAAATTGGGAACGGGATTGTGGAAGTGAATTTTCGACCTGCGTTTGGTAATTGGAGCTTGGAACTGGAATTTTGAATTTGAATTTAGAAGTGTAATTTGATACAGAAATTTTAAAGTGAAATTTAGAGTTGAAATTTAGAACTGGAATTTGGAAGTGGAATTTGGAATTTGAAAGTGAAATTTAGATTTGGAATTTAGAATTGGAATTTGGAAGTAGAATATGGAATTGGTAACTGGAAGTAGAATTTGGAATTGGAATTTGGAAGTGGAATTTCGAATTTGAATTTCGAACTGGAATTTGGAAGTGGAATATGGAACTCCAATTTGGAACGGGAATTTAGAAGTGGAATTTGAAATTCGAATTTAGAAGCGGAATTTGTAATTGGAATTTGTAATTGGAATTTAGATTTGGAATTTGGAAGTGGAATTTGGAAATGAAATTTTGAATTGGAATTTTGAAATTGAAATTGGAAGTGTTATTTGAAACACAAATTTCCAAGGGTACATAGAAAGCAAACTTTTATCGATAAGGTGTAATTTCAATCTGGTATCACAATTTCAGGAAGCCATTGAATTGCGACATGTGGAAGAGAATTATAGTATCAGAAACTGGAAAAGGAAATCAGAAGGGAAATTGGGAACGGGATTGTGGAAGTGAATTTTCGACCTGCATTTGGTAATTGGAGGTAGGAACTGGAATTTTGAATTGGAATTTAGAAGTGGAATTTGATACAGAAATTTTAAAGTGAAATTTAGAGTTAAAATTTAGAATTGGAATTTGGAAGTGCAATTTGGAACTGGAATTTGGAAGTGAAATTTAGAATTGGAATGTGGAAGTAGAATTTGGAATTGGAATTTGGAAGTAGAATTTGGAATTGGAATTTGGAAGTGGATTTTGGAATCATAATTTGGAATTGAAATTCAGAACTGGAATATGAAAGTGAAATTTGGAAGTGGAATTCTGAATTGGAATTTGGATTGGGAATTTGGAATGGAAATTTAGAACTGGAATATGGAAGTGGAATTGGGAAGTGAAATGTAGAATTGGAATTTGGAAATTGAATTTGGAAGTGAAATTTAGAATTTGAAATCCGAACTGTAATTTGGAAGTGGAATTTGGACCTTCAATTTGGAACTGGAATTTGGAAGTGGAATTTGAAACTCGAATTTATAAATGGAATTTGGAATTGGAACTTAGAATTGGAATTTGCAACTGGAAGTTGGAATTGGAATTTGGAAGTGGAATGAAGAATTGGAATTTTGAAATTGAAATTGGAAGTGTTATTTAAAACACAAATTTCCAAGGGTACATAGAAAGCAAACTTTTATCGATAAGGTGTAATTTGAATCTGGAATCATAATTTCAGGAAGCTATTGAAGTGCGACATGGGGAAGAAAATTATAGTATGAGAAACTGGAAAAGGAAATCAGAAGGGAAATTGGGAACGGGATTGTGGAAGTGAATTTTCGACCTGCGTTTGGTAATTGGAGGTTGAAACTGAAACATTGAATTGGAATTTAGAAGTGGAATTTGATACAGAAATTTTAAAGTGAAATTTAGAGTTGAAATTTAGAACTGGAATTTGGAAGTGGAATTTGGCATTTGAAAGTGAAATTTAGAATTGGAATTTAGAATTGGAATTTGGAAGTAGAATTTGGAATTGGAAATTGGAAGTAGAATTTGGAATTGGAATTTGGAAGTGGATTTTGGAATCAGAATTTGGAAGTGGAATTTAGAACTGGAATATTTAAGTGGAATTTAGAATTGGAATTTTGAATGGGAATGTGGAAGTGGAATTTAGAACTGGAATTTAGAATTGGAATTTGGAAGCAGAATTTAGAACTGGACTTTGGAATTGGAATTTAGAATTGGAATTTGGAACTGGAAGTTGGAAGTGGAATTTGGAAGTGGAATGTAGAATTGGAATTTTGAAATTGAAATTGGAAGTGTTATTTGAAACACAAATTTACAAGGGTACATAGAAAGCAAACTTTTATCGATAAGGTGTAATTTCGATCTGGAATCATAATTTCAGGAATCAATTGAAGTGCGACATGTGGAAGAGAATTGTCGTATCAGACACTGGAAAAGGAAATCAGACGGGAAATTGGGAACGGGATTGTGGAAGTGAATTTTCGACCTGCGTTTGGTAATTGGAGGTTGGAACTGGAATATTGAATTGGAATTTAGAAGTGGAATTTGATACAGAAATTTTAAAGTGAAATTTACAGTTGAAATTTAGAACTGGAATTTGGAAGTGGAATTTTGGAATTTGAAAGAGAAATTTAGAATTGGAATTTAGAATAGTATTTGGAAGTAGAATGTGGAACTGGAAGCTCGAAGTGGAATTTGGAAGTGGAATTTAGAACTGAAATTTAGAATTGGAATTTGGAAGCGAAATTAATAACTGGAATTTGGAAGTAGAGTTTGGAATTGGAATTTGGAAGTGGATTTTGGAATCAGAATTTGGAATTGGAATTTAGAACTGGAATTTGGAATTGAAATTTAGAATTGGAATTTGGAACTGGAAGTTGGAAGTGGAATTTGGAAGTGGAGTTTGGAAGTGGAATGTAGAATTGGAATTTTGAAATTGAAATTGGAAGTGTTATTTGAAACACAGCTTTACAAGTGTACATAGAAAGCAAACCTTTATCGATAAGGTGTAATTTCAATCTGGAATCATAATTTCAGGAAGCCATTGACGTGCGACATGTGAAAGAAAATTATAGTATCAGAAACTGGAAAAGGAAATCAGAAGGGAAATTGGGAACGGGATTGTGTAAGTGAATTTTCGACCTGCGTTTGGCAATTGGAGGTTGGAACTGGAATATTGAATTGGAATTTAGAAGTGGAATTTGATACCGAAATTTTAAAGTGAAATTTATAGTTGAAATTTAGAACTGGAATTTGGAAGTGGAATTTGGAATTTGAAAGTGAAATTTAGAATTGGAATTTAGAATAGTATTTGGAAGTAGAATTTGGAATTGGAAATTGGAAGTAGAATTTGGAATTGGAATTTGGAAGTGGATTTTGGAATTTGAAAGTGAAATTTAGAATTGGAATTTAGAATTGGAATTTGGAAGTAGAATTTGGAATTGGAATTTGGAAGTGGATTTTGGAATCAGAATTTGGAAGTGGAATTTAGAACTGGAATATGGAAGTAGAATTTGGAATTGGAATTTGGAAGTGGATTTTGGAATCAGAATTTGAAATTGGAATTTAGAACTGGAATTTTTTAAGTGGAATTTGGAAGTGGAATTTCGAATTTGAATTTCGAACTGGAATTTGGAAGTGGAATATGGAACTCCAATTTGGAACGGGAATTTAGAAGTGGAATTTGTAATTCGAATTTAGAAGCGGAATTTGTAATTGGAATTTGTAATTGGAATTTAGATTTGGAATTTGGAATTGGAATTTAGAACTGGAATTTGGAAGTGGAATTTGGAAATGAAATTTTGAATTGGAATTTTGAAATTGAAATTGGAAGTGTTATTTGAAACACAAATTTCCAAGGGTACATAGAAAGCAAACTTTTATCGATAAGGTGTAATTTCAATCTGGAATCACAATTTCAGGAAGCCATTGAATTGCGACATGTGGAAGAGAATTATAGTATCAGAAACTGGAAAAGGAAATCAGAAGGGAAATTGGGAACGGGATTGTGGAAGTGAATTTTCGACCTGCGTTTGGTAATTGGAGGTAGGAACTGGAATTTTGAATTGGAATTTAGAAGTGGAATTTGATACAGAAATTTTAAAGTGAAATTTAGAGTTACAATTTAGAACTGGAATTTGGAAGTGCAATTTGGAACTGGAATTTGGAAGTGAAATTTAGAATTGGAATTTGGAAGTAGAATTTGGAATTGGAATTTGGAAGTAGAATTTGGAATTGGAATTTGGAAGTGGATTTTGGAATCAGAATTTGGAATTGAAATTCAGAACTGGAATATGAAAGTGAAATTTGGAAGTGGAATTCTGAATTGGAATTTGGAATGGGAATTTGGAATGGAAATTTAGAACTGGAATATGGAAGTGGAATTTGGAAGTGAAATATAGAATTGGAATTTGGAAATTGAATTTGGAAGTGAAATTTAGAATTTGAAATCCGAACTGTAATTTGGAAGTGGAATTTGGACCTTCAATTTGGAACTGGACTTTGGAAGTGGAATTTGAAACTCGAATTTAGAAATGGAATTTGCAATTGGAATTTAGAATTGGAATTTAGAACTGGAAGTTGGAAGTGGAATTTGGAAGTGGAATGTAGAATTGGAATTTTGAAATTGAAATTGGAAGTGTTATTTGAAACACAAATTTCCAAGGGTACATAGAAAGCAAACTTTTATCGATAAGGTGTAATTTGAATCTGGAATCATAATTTCAGGAAGCCATTGAAGTGCGACATGTGGAAGAAAATTATAGTATCAGAAACTGGAAAAGGAAATTAGAAGGGAAATTGGGAACGGGATTGTGGAAGTGAATTTTCGACCTGCGTTTGGTAATTGGAGGTTGGAACTGGAATTTTGAATTGGAATTTAGAAGTGGAATTTGATACAGAAATTTTAAAGTGAAATTTAGAGTTAAAATTTAGAACTGGAATTTGGAAGTGCAATTTGGAACTGGAATTTGGAAGAGAAATTTAGAATTGGTATTTGGAAGTAGAATTTGGAATTGGAATTTGGAAGTAGAATTTGGAATTGGAATTTGGAAGTGGATTTTGGAATCAGAATTTGGAATTGAAATTCAGAACTGGAATATGGAAGTGAAATTTGGAAGTGGAATTCTGAATTGGAATTTGGAATGGGAATTTAGAATGGAAATTTAGAACTGGAATATGGAAGTGGAATTTGGAAGTGAAATGTAGAATTGGAATTTGGAAATTGAATTTGGAAGTGAAATTTAGAATTTGAAATCCGAACTGTAATTTGGAAGTGGAATTTGGACCTTCAATTTGGAACTGGACTTTGGAAGTGGAATTTGAAACTCGAATTTAGAAATGGAATTTGGAATTGAAATTTAGAATTGGAATTTGGAACTGGAAGTTGGAAGTGGAATTTGGAAGTGGAATGTAGAATTGGAATTTTGAAATTGAAATTGGAAGTGTTATTTGAAACACAAATTTCCAAGGGTACATAGAAAGTAAACTTTTATCGATAAGGTGTAATTTGAATCTGGAATCATAATTTCAGGAAGCCATTGAAGTGCGACATGTGGAAGAAAATTATAGTATCAGAAACTGGAAAAGGAAATCAGAAGGGAAATTGGTAACGGGATTGTGGAAGTGAATTTTCGACCTGCGTTTAGTAATTGGAGGTTGAAATTGAAATATTGAATTGGAATTTAGAAGTGAAATTTGATACAGAAATTTTAAAGTGAAATTTAGAGTTGAAATTTAGAACTGGAATTTGGAAGTGCAATTTGGAACTGGAATTTGGAAGTGAAATTTAGAAGTAGAATTTGGAATTGGAATTTGGAAGTAGAATTTAGAATTGGAATTTGGAAGTGGATTTTGGAATCAGAATTTGACATTGGAATTCAGAACTGGAATATGGAAGTGAAATTTGGAAGTGGAATTTAGAATTGGAATTTGGAATGGGAATTTGGAATTGAAATTCAGAACTGGAATATGGAAGTGGAATTTGGAAGTGAAATGTAGAATTGCAATTTGGAAATTGAATTTGGAAGTGAAATTTAGAATTTGTAATCCAAACTGTAATTTGGAAGTGGAATTTGGACCTTCAATTTGGAACTGGACTTTGGAAGTGAAATTTGAAACTCGAATTTAGAAATGTAATTTGGTATTGCAATTTAGAATTGGAATTTGGAACTGGAAGTTGGAAGTGGAATTTGGAAGCGGAATTTATAACTGGAATTTGCAAGGAGAATTTGGAATTGGAATTTGGAAGTGGATTTTGGAATCAGAATTTGAAATTTCAATTTAGAACTGGAATTTGGAAGTGGAATTTGGAAGTGGAATATGGAACTTCAATTTGGAACGGGAATTTAGAAGTGGAATTTGAAATTCGAATTTAGAAGCGGAATTTGTAATTGAAGTTAAGATTTGGAATTTGGAATTGGAATTTAGAACAGGAATTTGGAAGTGGAATTTGGAAATGGAATTTTGAATTGCAATTTTGAAATTGAAATTGAAAGTGTTATTTGAAACACAGATTTCCAAGGGTACATAGAAAGCAAACTTTTATCGATAAGGTGTAATTTCAATCTGGAATTAACATTTCAGGAAGCCATTGAAGTGCGACATGTGGAAGAGAATTATTGTATCAGAAACTGGAAAAGGAAATCAGAAGGGAAATTGGGAACGGGATTGTGGAAGTGAATTTTCGACCTGCGTTTGGTAATTGGAGGTTGGAACTGGAATATTGAATTGGAATTTAGAAGTGGAATTTGATACTGAAATTTGAAAGTGAAATTTAGAGTTGAAATGTAGAACTGGAATTTGGAAGTGGAATTTGGAATTTGAAAGAGAAATTTAGAATTGGAATTTGGAAGTAGAATTTGGAATTGGAAATTGGAAGCGGATTTTGGAATCAGAATTTGGAAGTGGAATTTAGAACTGGAATATGGAAGTAGAATTTGGAATTGGAATTTGGAAGTGGAATTTGGAAGTGGAATTTAGAATTGCAATTTCGAACTGGAATTTGGAAATGGAATATGGAACTCCAATTTGGAACGGGAATTTAGAAGTGGAATTTGAAATTCGAATTTAGAAGCGGAGTTTGTAATTCGAAATTGTAATTGGAATTGAGATTTGGAATTTGGAATTGGAATTTAGAAGTGGAATTTTGAAGTGGAATTTGAAAATGGAATTTTGAATTGTAATTTTGAAATTGAAATTGGAAGTGTTATTTGAAACACAAATTTCCAAGGGTACATAGAAAGCAAACTTTAATCGATAAGATGTAATTTCAATCTGGAATTATAATTTCAGGAAGCCATTGAAGTGCGACATGTGGAAGAGAATTATAGTATCAGAAACTGGAAAAGGATATCAGAAGGGAAATTGGGAACGGTATTGTGGAAGTGAATTTTCGACCTGCGTTTGGTAATTGGAGGTTGGAACTGGAATATTGAATTGGAATTTAGAAGTGGAATTTGATACTGAAATTTGAAAGTGAAATTTAGAGTTGAAATTTAGAACTGGAATTTGGAAGTGGAATTTGGAATTTGAAAGTGAAATTTAGAATTGGAATTTAGAATTGGAATTTGGAAGTAGAATTTGGAATTGGAAATTGGAAGTAGAATTTGGAATTGGAATTTGGAAGTGGATTTTGGAATCAGAATTTGGAAGTGGAATTTAGAACTGGAATATGGAAGTGGAATTTGGAAGTGGAATTTAGAATTGGAATTTTGAATGTGAATTTGGAAGTGGAATTTATAACTGGACTAGAGAATTGGAATTTGGAAGCAGAATTTAGAACTGGAATTTGGAAGTAGAATTTGTAATTGGAATTTGGAAGTAGAATTTGGAAGTGGAATTTGGAAGTGGATTTTGGAATCAGAATTTGGAATTGGAATTTATAACTGGAATATGGAAGTGAAATTTTAAGTGGAATTCTGAATTGGAATTTGGAATGGGAATTTGGAATTGAAATTTAGAACTGGAATATGGAAGTGGAATTTGGAAGTGAAATGTAGAAATGGAATTTGGAAATTGAATTTGGAAGTGAAATTTAGAATTTGAAATCCGAACTGTAAATTGGAATTGGAATTTGGACCTTCAATTTGGAACTGGACTTTGGAAGTGGAATTTGAAACTCGAATTTAGAAACGGAATTTGGAATTGGAATTTAGAATTGGAATTTGGAAGCTGAATTTATAACTGGAATTTGGAAGTAGAATTTGGAATTGGAATTTGGAAGTGGATTTTGGAATCAGAATTTGAAATTGTAATTTAGAACTGGAATTTGGAAGTGGAATTTTGAATTGGAATTCCGAACTGGAATTTGGAAGTGAAATATGGAACTTCAATTTGGAATGGGAATTTAGAAGTGGAATTTGAAATTCGAATTTAGAAGCGGAATTTGTAATTGGAATTTAGATTTGGAATTTGGAATTGGAATTTAGAACAGGAATTTTTAAGTGGAATTTGGAAATGGAATTTTGAATTGCAATTTTGAAGTTGAAATTGGAAGTGTTATTTGAAACACAGATTTTCAAGGGTACATAGAAGGCAAACTTTTATCGATAAGGTGTAATTTCAATCTGGAATCATAATTTCAGGAAGCCATTGAAGTGCGACATGTGGAAGAGAATTATAGTATCAGAAACTGGAAAATGAAATCAGAAGGGACATTGGGAACGGGATTGTGGAAGTGAATTTTCGACCTGCGTTTGGTAATTGGAGGTTGGACCTGGAATATTGAATTGGAATTTAGAAGTGGAATTTGATACTTAAATTTGAAAGTGAAATTTAGAGTTGAAATTTAGAACTGGAATTTGGAAGTGGAATTTGGAATTTGAAAGTGAAATTTAGAATTGGAATTTAGAATTGGAATTTGGAAGTAGAATTTGGAATTGGAATTTGGAAGTGGATTTTGGAATCAGAATTTGGAAGTGGAATTTAGAACTGGAATATGGAAGTAAAATTTGGAATTGGAATTTGGAAGTGGAATTTGGAAGTGGAATTTGGAAGTGGAATTTAGAATTGGAATTTCGAACTGGAATTTGGAAGTGGAATATGGAACTCCAATTTGGAACGGGAATTTAGAAGTGGAATTTGAAATTCGAATTTAGAAGCAGAGTTTGTAATTGGAATTTGGAAGTGGATTTTGGAATCAGAATTTGGAATTGGAATTTAGAACTGGACTTTGGAATTGGAATTTAGAATTGGAATTTGGAACTGGAAGTTGGAAGTGGAATTTGGAAGTGGAATGTAGAATTGGAATTTTGAAATTGAAATTGGAAGTGTTATTTGAAACACAAATTTACAAGGGTACATAGAAAGCAAACTTTTATCGATAAGGTGTAATTTCAATCTGGAATCATAATTTCAGGAAGCCATTGAAGTGCGACATGTGGAAGAGAATTATTGTATCAGAAACTGGAAAAGGAAATTAGAAGGGAAATTGGGAACGGGATTGTGGAAGTGAATTTTCGACCTGCGTTTGGTAATTGGAGGTTGGAACTGGAATATTGAATTGGAATTTAGAAGTGGAATTTGATACTGAAATTTGAAAGTGAAATTTAGAGTTGAAATGTAAAACTGGAATTTGGAACTGGAATTTGGATGTGAAATTTATTATTGGAATTTAGAATTGGAATTTGGAAGTATAATTTGGAATTGGAATTTAGAAGTAAAATTTGGAATTGGAATTTGGAAGTGGAGTTTGGAATCAGAATTTGGCATTTGAGTTTAGAACTGGAATATGGAAGCGGAATTTGGAAGTATAATTTAGAATTAGAATTTTGAATGGGAATTTGGAATTGGAATTTAGAACTGGAATATGGAAGTGGAATTTGTAAGTGGAATTTAAAATTGGAATTTTGAAGTGGAGTTTGGAAGTGAAATTTAGAATTTGAAATCCGAACTGGAATTTGGAAGTGGAATTTGGACCTTCAATTTGGAACTGGAATTTGGAAGTGGAATTTGGAAGTGGAATGTAGAATTGGAATTTTGAAATTGAAATTGGAAGTGTTATTTGAAACACAAATTTACAAGTGTACATAGAAAGCAAACTTTTATCGATAAGGTGTAATTTCAATCTGGAATCCTGATTTCAGGAAGCCATTGAAGTGCGACATGTGGAAGAGAATTATAATATCAGAAACTTCAAAAGGAAATCAGAAGGGAAATTTGGAACGGGATTGTGTAAGTGAATTTTCGACCTGCGTTTGGCAATTGGAGGTTGGAACTGAGATTTTGAATTGGAATTTAGAAGTGGAATTTGATACTGAAATTTTAAAGTGAAATTTAGAGTTGAAATATAGAACTGGAATTTGGAACTGTAATTTGGAAGTGAAATTTAGAATTGGAATTTAGAATTGGAATTTGGAAGTAGAATTTGGAATTGGAATTTAGAAGTAGAATTTGGAATTGGAATTTGGAAGTGGAGTTTGGAATCAGAATTTAGCATTGGAATTTAGAACTTGAATATGGAAGCGGAATTTGGAAGTATAATTTCGAATTGGAATTTTGAATGGGAATTTAGAATTGGAATTTAGAACTGGAATATGGAAGTGGAATTTGGAAGTGTAATTTAGAATTGGAATTTCCAACTGGAGTTTGGAAGTGAAATTTAGAATTTGAAATCCGAACTGGAATTTGGAAGTGGAATTTGGACCTTCAATTTGGAACTGGAATTTGGAAGTGGAATTTGAAATTCGAATTTAGAAGTGTAATTTGTTATTGGAATTTGTAATTGGAATTTAGATTTGGAATTTGGAATTGGAATTTAGAACTTGAATTTTGAAGTGGAATTTGGAAGTGGACTTTCGAATTGGAATTTGGAATGGGAATTTGGAATTAGAATTTAGAACTGGAATATGGAAGTGGAATTTGGAAGTGGAATTTAGAATTGGAATTTGGAAGTAGAATTTGGAATTGGAATTTGAAAGTGGATTTGGGTATCAGAATTTGAAATTGGAATTTAGAACTGGAATAAGGAAGTGTAATTTTCGAAGTGGAATTTAGAATTGGAATTTCGAACTGGAGTTTGGAAGTGAAATTTAGAATTTGAAATCCGAACTGGAATTTGGAAGTGGAATATGGAACTTCAATTTGGAACGGGAATTTAGAAGTGGAATTTGAAATTCGAATTTAGAAGTGTAATTTGTTATTGGAATTTGTAATTGGAATTTAGATTTGGAATTTGGAATTGGAATTTAGAACTTGAATTTGGAAGTGGAATTTGGAAGTGGAATTTCGAATTGGAATTTGGAATGGGAATTTGGAAGTGGAATTTAGAACTGGAATATGGAAGTGGAATTTGGAAGTGGAATTTAGAATTGGAATTTCGAAGTGGAGTTTGGAAGTGAAATTTAGAATTTGAAATCCGAACTGGAATTTGGAAGTGGAATTTGGACCTTCAATTTGGAACTGGAATTTGGAAGTGGAATTTGGAAGTGGAATGTAGAATTGGAATTTTGAAATTGAAATTGGAAGTGTTATTTGAAACACAAATTTACAAGGGTACATAGAAAGCAAACTTTTATCGATAAGGTGTAATTTCAATCTGGAATCATAAATTCAGGAAGCCATTGAAGTGCGACATGTGGAAGAGAATTATTGTATCAGAAACTGGAAAAGGAAATTAGAAGGGAAATTGGGAACGGTATTGTGGAAGTGAATTTTCGACCTGCGTTTGGTAATTGGAGGTTGGAACTGGAATATTGAATTGGAATTTAGAAGTGGAATTTGATACTGAAATTTTAAAGGGAAATTTAGAGTTGAAATTTAGAACTGGAATTTGAAAGTTGAATTTGGAATTTGAAAGTGAAATTTAGAATTGGAATTTAGAATTGGAATTTGGAAGTAGAATTTGGAATTGGAAATTGGAAGTAGAATTTGGAATTGGAATTTAGAAGTGGATTTTGGAATCAGAATTTGGAAGTGGAATTTAGAACTGGAATATGGAAGTGGAATTTGGAAGTGGAATTTAGAATTGGAATTTTGAATGGGAATTTGGAAGTGGAATTTAGAACTGGAATTGAGAATTGGAATTTGGAAGAGGAATTTAGAACTGCAATTTGAAATTGGAATTTAGAATTGGAATTTGGAACTGGAAGTTGGAAGTGGAATTTGGAAGTGGAATGTAGAATTGGAATTTTGAAATTGAAATTGGAAATGTTATTTGAAACACAAATTTACAAGGGTACATAGAAAGCAAACTTTTATCAATAAGGTGTAATTTCAATCTGGAATCATAATTTCAGGAAGCCATTGAAGTTCGACATGTGGAAGAGAATTATAGTATCAGAAACTGGAAAAGGAAATCAGAAGGGCAATTGGGAACGGGATTGTGTAAGTGAATTTTCGACCTGCATTTAGTAATTGGAGGTTGGAACTGGAATATTGAATTGGAATTTAGAAGTGGAATTTGATACAGAAATTTTAAAGTGAAATTTAGAGTTGAAATTTAGAACTGGAATTTGGAAGTGGAATTTGGAATTTGAAAGTGAAATTTAGAATTGGAATTTGGAAGTAGAATTTGGAACTGAAAATTGGAATTAGAATTTGGAATTGCAATTTGGAAGTGGATTTTGGAATCAGAATTTGGAAGTGGAATTTAGAACTGGAATATAGAAGTAGAATTTGGAATTGGAATTTGGAAGTGGAATTTGGAAGTGGAATTTAGAATTGAAATTTCGAACTGGAATTTGAAAGTGGAATATGGAACTCCAATTTGGAACGGGAATTTAGAAGTGGAATTTGAAATTCGAATTTAGAAGGGGAGTTTGTAATTGGAAATTGTAATTGGAATTTAGATTTGGAATTTGGAATTGGAATTTAGAAGTGGAATTTGGAAGTGGAATTTGAAAATGGAATTTTGAATTGGAATTTTGAAATTGAAATTGGAAGTGTTATTTGAAACACAAATTTCCAAGCGTACATAGAAAGCAAACTTTAATCGATAAGATGTAATTTCAATCTGGAATCATAATTTCAGGAAGCCATTGAAGTGTGACATGTGGAAGAGAATTATCGTATCAGAAACTGGAAAAGGAAATCAGAAGGGAAATTGGGAACGGTATTGTGGAAGTGAATTTTCGACCTGCGATTGGTAATTGGAGGTTGGAACTGGAATATTGAATTGGAATTTAGAAGTGGAATTTGATACTGAAATTTGAAAGTGAAATTTAGAGGTGAATTTTAGAACTGGAATTTGGAAGTGGAATTTGGAATTTGAAAGTGAAATTTAGAATTGGAATTTAGAATTGGAATTTGGAAGTAGAATTTGGAATTGGAAATTGGAAGTAGAATTTGGAATTGGAATTTGGAAGTGGATTTTGGAATCAGAATTTGGAAGTGGAATTTAGAACTGGAATATGGAAGTGGAATTTGGAAGTGGAATTTAGAATTGGAATTTTGAATGGGAATTTGGAAGTGGAATTTAGAACTGGAATAGAGAATTGGAATTTGGAAGCGGAATTTAGAACTGGAATTTGGAATAGGAATATAGAATTGGAATTTGGACCTGGAAGTTGAAAGTGGCATTTGGAAGTGGAATGTAGAATTGGAATTTTGAAATTGAAATTGGAAGTGTTATTTGAAACACAGCTTTACAAGGGTACATAAAAAGCAAACTTTTATCGATAAGGTGTAATTTCCATCTGGAATCATAATTTCAGGAAGCCATTGAAGTGCGACATGTGGAAGAGAATTATAGTATCAGAAACTGGAAAAGGAAATCAGAAGGGAAATTGGGAACGGGATTGTGGAAGTGAATTTTCGACCTGCGTTTGGTAATTGGAGTTTGGAACTGGAATTTTGAATTTGAATTTAGAAGTGGAATTTGATACAGAAATTTTAAAGTGAAATTTAGAGTTGAAATTTAGAACTGGAATTTGGAAGTGGAATTTGGAATTTGAAAGTGAAATTTAGAATTGGAATTTAGAATTGGAATTTGGAAGGAGAATATGGAATTCGAAACTGGAAGTAGAATTTGGAATTGGAATTTGGAAGTGGATTTTGGAATCAGAATTTGGAAGTGGAATTTAGAACTGGAATATGGAAGTGGAATTTAGAATTGGAATTTTGAATGGGAATTTGGAAGTGGAATTTAGAACTGGAATTTAGAATTGGAATTTTGAAGCGGAATTTAGAACTGTAATTTGGAAGTAGAATTTGGAATTGGAATTTGGAAGTGGATTTTGGAATCATAATTTGGAATTGGAACTTAGAACTGGAATTTGGAAGTGGAATTTGGAAGTGGAATTTCGAATTGGAATTTCGAACTGGAATTTGGAAGTGGAATATGGAACTTCAATTTGGAACGGGAATTTAGAAGTGGAATTTGAAATTCGAATTTAGAAGCAGAATTTGTAATTGGAATTTGTATTTGGAATTTGGAATTGGAATTTAGAACTGGAATTTGGAAGTGGAATTTGGAAATGGAATTTTGAATTGGAATTTTGAATTTGAAATTGGAAGTGTTATTTAAAACACAAATTTCCAAGTGTACATAGAAAGCAAACTTTAATCGATAAGATGTAATTTCAATCTGGAATCATAATTTCAGGAAGCCACTGAAGTGCGCCATGTGAAAGAGAATTATAGTATCAGAAACTGGAAAAGGAAATCAGAAGGGAAATTGGGAACGGTATTGTGTAAGTGAATTTTCGACCTGCGATTGGTAATTGGAGGTTGGAACTGGAATATTGAATTGGAATTTAGAAGTGGAATTTGATACTGAAATTTGAAAGTGAAATTTAGAGGTGAATTTTAGAACTGGAATTTGGAAGTGGAATTTGGAATTTGAAAGTGAAATTTAGAATTGGAATTTAGAATTGGAATTTGGAAGTAGAATTTGGAATTGGAAATTGGAAGTAGAATTTGGAATTGGAATTTGGAAGTGGATTTTGGAATCAGAATTTGGAAGTGGAATTTAGAACTGGAATATGGAAGTGGAATTTGGAAGTGGAATTTAGAATTGGAATTTTGAATGGGAATTTGGAAGTGGAATTTAGAACTGGAATAGAGAATTGGAATTTGGAAGCGGAATTTAGAACTGGAATTTGGAATAGGAATATAGAATTGGAATTTGGACCTGGAAGTTGAAAGTGGCATTTGGAAGTGGAATGTAGAATTGGAATTTTGAAATTGAAATTGGAAGTGTTATTTGAAACACAGCTTTACAAGGGTACATAAAAAGCAAACTTTTATCGATAAGGTGTAATTTCCATCTGGAATCATAATTTCAGGAAGCCATTGAAGTGCGACATGTGGAAGAGAATTATAGTATCAGAAACTGGAAAAGGAAATCAGAAGGGAAATTGGGAACGGGATTGTGGAAGTGAATTTTCGACCTGCGTTTGGTAATTGGAGTTTGGAACTGGAATTTTGAATTTGAATTTAGAAGTGGAATTTGATACAGAAATTTTAAAGTGAAATTTAGAGTTGAAATTTAGAACTGGAATTTGGAAGTGGAATTTGGAATTTGAAAGTGAAATTTAGAATTGGAATTTAGAATTGGAATTTGGAAGGAGAATATGGAATTCGAAACTGGAAGTAGAATTTGGAATTGGAATTTGGAAGTGGATTTTGGAATCAGAATTTGGAAGTGGAATTTAGAACTGGAATATGGAAGTAGAATTTGGAAGTGGAATTTAGAATTGGAATTTTGAATGGGAATTTGGAAGTGGAATTTAGAACTGGAATTTAGAATTGGAATTTTGAAGCGGAATTTAGAACTGTAATTTGGAAGTAGAATTTGGAATTGGAATTTGGAAGTGGATTTTGGAATCATAATTTGGAATTGGAACTTAGAACTGGAATTTGGAAGTGGAATTTGGAAGTGGAATTTCGAATTGGAATTTCGAACTGGAATTTGGAAGTGGAATATGGAACTTCAATTTGGAACGGGAATTTAGAAGTGGAATTTGAAATTCGAATTTAGAAGCAGAATTTGTAATTGGAATTTGTATTTGGAATTTGGAATTGGAATTTAGAACTGGAATTTGGAAGTGGAATTTGGAAATGGAATTTTGAATTGGAATTTTGAATTTGAAATTGGAAGTGTTATTTAAAACACAAATTTCCAAGTGTACATAGAAAGCAAACTTTAATCGATAAGATGTAATTTCAATCTGGAATCATAATTTCAGGAAGCCACTGAAGTGCGCCATGTGAAAGAGAATTATAGTATCAGAAACTGGAAAAGGAAATCAGAAGGGAAATTGGGAACGGTATTGTGTAAGTGAATTTTCGACCTGCGTTTGGTAATTGGAGGTTGGAACTGGAATTTTGAATTGGAATTTAGAAGTGGAAGTTGATACTGAAATGTGGAACTCACATTTAGAGTTAAAATTTAGAACTGGAATTTGGAAATGAAATTTAGAATTGGAATTTGGAAGTCGAATTTAGAACTGGAATTTGCAAGTAGAATTTGGAATTGGAATTTGGAAGTGGATTTTGGAATCATAATTTGGAATTGGAACTTAGAACTGGAATTTGGAAGTGGAATTTGGAAGTGGAATTTCGAATTGGAATTTCGAACTGGAATTTGGAAGTGGAATATGGAACTTCAATTTGGAACGGGAATTTAGAAGTGGAATTTGAAATTCGAATTTAGAAGCAGAATTTGTAATTGGAATTTGTATTTGGAATTTGGAATTGGAATTTAGAACTGGAATTTGGAAGTGGAATTTGGAAATGGAATTTTGAATTGGAATTTTGAATTTGAAATTGGAAGTGTTATTTAAAACACAAATTTCCAAGTGTACATAGAAAGCAAACTTTAATCGATAAGATGTAATTTCAATCTGGAATCATAATTTCAGGAAGCCACTGAAGTGCGCCATGTGAAAGAGAATTATAGTATCAGAAACTGGAAAAGGAAATCAGAAGGGAAATTGGGAACGGTATTGTGTAAGTGAATTTTCGACCTGCGTTTGGTAATTGGAGGTTGGAACTGGAATTTTGAATTGGAATTTAGAAGTGGAAGTTGATACTGAAATGTGGAACTCACATTTAGAGTTAAAATTTAGAACTGGAATTTGGAAATGAAATTTAGAATTGGAATTTGGAAGTCGAATTTAGAACTGGAATTTGCAAGTAGAATTTGGAATTGGAATTTGGAAGTGGATTTTGGAATCAGAATTTGGAATTGGAATTTAGAACTGGAATTTGGAAGTGGAATTTAGAATTGTAATTTCGAACTGGAATTTGGAAGCGGAATTTAGAACTGGAATTTGGAATTGGAATTTAGAATTGGAATTTGGAACTGGAAGTTGGAAGTGGAATTTGGAAGTGAAATTTAGAATTGGAATTTAGAATAGGAATTTGGAAGTAGAATGTGGAACTGAAAGTTGGAATTGAAATTTGGAAGTGCAATTTAGAACTGAAATTTAGAATTGGAATTTGGAAGCGGAATTTATAACTGGAATTTGGAAGTAGAATTTGGAATTGGAATTTGGAAGTGGATTTTGGAATCAGAATTTGAAATTGGAATTTAGAACTGGAATTTGGAAGTGGAATTTGGAAGTGGAATTTCCAGTTGGAATTTCGAACTGGAATTTGGAAGTGAAATATGGAACTTCAATTTGGAACGGGAATTTAGAAGTGGAATTTGTAATTGGAATTTAGATTTGGAATTTGGAATTGGAATTTAGAACAGGAATTTGGAAGTGGAATTTGGAAATGGAATTTTGAATTGCAATTTTGAAATTGAAATTGGAAGTGTTATTTGAAACACAGATTTCCAAGGGTACATAGAAAGCAAACTTTTATCGATAAGGTGTAATTTCAATCTGGAATCATAATTTCAGGAAGCCATTGAAGTGCGACATGTGGAAGAGAATTATTGTATCAGAAACTGGAAAAGGAAATCAGAAGGGAAATTGGGAACGGGATTGTGGAAGTGAATTTTCGACCTGCGTTTGGTAATTGGAGTTGGATCTGGAAAATTGAATTGGAATTTAGAAGTGGAATTTGATACTGAAATTTTAAAGTGAAATTTAGAGTTGAAATTTAGAACTGGAATTTGGAAGTGGAATTTGGAATTTGAAAGTGAAATTTAGAATCCAATTTAGAATAGGAATTTGGAAGTAGAATGTGGAACTGGAAGTTGGAAGTGGAATTTGGAAGTGCAATTTAGAACTGAAATTTAGAATTGGAATTTGGAAGCGGAATTTATAACTGGAATTTGGAAGTAGAATTTGGAATTGGAATTTGGAAGTGGATTTTGGAATCAGAATTTGAAATTGGAATTTAGAACTGGAATTTGGAATTGGAATTTGGAAGTGGAATTTCCAGTTGGAATTTCGAACTGGAATTTGGAAGTGGAATATGGAACTTAAATTTGGAACGGGAATTTAGAAGTAGAATTTGAAATTCGAATTTAGAAGCGGAATTTGTAATTGGAATTTAGATTTGGAAATTGGAATTGGAATTCAGAACAGGAATTTGGAAGTGGAATTTGGAAATGGAATTTTGAATTGAAATTTTGAAATTGAAATTGGAAGTGTTATATGAAACACAGATTTCCAAGGGTACATAGAAAGCAAACTTTTATCGATAAGGTGTAATTTCAATCTGGTATCATAATTTCAGGAAGCCATTGAAGTGCGACATGTGGAAGGGAATTATTGTATCAGAAACTGGAAAAGGAAATCAGAAGGGAAATTGGGAACGGGATTGTGGAAGTGAATTTTCGACCTGCGTTTGGTAATTGGAGGTTGGAACTGGAATATTGAATTGGAATTTAGAAGTGGAATTTGATACTGAAATTTGAAAGTGAAATTTAGATTTGAAATTTAGAACTGGAATTTGGAAGTGGAATTTGGAATTTGAAAGTGAAATTTAGAATTGGACTTTAGAATTGGAATTTGGAATTGGAAATTGGAAGTAGAATTTGGAATTGGAATTTGGAAGTGGAATTTGGAAGTGGAATTTGGAAGTGGAATTTAGAATTGGAATTTCGAACTGGAATTTGGAAGTGGAATATGGAACTCCAATTTGGAACGGGAATTTAGAAGTGGAATTTGAAATTCGAATTTAGAAGCGGAGTTTGTAATTGGAATTTGGAAGTGAATTTTGGAATCAGAATTTGGAATTGGAATTTAGAACTGGACTTTGGAATTGGAATTTAGAATTGGAATTTGGAACTGGAATTTGGAAGTGGAATTTGGAAGTGGAATGTAGAATTGGAATTTTGAAATTGAAATTGGAAGTGTTATTTGAAACACAAATTTACAAGGGTACATAGAAAGCAAACTTTTATCGATAAGGTGTAATTTCAATCTGGAATCATAATTTCAGGAAGCCACTGAAGTGCGACATGTGGAAGAGAATTATTGTATCAGAAACTGGAAAAGGAAATTAGAAGGGAAATTGGGAACGGTATTGTGTAAGTGAATTTTCGACCTGCGTTTGGTAATTGGAGGTTGGAACTGGAATATTGAATTGGAATTTAGAAGTGGAATTTGATACTGAAATTTTAAAGGGAAATTTAGAGTTGAAATTTAGAACTGGAATTTGAAAGTTGAATTTGGAATTTGAAAGTGAAATTTAGAATTGGAATTTAGAATTGGAATTTGGAAGTAGAATTTGGAATTGAAAATTGGAAGTAGAATTTGGAATTGGAATTTAGAAGTGGATTTTGGAATCAGAATTTGGAAGTGGAATTTAGAACTGGAATATGGAAGTGGAATTTGGAAGTGGAATTTAGAACTGGAATTGAGAATTGGAATTTGGAAGCGGAATTTAGAACTGCAATTTGAAATTGGAATTTAGAATTGGAATTTGGAACTGGAAGTTGGAAGTGGAATTTGGAAGTGGAATGTAGAATTGGAATTTTGAAATTGAAATTGGAAGTGTTATTTGAAACACAAATTTACAAGGGTACATAGAAAGCAAACTTTTATCAATAAGGTGTAATTTCAATCTGGAATCATAATTTCAGGAAGCCATTGAAGTTCGACATGTGGAAGAGAATTATAGTATCAGAAACTGGAAAAGGAAATCAGAAGGGCAATTGGGAACGGGATAGTGTAAGTGAATTTTCGACCTGCATTTAGTAATGGGAGGTTGGAACTGGAATATTGAATTGGAATTTAGAAGTGGAATTTGATACAGAAATTTTAAAGTGAAATTTAGAGTTGAAATTTAGAACTGGAATTTGGAAGTGGAATTTGGAATTTGAAAGTGAAATTTAGAATTGGAATTTGGAAGTAGAATTTGGAACTGAAAATTGGAATTAGAATTTGGAATTGCAATTTGGAAGTGGATTTTGGAATCAGAATTTGGAAGTGGAATTTAGAACTGGAATATAGAAGTAGAATTTGGAATTGGAATTTGGAAGTGGAATTTGGAAGTGGAATTTAGAATTGAAATTTCGAACTGGAATTTGAAAGTGGAATATGGAACTCCAATTTGGAACGGGAATTTAGAAGTGGAATTTGAAATTCGAATTTAGAAGGGGAGTTTGTAATTGGAAATTGTAATTGGAATTTAGATTTGGAATTTGGAATTGGAATTTAGAAGTGGAATTTGGAAGTGGAATTTGAAAATGGAATTTTGAATTGGAATTTTGAAATTGAAATTGGAAGTGTTATTTGAAACACAAATTTCCAAGCGTACATAGAAAGCAAACTTTAATCGATAAGATGTAATTTCAATCTGGAATCATAATTTCAGGAAGCCATTGAAGTGTGACATGTGGAAGAGAATTATCGTATGAGAAACTGGAAAAGGAAATCAGAAGGGAAATTGGGAACGGTATTGTGGAAGTGAATTTTCGACCTGCGTTTGGTAATTGGAGGTTGGAACTGGAATATTGAATTGGAATTTAGAAGTGGAATTTGATACTGAAATTTGAAAGTGAAATTTAGAGGTGAATTTTAGAACTGGAATTTGGAAGTGGAATTTGGAATTTGAAAGTGAAATTTAGAATTGGAATTTAGAATTGGAATTTGGAAGTAGAATTTGGAATTGGAAATTGGAAGTAGAATTTGGAATTGGAATTTGGAAGTGGATTTTGGAATCAGAATTTGGAAGTGGAATTTAGAACTGGAATATGGAAGTGGAATTTGGAAGTGGAATTTAGAATTGGAATTTTGAATGGGAATTTGGAAGTGGAATTTAGAACTGGAATAGAGAATTGGAATTTGGAAGCGGAATTTAGAACTGGAATTTGGAATAGGAATATAGAATTGGAATTTGGAACTGGAAGTTGGAAGTGGAATTTGGAAGTGGAATGTAGAATTGGAATTTTGAAATTGAAATTGGAAGTGTTATTTGAAACACAAATTTACAAGGGTACATAGAAAGCAAACTTTTATCAATAAGGTGTAATTTCAATCTGGAATCATAATTTCAGGAAGCCATTGAAGTGCGACATGTGGAAGAGAATTATTGTATCAGAAACTGGAAAAGGAAATCAGAAGGGAAATTGGGAACGGGATTGTGGAAGTGAATTTTCGACCTGCGTTTGGTAATTGGAGGTTGGAACTGGAATATTGAATTGGAATTTAGAAGTGGAATTTGATACTGAAATTTGAAAGTGAAATTTAGATTTGAAATGTAGAACTGGAATTTGGAAGTGGAATTTGGAATTTGAAAGTGAAATTTAGAATTGGAATTTAGAATAGGAATTTGGAAGTAGAATGTGGAACTGGAAGTTGGAAGTGGAATTTGGAAGTGCAATTTAGAACTGAAATTTAGAATTGGAATTTGGAAGCGGAATTTATAACTGCAATTTGGAAGTAGAATTTGGAATTGGAATTTGGAAGTGGATTTTGGAATCAAAATTTGAAATTGGAATTTAGAACTGGAATTTGGAAGTGGAATTTGGAAGTGGAATTTCGAATTTGAATTTCGAACTGGAATTTGGAAGTGAAATATGGAACTTCAATTTGGAACGTGAATTTAGAAGTGGAATTTGAAATTCGAATTTAGAAGCGGAATTTGTAATTGGAATTTAGATTTGGAATTTGGAATTTAATTTAGAACAGGAATTTGGAAGTGGAATTTGGAAATGGAATTTTGAATTGGAATTTGGAAGCGGAATTTAGAACTGGAATTTAGAATTGGAATTTAGAATTGGAATTTGGAACTGGAAGTTGGAAGTGGCATTTGGAAGTGGAATGTAGAATTGTAATTTTGAAATTGAAATTGGAAATGTTATTTGAAACACAAATTTACAAGGGTACATAGAAAGCAAACTTCAATCGATAAGGTGTAATTTCAATCTGGAATCATAATTTCAGGAAGCCACTGAAGTGCGCCATGTGAAAGAGAATTATAGTATCAGAAACTGGAAAAGGAAATCAGAAGGGAAATTGGGAACGGTATTGTGTAAGTGAATTTTCGACCTGCGTTTGGTAATTGGAGGTTGGAACTGGAATTTTGAATTGGAATTTAGAAGTGGAAGTTGATACTGAAATGTGGAACTCACATTTAGAGTTAAAATTTAGAACTGGAATTTGGAAATGAAATTTAGAATTGGAATTTGGAAGTCGAATTTAGAACTGGAATTTGCAAGTAGAATTTGGAATTGGAATTTGGAAGTGGATTTTGGAATCAGAATTTGGAATTGGAATTTAGAACTGGAATTTGGAAGTGGAATTTAGAATTGTAATTTCGAACTGGAATTTGGAAGCGGAATTTAGAACTGGAATTTGGAATTGGAATTTAGAATTGGAATTTGGAACTGGAAGTTGGAAGTGGAATTTGGAAGTGAAATTTAGAATTGGAATTTAGAATAGGAATTTGGAAGTAGAATGTGGAACTGAAAGTTGGAATTGAAATTTGGAAGTGCAATTTAGAACTGAAATTTAGAATTGGAATTTGGAAGCGGAATTTATAACTGGAATTTGGAAGTAGAATTTGGAATTGGAATTTGGAAGTGGATTTTGGAATCAGAATTTGAAATTGGAATTTAGAACTGGAATTTGGAAGTGGAATTTGGAAGTGGAATTTCCAGTTGGAATTTCGAACTGGAATTTGGAAGTGAAATATGGAACTTCAATTTGGAACGGGAATTTAGAAGTAGAATTTGAAATTCGAATTTAGAAGCGGAATTTGTAATTGAAATTTAGATTTGGAATTTGGAATTGGAATTTAGAACAGGAATTTGGAAGTGGAATTTGGAAATGGAATTTTGAATTGCAATTTTGAAATTGAAATTGGAAGTGTTATTTGAAACACAGATTTCCAAGGGTACATAGAAAGCAAACTTTTATCGATAAGGTGTAATTTCAATCTGGAATCATAATTTCAGGAAGCCATTGAAGTGCCACATGTGGAAGAGAATTATAGTATCAGAAACTGGAAAAGGAAATCAGAAGGGAAATTGGGAACGGGATTGTGGAAGTGAATTTTCGACCTGCGTTTGGTAATTGGAGTTGGATCTGGAAAATTGAATTGGAATTTAGAAGTGGAATTTGATACTGAAATTTTAAAGTGAAATTTAGAGTTGAAATTTAGAACTGGAATTTGGAATTTGAAAGTGAAATTTAGAATCCAATTTAGAATAGGAATTTGGAAGTAGAATGTGAAACTGGAAGTTGGAAGTGGAATTTGGAAGTGCAATTTAGAACTGAAATTTAGAATTGGAATTTGGAAGCGGAATTTATAACTGGAATTTGGAAGTAGAATTTGGAATTGGAATTTGGAAGTGGATTTTGGAATCAGAATTTGAAATTGGAATTTAGAACTGGAATTTGGAAGTGGAATTTGGAAGTGGAATTTCCAGTTGGAATTTCGAACTGGAATTTGGAAGTGGAATATGGAACTTAAATTTGGAACGGGAATTTAGAAGTAGAATTTGAAATTCGAATTTAGAAGTGGAATTTGTAATTGGAATTTAGATTTGGAATTTGGAATTGGAATTTAGAACAGGAATTTGGAAGTGGAATTTGGAAATGGAATTTTGAATTGAAATTTTGAAATTGAAATTGGAAGTGTTATATGAAACACAGATTTCCAAGGGTACATAGAAAGCAAACTTTTATGGATAAGGTGTAATTTCAATCTGGTATCATAATTTCAGGAAGCCATTGAAGTGCGACATGTGAAAGGGAATTATTGTATCAGAAACTGGAAAAGGAAATCAGAAGGGAAATTGGGAACGGGATTGTGGAAGTGAATTTTCGACCTGCGTTTGGTAATTGGACGTTGGAACTGGAATATTGAATTGGAATTTAGAAGTGGAATTTGATACTGAAATTTGAAAGTGAAATTTAGATTTGAAATTTAGAACTGGAATTTGGAAGTGGAATTTGGAATTTGAAAGTGAAATTTAGAATTGGACTTTAGAATTGGAATTTGGAATTGGAAATTGGAAGTAGAATTTGGAATTGGAATTTGGAAGTGGATTTTGGAATTAGAATTTGGAAGTGGAATTTAGAACTGGAATATGGAAGTGAAATTTGGAAGTGGAATTTAGAATTGGAATTTTGAACGTAATTTGTAAGTGGAATTTAGAACTGGAATTTAGAGTTGGAGTTTGGAAGCGGAATTTAGAACTGGAATTTGGAATTTTAATTTAGAATTGGAATTTGGAACTGGAAGTTGGAAGTCGAATTTGGAAGTGGAATGTAGAATTGGAATTTTGAAATTGAAATTGGAAGTGTTATTTGAAACACAAATTTACAAGGGTACATAGAAAGCAAACTTTTATCAATAAGGTGTAATTTCAATCTGGAATCATAATTTCAGGAAGCCATTGAAGTGCGACATGTGGAAGAGAATTATTGTATCAGAAACTGGAAAAGGAAATCAGAAGGGAAATTGGGAACGGGATTGTGGAAGTGAATTTTCGACCTGCGTTTGGTAATTGGAGGTTGGAACTGGAATATTGAATTGGAATTTAGAAGTGGAATTTGATACTGAAATTTGAAAGTGAAATTTAGATTTGAAATGTAGAACTGGAATTTGGAAGTGGAATTTGGAATTTGAAAGTGAAATTTAGAATTGGAATTTAGAATAGGAATTTGGAAGTAGAATGTGGAACTGGAAGTTGGAAGTGGAATTTGGAAGTGCAATTTAGAACTGAAATTTAGAATTGGAATTTGGAAGCGGAATTTATAACTGCAATTTGGAAGTAGAATTTGGAATTGGAATTTGGAAGTGGATTTTGGAATCAAAATTTGAAATTGGAATTTAGAACTGGAATTTGGAAGTGGAATTTGGAAGTGGAATTTCGAATTTGAATTTCGAACTGGAATTTGGAAGTGAAATATGGAACTTCAATTTGGAACGTGAATTTAGAAGTGGAATTTGAAATTCGAATTTAGAAGCGGAATTTGTAATTGGAATTTAGATTTGGAATTTGGAATTTAATTTAGAACAGGAATTTGGAAGTGGAATTTGGAAATGGAATTTTGAATTGGAATTTGGAAGCGGAATTTAGAACTGGAATTTAGAATTGGAATTTAGAATTGGAATTTGGAACTGGAAGTTGGAAGTGGCATTTGGAAGTGGAATGTAGAATTGTAATTTTGAAATTGAAATTGGAAATGTTATTTGAAACACAAATTAAAAGGGTACATAGAAAGCAAACTTCAATCGATAAGGTGTAATTTCAATCTGGAATCATAATTTCAGGAAGCCACTGAAGTGCGCCATGTGAAAGAGAATTATAGTATCAGAAACTGGAAAAGGAAATCAGAAGGGAAATTGGGAACAGTATTGTGTAAGTGAATTTTCGACCTGCGTTTGGTAATTGGAGGTTGGAACTGGAATTTTGAATTGGAATTTAGAAGTGGAAGTTGATACTGAAATGTGGAACTCACATTTAGAGTTAAAATTTAGAACTGGAATTTGGAAATGAAATTTAGAATTGGAATTTGGAAGTCGAATTTAGAACTGGAATTTGCAAGTAGAATTTGGAATTGGAATTTGGAAGTGGATTTTGGAATCAGAATTTGGAATTGGAATTTAGAACTGGAATTTGGAAGTGGAATTTAGAATTGGAATTTCGAACTGGAATTTGGAAGCGGAATTTAGAACTGGAATTTGGAATTGGAATTTAGAATTGGAATTTGGAACTGGAAGTTGGAAGTGAAATTTGGAAGTGGAATGTAGAATTGGAATTTTGAAATTGAAATTGGAAGTGTTATGTGAAACACAAATTTCCAAAGTTACATAGAAAGCAAACTTTTATCGATAAGGTGTAATTTCAATCTGGAATCAAAATTTCAGGAAGCCATTGAAGTGCGACATGTGGAAGAGAATTATAGTATCAGAAACTGGAAAAGGAAATCAGAAGGGAAATTGGGAACGGTATTGTGGAAGTGAATTTTCGACCTGCGTTTGGTAATTGGAGGTTGGAACTGCAATTTTGAATTGGAATTTAGAAGTGGAATTTGATACAGAAATTTTAAAGAGAAATTTAGAGTTAAAATTTAGAACTGGAATTTGGAAGTGCAATTTGGAACTGGAATTTGGAAGTGAAATTTAGAATTGGAATTTGGAAGTAGAATTTGGAATTGAAATTTGGAAGTGGATTTTGGAATCAGAATTTGGAATTGGAATTTCGAACTGGAATATGGAAGTGGAATTTGGAAGTGGAATTCTGAATTGGAATTTGGAATGGTAATTTGAAATTGAAATTTAGAACTGGAATATGGAAGTTGAATTTGGAAGTGAAATGGAGAATTGGAATTTGGAAATTGAATTTGGAAGTGTTATTTGAAACTCAGCTTTACAAGGGTACATAGAAAGCAAACCTTTATCGATAAGGTGTAATTTCAATCTGGAATCATAATTTCAGGAAGCCATTGAAGTGCGACATGTGAAAGAGAATTATAGTATCAGAAACTGGAAAAGGAAATCAGAAGGGAAATTGGGAACGGGATTGTGGAAGTGAATTTTCGACCTGCATTTGGCAATTGGAGGTTGGAACTGGAATATTGAATTGGAATTTAGAAGTGGAATTTGATACCGAAATTTTAAAGTGAAATTTAGAGTTGAAATTTAGAACTGGAATTTGGAAGTGGAATTTGGAATTTGAAAGTGAAATTTAGAATTGGAATTTAGAATAGTATTTGGAAGTAGAATTTGGAATTGGAAATTGGAAGTAGAATTTGGAATTGGAATTTGGAAGTGGATTTTGGAATCAGAATTTGGAAGTGGAATTTAGAACTGGAATATGGAAGTAGAATTTGGAATTGGAATTTGGAAATGGATTTTGGAATCAGAATTTGAAATTGGAATTTAGAACTGGAATTTGGAAGTGGAATTTGGAAGTAGAATTTCGAATTTGAATTTCGAACTGGAATTTGGAAGTGGAATATGGAACTTCAATTTGGAACGGGAATTTAGAAGTGGAATTTGAAATTCGAATTTAGTAGTGGAATTTGTAATTGGAATTTAGATTTGGAATTTGGAATTGAAATTTAGAACTGGAATTTGGAAGTGGAATTTGGAATTGAAATTTTGAATTGGAATTTTGAAAATGAAATTGGAAGTGTTATTTGAAACACAAATTTCCAAGGGTACATAGAAAGCAAACTTATATCGAAAATGTGGAAGTGGAATTTGAAACTCGGATTTAGAAATGGAATTTGGAATTGGAATTTAGAATTGGAATTTGGAACTGGAAGTTGGAAGTGGAATTTGGAAGTGGATTGTAGAATTGGAATTTTGAAATTGAAATTGGAAGTGTTATTTGAAACACAAATTTCCAAGGGTACATAAAAAGCAAACTTTTATCGATAAGGTGTAATTTGAATCTGGAATCATAATTTCAGGAAGCCATTGAAGTGCGACATGTGGAAGAAAATTATAGTATCAGAAACTGGAAAAGGAAATCAGAAGGGAAATTGGGAACGGGATTGTGGCAGTGAATTTTCGACCTGCGTTTGGTAATTGGAGGTTGAAACTGAAACATTGAATTGGAATTTAGAAGTGGAATTTGATACAGAAATTTTAAAGTGAAATTTAGAGTTGAAATTTAGAACTGGAATTTGGAAGTGGAATTTGGAATTTGAAAGTGAAATTTAGAATAGGAATTTAGAATTGGAATTTGAAAGTAGAATTTGGAATTGGAAATTGGAAGAAGAATTTGGAATTGGAATTTGGAAGTGGATTTTGGAATCAGAATTTGGAAGTGGAATTTAGAACTGGAATATGGAAGTGGAATTTAGAATTGGAATTTTGAATGGGAATGTGGAAGTGGAATTTAGAACTGGAATTTAGAATTGGAATTTGGAAGCAGAATTTAGAACTGGACTTTGGAATTGGAATTTAGAATTGGAATTTGGAACTGGAAGTTGGAAGTGGAATTTGGAAGTGGAATGTAGAATTGGAATTTTGAAATTGAAATTGGAAGTGTTATTTGAAACACAAATTTACAAGGGTACATAGAAAGCAAACTTTTATCGATAAGGTGTAATTTCAATCTGGAATCATAATTTCAGGAAGCAATTGAAGTGCGACATGTGGAAGAGAATTATAGTATCAGAAATTGGAAAAGGAAATCAGACGGGAAATTGGGAACGGGATTGTGGAAGTGAATTTTCGACCTGCGTTTGGTAATTGGAGGTTGGAACTGGAATATTGAATTGGAATTTAGAAGTGGAATTTGATACAGAAATTTTAAAGTGAAATTTACAGTTGAAATTTAGAACTGGAATTTGGAAGTGGAATTTTGGAATTTGAAAGTGAAATTTAGAATTGGAATTTAGAATAGTATTTGGAAGTAGAATGTGGAACTGGAAGTTCGAAGTGGAATTTGGAAGTGGAATTTAGAACTGAAATTTAGAATTGGAATTTGGAAGCGAAATTAATAACTGGAATTTGGAAGTAGAATTTGGAATTGGAATTTGGAAGTGTATTTTGGAATCAGAATTTGGAAGTGGAATTTAGAACTGGAATATGGAAGTGGAATTTGGAAGTGGAATTTCGAATTGGAATTTCGAACTGGAATTTGGAAGTGGAATATGGAACTTCAATTTGGAACGGGAATTTAGAAGTGGAATTTGAAATTCGAATTTAGAAGCAGAATTTGTAATTGGAATTTGTATTTGGAATTTGGAATTGGAATTTAGAACTGGAATTTGGAAGTGGAATTTGGAAATGGAATTTTGAATTGGAATTTTGAATTTGAAATTGGAAGTGTTATTTAAAACACAAATTTCCAAGTGTACATAGAAAGCAAACATTAATCGATAAGATGTAATTTCAATCTGGAATCATAATTTCAGGAAGCCACTGAAGTGCGCCATGTGAAAGAGAATTATAGTATCAGAAACTGGAAAAGGAAATCAGAAGGGAAATTGGGAACGGTATTGTGTAAGTGAATTTTCGACCTGCGATTGGTAATTGGAGGTTGGAACTGGAATATTGAATTGGAATTTAGAAGTGGAATTTGATACTGAAATTTGAAAGTGAAATTTAGAGGTGAATTTTAGAACTGGAATTTGGAAGTGGAATTTGGAATTTGAAAGTGAAATTTAGAATTGGAATTTAGAATTGGAATTTGGAAGTAGAATTTGGAATTGGAAATTGGAAGTAGAATTTGGAATTGGAATTTGGAAGTGGATTTTGGAATCAGAATTTGGAAGTGGAATTTAGAACTGGAATATGGAAGTGGAATTTGGAAGTGGAATTTAGAATTGGAATTTTGAATGGGAATTTGGAAGTGGAATTTAGAACTGGAATAGAGAATTGGAATTTGGAAGCGGAATTTAGAACTGGAATTTGGAATAGGAATATAGAATTGGAATTTGGACCTGGAAGTTGAAAGTGGCATTTGGAAGTGGAATGTAGAATTGGAATTTTGAAATTGAAATTGGAAGTGTTATTTGAAACACAGCTTTACAAGGGTACATAAAAAGCAAACTTTTATCGATAAGGTGTAATTTCCATCTGGAATCATAATTTCAGGAAGCCATTGAAGTGCGACATGTGGAAGAGAATTATAGTATCAGAAACTGGAAAAGGAAATCAGAAGGGAAATTGGGAACGGGATTGTGGAAGTGAATTTTCGACCTGCGTTTGGTAATTGGAGTTTGGAACTGGAATTTTGAATTTGAATTTAGAAGTGGAATTTGATACAGAAATTTTAAAGTGAAATTTAGAGTTGAAATTTAGAACTGGAATTTGGAAGTGGAATTTGGAATTTGAAAGTGAAATTTAGAATTGGAATTTAGAATTGGAATTTGGAAGGAGAATATGGAATTCGAAACTGGAAGTAGAATTTGGAATTGGAATTTGGAAGTGGATTTTGGAATCAGAATTTGGAAGTGGAATTTAGAACTGGAATATGGAAGTAGAATTTGGAAGTGGAATTTAGAATTGGAATTTTGAATGGGAATTTGGAAGTGGAATTTAGAACTGGAATTTAGAATTGGAATTTTGAAGCGGAATTTAGAACTGTAATTTGGAAGTAGAATTTGGAATTGGAATTTGGAAGTGGATTTTGGAATCATAATTTGGAATTGGAACTTAGAACTGGAATTTGGAAGTGGAATTTGGAAGTGGAATTTCGAATTGGAATTTCGAACTGGAATTTGGAAGTGGAATATGGAACTTCAATTTGGAACGGGAATTTAGAAGTGGAATTTGAAATTCGAATTTAGAAGCAGAATTTGTAATTGGAATTTGTATTTGGAATTTGGAATTGGAATTTAGAACTGGAATTTGGAAGTGGAATTTGGAAATGGAATTTTGAATTGGAATTTTGAATTTGAAATTGGAAGTGTTATTTAAAACACAAATTTCCAAGTGTACATAGAAAGCAAACTTTAATCGATAAGATGTAATTTCAATCTGGAATCATAATTTCAGGAAGCCACTGAAGTGCGCCATGTGAAAGAGAATTATAGTATCAGAAACTGGAAAAGGAAATCAGAAGGGAAATTGGGAACGGTATTGTGTAAGTGAATTTTCGACCTGCGATTGGTAATTGGAGGTTGGAACTGGAATATTGAATTGGAATTTAGAAGTGGAATTTGATACTGAAATTTGAAAGTGAAATTTAGAGGTGAATTTTAGAACTGGAATTTGGAAGTGGAATTTGGAATTTGAAAGTGAAATTTAGAATTGGAATTTAGAATTGGAATTTGGAAGTAGAATTTGGAATTGGAAATTGGAAGTAGAATTTGGAATTGGAATTTGGAAGTGGATTTTGGAATCAGAATTTGGAAGTGGAATTTAGAACTGGAATATGGAAGTGGAATTTGGAAGTGGAATTTAGAATTGGAATTTTGAATGGGAATTTGGAAGTGGAATTTAGAACTGGAATAGAGAATTGGAATTTGGAAGCGGAATTTAGAACTGGAATTTGGAATAGGAATATAGAATTGGAATTTGGACCTGGAAGTTGAAAGTGGCATTTGGAAGTGGAATGTAGAATTGGAATTTTGAAATTGAAATTGGAAGTGTTATTTGAAACACAGCTTTACAAGGGTACATAAAAAGCAAACTTTTATCGATAAGGTGTAATTTCCATCTGGAATCATAATTTCAGGAAGCCATTGAAGTGCGACATGTGGAAGAGAATTATAGTATCAGAAACTGGAAAAGGAAATCAGAAGGGAAATTGGGAACGGGATTGTGGAAGTGAATTTTCGACCTGCGTTTGGTAATTGGAGGTTGGAACTGGAATTTTGAATTTGAATTTAGAAGTGGAATTTGATACAGAAATTTTAAAGTGAAATTTAGAGTTGAAATTTAGAACTGGAATTTGGAAGTGGAATTTGGAATTTGAAAGTGAAATTTAGAATTGGAATTTAGAATTGGAATTTGGAAGGAGAATATGGAATTCGAAACTGGAAGTAGAATTTGGAATTGGAATTTGGAAGTGGATTTTGGAATCAGAATTTGGAAGTGGAATTTAGAACTGGAATATGGAAGTAGAATTTGGAAGTGGAATTTAGAATTGGAATTTTGAATGGGAATTTGGAAGTGGAATTTAGAACTGGAATTTAGAATTGGAATTTTGAAGCGGAATTTAGAACTGTAATTTGGAAGTAGAATTTGGAATTGGAATTTGGAAGTGGATTTTGGAATCATAATTTGGAATTGGAACTTAGAACTGGAATTTGGAAGTGGAATTTGGAAGTGGAATTTCGAATTGGAATTTCGAACTGGAATTTGGAAGTGGAATATGGAACTTCAATTTGGAACGGGAATTTAGAAGTGGAATTTGAAATTCGAATTTAGAAGCAGAATTTGTAATTGGAATTTGTATTTGGAATTTGGAATTGGAATTTAGAACTGGAATTTGGAAGTGGAATTTGGAAATGGAATTTTGAATTGGAATTTTGAATTTGAAATTGGAAGTGTTATTTAAAACACAAATTTCCAAGTGTACATAGAAAGCAAACTTTAATCGATAAGATGTAATTTCAATCTGGAATCATAATTTCAGGAAGCCACTGAAGTGCGCCATGTGAAAGAGAATTATAGTATCAGAAACTGGAAAAGGAAATCAGAAGGGAAATTGGGAACGGTATTGTGTAAGTGAATTTTCGACCTGCGTTTGGTAATTGGAGGTTGGAACTGGAATTTTGAATTGGAATTTAGAAGTGGAAGTTGATACTGAAATGTGGAACTCACATTTAGAGTTAAAATTTAGAACTGGAATTTGGAAATGAAATTTAGAATTGGAATTTGGAAGTCGAATTTAGAACTGGAATTTGCAAGTAGAATTTGGAATTGGAATTTGGAAGTGGATTTTGGAATCATAATTTGGAATTGGAACTTAGAACTGGAATTTGGAAGTGGAATTTGGAAGTGGAATTTCGAATTGGAATTTCGAACTGGAATTTGGAAGTGGAATATGGAACTTCAATTTGGAACGGGAATTTAGAAGTGGAATTTGAAATTCGAATTTAGAAGCAGAATTTGTAATTGGAATTTGTATTTGGAATTTGGAATTGGAATTTAGAACTGGAATTTGGAAGTGGAATTTGGAAATGGAATTTTGAATTGGAATTTTGAATTTGAAATTGGAAGTGTTATTTAAAACACAAATTTCCAAGTGTACATAGAAAGCAAACTTTAATCGATAAGATGTAATTTCAATCTGGAATCATAATTTCAGGAAGCCACTGAAGTGCGCCATGTGAAAGAGAATTATAGTATCAGAAACTGGAAAAGGAAATCAGAAGGGAAATTGGGAACGGTATTGTGTAAGTGAATTTTCGACCTGCGTTTGGTAATTGGAGGTTGGAACTGGAATTTTGAATTGGAATTTAGAAGTGGAAGTTGATACTGAAATGTGGAACTCACATTTAGAGTTAAAATTTAGAACTGGAATTTGGAAATGAAATTTAGAATTGGAATTTGGAAGTCGAATTTAGAACTGGAATTTGCAAGTAGAATTTGGAATTGGAATTTGGAAGTGGATTTTGGAATCAGAATTTGGAATTGGAATTTAGAACTGGAATTTGGAAGTGGAATTTAGAATTGTAATTTCGAACTGGAATTTGGAAGCGGAATTTAGAACTGGAATTTGGAATTGGAATTTAGAATTGGAATTTGGAACTGGAAGTTGGAAGTGGAATTTGGAAGTGAAATTTAGAATTGGAATTTAGAATAGGAATTTGGAAGTAGAATGTGGAACTGAAAGTTGGAATTGAAATTTGGAAGTGCAATTTAGAACTGAAATTTAGAATTGGAATTTGGAAGCGGAATTTATAACTGGAATTTGGAAGTAGAATTTGGAATTGGAATTTGGAAGTGGATTTTGGAATCAGAATTTGAAATTGGAATTTAGAACTGGAATTTGGAAGTGGAATTTGGAAGTGGAATTTCCAGTTGGAATTTCGAACTGGAATTTGGAAGTGAAATATGGAACTTCAATTTGGAACGGGAATTTAGAAGTGGAATTTGTAATTGGAATTTAGATTTGGAATTTGGAATTGGAATTTAGAACAGGAATTTGGAAGTGGAATTTGGAAATGGAATTTTGAATTGCAATTTTGAAATTGAAATTGGAAGTGTTATTTGAAACACAGATTTCCAAGGGTACATAGAAAGCAAACTTTTATCGATAAGGTGTAATTTCAATCTGGAATCATAATTTCAGGAAGCCATTGAAGTGCGACATGTGGAAGAGAATTATTGTATCAGAAACTGGAAAAGGAAATCAGAAGGGAAATTGGGAACGGGATTGTGGAAGTGAATTTTCGACCTGCGTTTGGTAATTGGAGTTGGATCTGGAAAATTGAATTGGAATTTAGAAGTGGAATTTGATACTGAAATTTTAAAGTGAAATTTAGAGTTGAAATTTAGAACTGGAATTTGGAAGTGGAATTTGGAATTTGAAAGTGAAATTTAGAATCCAATTTAGAATAGGAATTTGGAAGTAGAATGTGGAACTGGAAGTTGGAAGTGGAATTTGGAAGTGCAATTTAGAACTGAAATTTAGAATTGGAATTTGGAAGCGGAATTTATAACTGGAATTTGGAAGTAGAATTTGGAATTGGAATTTGGAAGTGGATTTTGGAATCAGAATTTGAAATTGGAATTTAGAACTGGAATTTGGAATTGGAATTTGGAAGTGGAATTTCCAGTTGGAATTTCGAACTGGAATTTGGAAGTGGAATATGGAACTTAAATTTGGAACGGGAATTTAGAAGTAGAATTTGAAATTCGAATTTAGAAGCGGAATTTGTAATTGGAATTTAGATTTGGAAATTGGAATTGGAATTTAGAACAGGAATTTGGAAGTGGAATTTGGAAATGGAATTTTGAATTGAAATTTTGAAATTGAAATTGGAAGTGTTATATGAAACACAGATTTCCAAGGGTACATAGAAAGCAAACTTTTATCGATAAGGTGTAATTTCAATCTGGTATCATAATTTCAGGAAGCCATTGAAGTGCGACATGTGGAAGGGAATTATTGTATCAGAAACTGGAAAAGGAAATCAGAAGGGAAATTGGGAACGGGATTGTGGAAGTGAATTTTCGACCTGCGTTTGGTAATTGGAGGTTGGAACTGGAATATTGAATTGGAATTTAGAAGTGGAATTTGATACTGAAATTTGAAAGTGAAATTTAGATTTGAAATTTAGAACTGGAATTTGGAAGTGGAATTTGGAATTTGAAAGTGAAATTTAGAATTGGACTTTAGAATTGGAATTTGGAATTGGAAATTGGAAGTAGAATTTGGAATTGGAATTTGGAAGTGGAATTTGGAAGTGGAATTTGGAAGTGGAATTTAGAATTGGAATTTCGAACTGGAATTTGGAAGTGGAATATGGAACTCCAATTTGGAACGGGAATTTAGAAGTGGAATTTGAAATTCGAATTTAGAAGCGGAGTTTGTAATTGGAATTTGGAAGTGAATTTTGGAATCAGAATTTGGAATTGGAATTTAGAACTGGACTTTGGAATTGGAATTTAGAATTGGAATTTGGAACTGGAATTTGGAAGTGGAATTTGGAAGTGGAATGTAGAATTGGAATTTTGAAATTGAAATTGGAAGTGTTATTTGAAACACAAATTTACAAGGGTACATAGAAAGCAAACTTTTATCGATAAGGTGTAATTTCAATCTGGAATCATAATTTCAGGAAGCCACTGAAGTGCGACATGTGGAAGAGAATTATTGTATCAGAAACTGGAAAAGGAAATTAGAAGGGAAATTGGGAACGGTATTGTGTAAGTGAATTTTCGACCTGCGTTTGGTAATTGGAGGTTGGAACTGGAATATTGAATTGGAATTTAGAAGTGGAATTTGATACTGAAATTTTAAAGGGAAATTTAGAGTTGAAATTTAGAACTGGAATTTGAAAGTTGAATTTGGAATTTGAAAGTGAAATTTAGAATTGGAATTTAGAATTGGAATTTGGAAGTAGAATTTGGAATTGAAAATTGGAAGTAGAATTTGGAATTGGAATTTAGAAGTGGATTTTGGAATCAGAATTTGGAAGTGGAATTTAGAACTGGAATATGGAAGTGGAATTTGGAAGTGGAATTTAGAACTGGAATTGAGAATTGGAATTTGGAAGCGGAATTTAGAACTGCAATTTGAAATTGGAATTTAGAATTGGAATTTGGAACTGGAAGTTGGAAGTGGAATTTGGAAGTGGAATGTAGAATTGGAATTTTGAAATTGAAATTGGAAGTGTTATTTGAAACACAAATTTACAAGGGTACATAGAAAGCAAACTTTTATCAATAAGGTGTAATTTCAATCTGGAATCATAATTTCAGGAAGCCATTGAAGTTCGACATGTGGAAGAGAATTATAGTATCAGAAACTGGAAAAGGAAATCAGAAGGGCAATTGGGAACGGGATAGTGTAAGTGAATTTTCGACCTGCATTTAGTAATGGGAGGTTGGAACTGGAATATTGAATTGGAATTTAGAAGTGGAATTTGATACAGAAATTTTAAAGTGAAATTTAGAGTTGAAATTTAGAACTGGAATTTGGAAGTGGAATTTGGAATTTGAAAGTGAAATTTAGAATTGGAATTTGGAAGTAGAATTTGGAACTGAAAATTGGAATTAGAATTTGGAATTGCAATTTGGAAGTGGATTTTGGAATCAGAATTTGGAAGTGGAATTTAGAACTGGAATATAGAAGTAGAATTTGGAATTGGAATTTGGAAGTGGAATTTGGAAGTGGAATTTAGAATTGAAATTTCGAACTGGAATTTGAAAGTGGAATATGGAACTCCAATTTGGAACGGGAATTTAGAAGTGGAATTTGAAATTCGAATTTAGAAGGGGAGTTTGTAATTGGAAATTGTAATTGGAATTTAGATTTGGAATTTGGAATTGGAATTTAGAAGTGGAATTTGGAAGTGGAATTTGAAAATGGAATTTTGAATTGGAATTTTGAAATTGAAATTGGAAGTGTTATTTGAAACACAAATTTCCAAGCGTACATAGAAAGCAAACTTTAATCGATAAGATGTAATTTCAATCTGGAATCATAATTTCAGGAAGCCATTGAAGTGTGACATGTGGAAGAGAATTATCGTATGAGAAACTGGAAAAGGAAATCAGAAGGGAAATTGGGAACGGTATTGTGGAAGTGAATTTTCGACCTGCGTTTGGTAATTGGAGGTTGGAACTGGAATATTGAATTGGAATTTAGAAGTGGAATTTGATACTGAAATTTGAAAGTGAAATTTAGAGGTGAATTTTAGAACTGGAATTTGGAAGTGGAATTTGGAATTTGAAAGTGAAATTTAGAATTGGAATTTAGAATTGGAATTTGGAAGTAGAATTTGGAATTGGAAATTGGAAGTAGAATTTGGAATTGGAATTTGGAAGTGGATTTTGGAATCAGAATTTGGAAGTGGAATTTAGAACTGGAATATGGAAGTGGAATTTGGAAGTGGAATTTAGAATTGGAATTTTGAATGGGAATTTGGAAGTGGAATTTAGAACTGGAATAGAGAATTGGAATTTGGAAGCGGAATTTAGAACTGGAATTTGGAATAGGAATATAGAATTGGAATTTGGAACTGGAAGTTGGAAGTGGAATTTGGAAGTGGAATGTAGAATTGGAATTTTGAAATTGAAATTGGAAGTGTTATTTGAAACACAAATTTACAAGGGTACATAGAAAGCAAACTTTTATCAATAAGGTGTAATTTCAATCTGGAATCATAATTTCAGGAAGCCATTGAAGTGCGACATGTGGAAGAGAATTATTGTATCAGAAACTGGAAAAGGAAATCAGAAGGGAAATTGGGAACGGGATTGTGGAAGTGAATTTTCGACCTGCGTTTGGTAATTGGAGGTTGGAACTGGAATATTGAATTGGAATTTAGAAGTGGAATTTGATACTGAAATTTGAAAGTGAAATTTAGATTTGAAATGTAGAACTGGAATTTGGAAGTGGAATTTGGAATTTGAAAGTGAAATTTAGAATTGGAATTTAGAATAGGAATTTGGAAGTAGAATGTGGAACTGGAAGTTGGAAGTGGAATTTGGAAGTGCAATTTAGAACTGAAATTTAGAATTGGAATTTGGAAGCGGAATTTATAACTGCAATTTGGAAGTAGAATTTGGAATTGGAATTTGGAAGTGGATTTTGGAATCAAAATTTGAAATTGGAATTTAGAACTGGAATTTGGAAGTGGAATTTGGAAGTGGAATTTCGAATTTGAATTTCGAACTGGAATTTGGAAGTGAAATATGGAACTTCAATTTGGAACGTGAATTTAGAAGTGGAATTTGAAATTCGAATTTAGAAGCGGAATTTGTAATTGGAATTTAGATTTGGAATTTGGAATTTAATTTAGAACAGGAATTTGGAAGTGGAATTTGGAAATGGAATTTTGAATTGGAATTTGGAAGCGGAATTTAGAACTGGAATTTAGAATTGGAATTTAGAATTGGAATTTGGAACTGGAAGTTGGAAGTGGCATTTGGAAGTGGAATGTAGAATTGTAATTTTGAAATTGAAATTGGAAATGTTATTTGAAACACAAATTTACAAGGGTACATAGAAAGCAAACTTCAATCGATAAGGTGTAATTTCAATCTGGAATCATAATTTCAGGAAGCCACTGAAGTGCGCCATGTGAAAGAGAATTATAGTATCAGAAACTGGAAAAGGAAATCAGAAGGGAAATTGGGAACGGTATTGTGTAAGTGAATTTTCGACCTGCGTTTGGTAATTGGAGGTTGGAACTGGAATTTTGAATTGGAATTTAGAAGTGGAAGTTGATACTGAAATGTGGAACTCACATTTAGAGTTAAAATTTAGAACTGGAATTTGGAAATGAAATTTAGAATTGGAATTTGGAAGTCGAATTTAGAACTGGAATTTGCAAGTAGAATTTGGAATTGGAATTTGGAAGTGGATTTTGGAATCAGAATTTGGAATTGGAATTTAGAACTGGAATTTGGAAGTGGAATTTAGAATTGTAATTTCGAACTGGAATTTGGAAGCGGAATTTAGAACTGGAATTTGGAATTGGAATTTAGAATTGGAATTTGGAACTGGAAGTTGGAAGTGGAATTTGGAAGTGAAATTTAGAATTGGAATTTAGAATAGGAATTTGGAAGTAGAATGTGGAACTGAAAGTTGGAATTGAAATTTGGAAGTGCAATTTAGAACTGAAATTTAGAATTGGAATTTGGAAGCGGAATTTATAACTGGAATTTGGAAGTAGAATTTGGAATTGGAATTTGGAAGTGGATTTTGGAATCAGAATTTGAAATTGGAATTTAGAACTGGAATTTGGAAGTGGAATTTGGAAGTGGAATTTCCAGTTGGAATTTCGAACTGGAATTTGGAAGTGAAATATGGAACTTCAATTTGGAACGGGAATTTAGAAGTAGAATTTGAAATTCGAATTTAGAAGCGGAATTTGTAATTGAAATTTAGATTTGGAATTTGGAATTGGAATTTAGAACAGGAATTTGGAAGTGGAATTTGGAAATGGAATTTTGAATTGCAATTTTGAAATTGAAATTGGAAGTGTTATTTGAAACACAGATTTCCAAGGGTACATAGAAAGCAAACTTTTATCGATAAGGTGTAATTTCAATCTGGAATCATAATTTCAGGAAGCCATTGAAGTGCCACATGTGGAAGAGAATTATAGTATCAGAAACTGGAAAAGGAAATCAGAAGGGAAATTGGGAACGGGATTGTGGAAGTGAATTTTCGACCTGCGTTTGGTAATTGGAGTTGGATCTGGAAAATTGAATTGGAATTTAGAAGTGGAATTTGATACTGAAATTTTAAAGTGAAATTTAGAGTTGAAATTTAGAACTGGAATTTGGAATTTGAAAGTGAAATTTAGAATCCAATTTAGAATAGGAATTTGGAAGTAGAATGTGAAACTGGAAGTTGGAAGTGGAATTTGGAAGTGCAATTTAGAACTGAAATTTAGAATTGGAATTTGGAAGCGGAATTTATAACTGGAATTTGGAAGTAGAATTTGGAATTGGAATTTGGAAGTGGATTTTGGAATCAGAATTTGAAATTGGAATTTAGAACTGGAATTTGGAAGTGGAATTTGGAAGTGGAATTTCCAGTTGGAATTTCGAACTGGAATTTGGAAGTGGAATATGGAACTTAAATTTGGAACGGGAATTTAGAAGTAGAATTTGAAATTCGAATTTAGAAGTGGAATTTGTAATTGGAATTTAGATTTGGAATTTGGAATTGGAATTTAGAACAGGAATTTGGAAGTGGAATTTGGAAATGGAATTTTGAATTGAAATTTTGAAATTGAAATTGGAAGTGTTATATGAAACACAGATTTCCAAGGGTACATAGAAAGCAAACTTTTATGGATAAGGTGTAATTTCAATCTGGTATCATAATTTCAGGAAGCCATTGAAGTGCGACATGTGAAAGGGAATTATTGTATCAGAAACTGGAAAAGGAAATCAGAAGGGAAATTGGGAACGGGATTGTGGAAGTGAATTTTCGACCTGCGTTTGGTAATTGGACGTTGGAACTGGAATATTGAATTGGAATTTAGAAGTGGATTTTGATACTGAAATTTGAAAGTGAAATTTAGATTTGAAATTTAGAACTGGAATTTGGAAGTGGAATTTGGAATTTGAAAGTGAAATTTAGAATTGGACTTTAGAATTGGAATTTGGAATTGGAAATTGGAAGTAGAATTTGGAATTGGAATTTGGAAGTGGATTTTGGAATTAGAATTTGGAAGTGGAATTTAGAACTGGAATATGGAAGTGAAATTTGGAAGTGGAATTTAGAATTGGAATTTTGAACGTAATTTGTAAGTGGAATTTAGAACTGGAATTTAGAGTTGGAGTTTGGAAGCGGAATTTAGAACTGGAATTTGGAATTTTAATTTAGAATTGGAATTTGGAACTGGAAGTTGGAAGTCGAATTTGGAAGTGGAATGTAGAATTGGAATTTTGAAATTGAAATTGGAAGTGTTATTTGAAACACAAATTTACAAGGGTACATAGAAAGCAAACTTTTATCAATAAGGTGTAATTTCAATCTGGAATCATAATTTCAGGAAGCCATTGAAGTGCGACATGTGGAAGAGAATTATTGTATCAGAAACTGGAAAAGGAAATCAGAAGGGAAATTGGGAACGGGATTGTGGAAGTGAATTTTCGACCTGCGTTTGGTAATTGGAGGTTGGAACTGGAATATTGAATTGGAATTTAGAAGTGGAATTTGATACTGAAATTTGAAAGTGAAATTTAGATTTGAAATGTAGAACTGGAATTTGGAAGTGGAATTTGGAATTTGAAAGTGAAATTTAGAATTGGAATTTAGAATAGGAATTTGGAAGTAGAATGTGGAACTGGAAGTTGGAAGTGGAATTTGGAAGTGCAATTTAGAACTGAAATTTAGAATTGGAATTTGGAAGCGGAATTTATAACTGCAATTTGGAAGTAGAATTTGGAATTGGAATTTGGAAGTGGATTTTGGAATCAAAATTTGAAATTGGAATTTAGAACTGGAATTTGGAAGTGGAATTTGGAAGTGGAATTTCGAATTTGAATTTCGAACTGGAATTTGGAAGTGAAATATGGAACTTCAATTTGGAACGTGAATTTAGAAGTGGAATTTGAAATTCGAATTTAGAAGCGGAATTTGTAATTGGAATTTAGATTTGGAATTTGGAATTTAATTTAGAACAGGAATTTGGAAGTGGAATTTGGAAATGGAATTTTGAATTGGAATTTGAAAGCGGAATTTAGAACTGGAATTTAGAATTGGAATTTAGAATTGGAATTTGGAACTGGAAGTTGGAAGTGGCATTTGGAAGTGGAATGTAGAATTGTAATTTTGAAATTGAAATTGGAAATGTTATTTGAAACACAAATTAAAAGGGTACATAGAAAGCAAACTTCAATCGATAAGGTGTAATTTCAATCTGGAATCATAATTTCAGGAAGCCACTGAAGTGCGCCATGTGAAAGAGAATTATAGTATCAGAAACTGGAAAAGGAAATCAGAAGGGAAATTGGGAACAGTATTGTGTAAGTGAATTTTCGACCTGCGTTTGGTAATTGGAGGTTGGAACTGGAATTTTGAATTGGAATTTAGAAGTGGAAGTTGATACTGAAATGTGGAACTCACATTTAGAGTTAAAATTTAGAACTGGAATTTGGAAATGAAATTTAGAATTGGAATTTGGAAGTCGAATTTAGAACTGGAATTTGCAAGTAGAATTTGGAATTGGAATTTGGAAGTGGATTTTGGAATCAGAATTTGGAATTGGAATTTAGAACTGGAATTTGGAAGTGGAATTTAGAATTGGAATTTCGAACTGGAATTTGGAAGCGGAATTTAGAACTGGAATTTGGAATTGGAATTTAGAATTGGAATTTGGAACTGGAAGTTGGAAGTGAAATTTGGAAGTGGAATGTAGAATTGGAATTTTGAAATTGAAATTGGAAGTGTTATGTGAAACACAAATTTCCAAAGTTACATAGAAAGCAAACTTTTATCGATAAGGTGTAATTTCAATCTGGAATCAAAATTTCAGGAAGCCATTGAAGTGCGACATGTGGAAGAGAATTATAGTATCAGAAACTGGAAAAGGAAATCAGAAGGGAAATTGGGAACGGTATTGTGGAAGTGAATTTTCGACCTGCGTTTGGTAATTGGAGGTTGGAACTGCAATTTTGAATTGGAATTTAGAAGTGGAATTTGATACAGAAATTTTAAAGAGAAATTTAGAGTTAAAATTTAGAACTGGAATTTGGAAGTGCAATTTGGAACTGGAATTTGGAAGTGAAATTTAGAATTGGAATTTGGAAGTAGAATTTGGAATTGAAATTTGGAAGTGGATTTTGGAATCAGAATTTGGAATTGGAATTTCGAACTGGAATATGGAAGTGGAATTTGGAAGTGGAATTCTGAATTGGAATTTGGAATGGTAATTTGAAATTGAAATTTAGAACTGGAATATGGAAGTTGAATTTGGAAGTGAAATGGAGAATTGGAATTTGGAAATTGAATTTGGAAGTGTTATTTGAAACTCAGCTTTACAAGGGTACATAGAAAGCAAACCTTTATCGATAAGGTGTAATTTCAATCTGGAATCATAATTTCAGGAAGCCATTGAAGTGCGACATGTGAAAGAGAATTATAGTATCAGAAACTGGAAAAGGAAATCAGAAGGGAAATTGGGAACGGGATTGTGGAAGTGAATTTTCGACCTGCATTTGGCAATTGGAGGTTGGAACTGGAATATTGAATTGGAATTTAGAAGTGGAATTTGATACCGAAATTTTAAAGTGAAATTTAGAGTTGAAATTTAGAACTGGAATTTGGAAGTGGAATTTGGAATTTGAAAGTGAAATTTAGAATTGGAATTTAGAATAGTATTTGGAAGTAGAATTTGGAATTGGAAATTGGAAGTAGAATTTGGAATTGGAATTTGGAAGTGGATTTTGGAATCAGAATTTGGAAGTGGAATTTAGAACTGGAATATGGAAGTAGAATTTGGAATTGGAATTTGGAAATGGATTTTGGAATCAGAATTTGAAATTGGAATTTAGAACTGGAATTTGGAAGTGGAATTTGGAAGTAGAATTTCGAATTTGAATTTCGAACTGGAATTTGGAAGTGGAATATGGAACTTCAATTTGGAACGGGAATTTAGAAGTGGAATTTGAAATTCGAATTTAGTAGTGGAATTTGTAATTGGAATTTAGATTTGGAATTTGGAATTGAAATTTAGAACTGGAATTTGGAAGTGGAATTTGGAATTGAAATTTTGAATTGGAATTTTGAAAATGAAATTGGAAGTGTTATTTGAAACACAAATTTCCAAGGGTACATAGAAAGCAAACTTATATCGAAAATGTGGAAGTGGAATTTGAAACTCGGATTTAGAAATGGAATTTGGAATTGGAATTTAGAATTGGAATTTGGAACTGGAAGTTGGAAGTGGAATTTGGAAGTGGATTGTAGAATTGGAATTTTGAAATTGAAATTGGAAGTGTTATTTGAAACACAAATTTCCAAGGGTACATAAAAAGCAAACTTTTATCGATAAGGTGTAATTTGAATCTGGAATCATAATTTCAGGAAGCCATTGAAGTGCGACATGTGGAAGAAAATTATAGTATCAGAAACTGGAAAAGGAAATCAGAAGGGAAATTGGGAACGGGATTGTGGCAGTGAATTTTCGACCTGCGTTTGGTAATTGGAGGTTGAAACTGAAACATTGAATTGGAATTTAGAAGTGGAATTTGATACAGAAATTTTAAAGTGAAATTTAGAGTTGAAATTTAGAACTGGAATTTGGAAGTGGAATTTGGAATTTGAAAGTGAAATTTAGAATAGGAATTTAGAATTGGAATTTGAAAGTAGAATTTGGAATTGGAAATTGGAAGAAGAATTTGGAATTGGAATTTGGAAGTGGATTTTGGAATCAGAATTTGGAAGTGGAATTTAGAACTGGAATATGGAAGTGGAATTTAGAATTGGAATTTTGAATGGGAATGTGGAAGTGGAATTTAGAACTGGAATTTAGAATTGGAATTTGGAAGCAGAATTTAGAACTGGACTTTGGAATTGGAATTTAGAATTGGAATTTGGAACTGGAAGTTGGAAGTGGAATTTGGAAGTGGAATGTAGAATTGGAATTTTGAAATTGAAATTGGAAGTGTTATTTGAAACACAAATTTACAAGGGTACATAGAAAGCAAACTTTTATCGATAAGGTGTAATTTCAATCTGGAATCATAATTTCAGGAAGCAATTGAAGTGCGACATGTGGAAGAGAATTATAGTATCAGAAATTGGAAAAGGAAATCAGACGGGAAATTGGGAACGGGATTGTGGAAGTGAATTTTCGACCTGCGTTTGGTAATTGGAGGTTGGAACTGGAATATTGAATTGGAATTTAGAAGTGGAATTTGATACAGAAATTTTAAAGTGAAATTTACAGTTGAAATTTAGAACTGGAATTTGGAAGTGGAATTTTGGAATTTGAAAGTGAAATTTAGAATTGGAATTTAGAATAGTATTTGGAAGTAGAATGTGGAACTGGAAGTTCGAAGTGGAATTTGGAAGTGGAATTTAGAACTGAAATTTAGAATTGGAATTTGGAAGCGAAATTAATAACTGGAATTTGGAAGTAGAATTTGGAATTGGAATTTGGAAGTGTATTTTGGAATCAGAATTTGGAATTGGAATTTAGAACTGGAATTTGGAATTGAAATTTAGAATTGGAATTTGGAACTGGAAGTTGGAAGTGGAATTTGGAAGTGGAGTTTGGAAGTGGAATGTAGAATTGGAATTTTGAAATTGAAATTGGAAGTGTTATTTGAAACACAGCTTTACAAGGGTACATAGAAAGCAAACCTTTATCGATAAGGTGTAATTTCGATCTGGAATCATAATTTCAGGAAGCCATTGAAGTGCGACATGTGGAAGAAAATTATAGTATCAGAAACTGGAAAAGGAAATCAGAAGGGAAATTGGGTACGGGATTGTAGAAGTGAATTTTCGACCTGCATTTGGCAATTGGAGGTTGGAACTGGAATATTGAATTGGAATTTAGAAGTGGAATTTGATACCGAAATTTTAAAGTGAAATTTAGAGTTGAAATTTAGAACTGGAATTTGGAAGTGGAATTTGGAATTTGAAAGTGAAATTTAGAATTGGAATTTAGAATAGTATTTGGAAGTAGAATTTGGAATTGGAAATTGGAAGTAGAATTTGGAATTGGAATTTGGAAGTGGATTTTGGAATCAGAATTTGGAAGTGGAATTTAGAACTGGAATATGGAAGTAGAATTTGGAATTGGAATTTGGAAGTGGATTTTGGAATCAGAATTTGAAATTGGAATTCAGAACTGGAATTTTTAAGTGGAATTTGGAAGTGGAATTTCGAATTTGAATTTCGAACTGGAATTTGGAAGTGGAATATGGAACTCCAATTTGGAACGGGAATTTAGAAGTGGAATTTGAAATTCGAATTTAGAAGCAGAATTTGTAATTGGAATTTTTAATTGGAATTTAGATTTGGAATTTGGAATTGGAATTTAGAACTGGAATTTGGAAGTGGAATTTGGAAATGAAATTTTGAATTGGAATTTTGAAATTGAAATTGGAAGTGTTATTTGAAACACAAATTTCCAAGGGTACATAGAAAGCAAACTTTTATCGATAAGGTGTAATTTCAATCTGGAATCACAATTTCAGGAAGCCATTGAATTGCGACATGTGGAAGAGAATTATAGTATCAGAAACTGGAAAAGGAAATCAGAAGGGAAATTCGGAACGGGATTGTGGAAGTGAATTTTCTACCTGCGTTTGGTAATTGGAGGTAGGAACTGGAATTTTGAATTGGAATTTAGAAGTGGAATTTGATACAGAAATTTTAAAGTGAAATTTAGAGTTAAAATTTAGAATTGGAATTTGGAAGTGCAATTTGGAACTGGAATTTGGAAGTGAAATTTAGAATTGGAATTTGGAAGTAGAATTTGGAATTGGAATTTTGAAGTAGAATTTGGAATTGGAATTTGGAAGTGGATTTTGGAATCAGAATTTGGAATTGAAATTCAGAACTGGAATATGAAAGTGAAATTTGGACGTGGAATTCTGAATTGGAATTTGGAATGGGAATTTGGAATGGAAATTTAGAACTGGAATATGGAAGTGGAATTTGGAAGTGAAATGTAGAATTGGAATTTGGAAATTGAATTTGGAAGTGAAATTTAGAATTTGAAATCCGAACTGTAATTTGGAAGTGGAATTTGGACCTTCAATTTGGAACTGGACTTTGGAAGTGGAATTTGAAACTCGAATTTAGAAATGGAATTTGGAACTGGAAGTTGGAAGTGGAATTTGGAAGTGGAATGAAGAATTGGAATTTTGAAATTGAAATTGGAAGTGTTATTTAAAACACAAATTTCCAAGGGTACATAGAAAGCAAACTTTTATCGATAAGGTGTAATTTGAATCTGGAATCATAATTTCAGGAAGCCATTGAAGTGCGACATGTGGAAGAAAATTATAGTATGAGAAACTGGAAAAGGAAATCAGAAGGGAAATTGGGAACGGGATTGTGGAAGTGAATTTTCGACCTGCGTTTGGTAATTGGAGGTTGAAACTGAAACATTGAATTGGAATTTAGAAGTGGAATTTGATACCGAAATTTTAAAGTGAAATTTAGAGTTGAAATTTAGAACTGGAATTTGGAAGTGGAATTTGGAATTTGAAAGTGAAATTTAGAATTGGAATTTAGAATTGGAATTTGGAAGTAGAATTTGGAATTGGAAATTGGAAGTAGAATTTGGAATTGGAATTTGGAAGTGAATTTTGGAATCAGAATTTGGAAGTGGAATTTAGAACTGGAATATTTAAGTGGAATTTAGAATTGGAATTTTGAATGGGAATGTGGAAGTGGAATTTAGAACTGGAATTTAGAATTGTAATTTGGAAGCAGAATTTAGAACTGGACTTTGGAATTGGAATTTAGAATTGGAATTTGGAACTGGAAGTTGGAAGTGGAATTTGAAAGTGGAATGTAGAATTGGAATTTTGAAATTGAAATTGGAAGTGTTATTTGAAACACAAATTTACAAGGGTACATAGAAAGCAAACTTTTATCGATAAGGTGTAATTTCAATCTGGAATCATAATTTCAGGAAGCAATTGAAGTGCGACATGTGGAAGAGAATTATTGTATCAGAAACTGGAAAAGGAAATCAGACGGGAAATTGGGAACGGGATTGTGGAAGTGAATTTTCTAGCTGCGTTTGGTAATTGGAGGTTGGAACTGGAATATTGAATTGGAATTTAGAAGTGGAATTTGATACAGAAATTTTAAAGTGAAATTTACAGTTGAAATTTAGAACTGGAATTTGGAAGTGGAATTTTGGAATTTGAAAGTGAAATTTAGAATTGGAATTTAGAATAGTATTTGGAAGTAGAATGTGGAACTGGAAGTTCGAAGTGGAATTTGGAAGTGGAATTTAGAACTGAAAATTAGAATTGGAATTTGGAAGCGAAATTAATAACTGGAATTTGGAAGTAGAATTTGGAATTGGAATTTGGAAGTGGATTTTGGAATCAGAATTTGGAATTGGAATTTAGAACTGGAATTTGGAATTGAAATTTAGAATTGGAATTTGGAACTGGAAGTTGGAAGTGGAATTTGGAAGTGGAGTTTGGAAGTGGAATGTAGAATTGGAATTTTGAAATTGAAATTGGAAGTGTTATTTGAAACACAGCTTTACAAGTGTACATAGAAAGCAAACCTTTATCGATAAGGTGTAATTTCAATGTGGAATCATAATTTCAGGAAGCCATTGAAATGCGACATGTGAAAGAAAATTATAGTATCAGAAACTGGAAAAGGAAATCAGAAGGGAAATTTGGAACGGGATTGTGGAAGTGAATTTTCGACCTGCATTTGGCAATTGGAGGTTGGAACTGGAATATTGAATTGGAATTTAGAAGTGGAATTTGATACCGAAATTTTAAAGTGAAATTTAGCGTTGAAATTTAGAACTGGAATTTGGAAGTGGAATTTGGAATTTGAAAGTGAAATTTAGAATTGGAATTTAGAATAGTATTTGGAAATAGAATTTGGAATTGGAAATTGGAAGTAGAATTTGGAATTGGAATTTGGAAGTGGATTTTGGAATCAGAATTTGGAAGTGGAATTTAGAACTGGAATATGGATGTAGAATTTAGAATTGGAATTTGGAAATGGATTTTGGAATCAGAATTTGAAATTGGAATTTAGAACTTGAATTTGGAAGTGGAATTTGGAAGTAGAATTTCGAATTTGAATTTCGAACTGGAATTTGGAAGTGGAATATGGACCTTCAATTTGGAACGGGAATTTAGAAGTGGAATTTGAAATTCGAATTTAGAAGCGGAATTTGTAATTGGAATTTGTAATTGGAATTTAGATTTGGAATTTGGAATTGGAATTTAGAACTGGAATTTGGAAGTGGAATTTGGAAATGAAATTTTGAATTGGAATTTTGAAATTGAAATTGGAAGTGTTATTTGAAACACAAATTTCCAAGGGTACATAGAAAGCAAACTTTTATCGATAAGGTGTAATTTCAATCTGGAATCACAATTTCAGGAAGCCATTGAATTGCGACATGTGGAAGAGAATTATAGTATCAGAAACTGGAAAAGGAAATCAGAAGGGAAATTGGGAACGGGATTGTGGAAGTGAATTTTCGACCTGCATTTGGCAATTGGAGGTTGGAACTGGAATATTGAATTGGAATTTAGAAGTGGAATTTGATACCGAAATTTTAAAGTGAAATTTAGAGTTGAAATTTAGAACTGGAATTTGGAAGTGGAATTTGGAATTTGAAAGTGAAATTTAGAATTGGAATTTAGAATAGTATTTGGAAGTAGAATTTGGAATTGGAAATTGGAAGTAGAATTTGGAATTGGAATTTGGAAGTGGATTTTGGAATCAGAATTTGGAAGTGGAATTTAGAACTGGAATATGGAAGTAGAATTTGGAATTGGAATTTGGAAATGGATTTTGGAATCAGAATTTGAAATTGGAATTTAGAACTGGAATTTGGAAGTGGAATTTGGAAGTAGAATTTCGAATTTGAATTTCGAACTGGAATTTGGAAGTGGAATATGGAACTTCAATTTGGAACGGGAATTTAGAAGTGGAATTTGAAATTCGAATTTAGAAGTGGAATTTGTAATTGGAATTTAGATTTGGAATTTGGAATTGAAATTTAGATCTGGAATTTGGAAGTGGAATTTGGAATTGAAATTTTGAATTGGAATTTTGAAAATGAAATTGGAAGTGTTATTTGAAACACAAATTTCCAAGGGTACATAGAAAGCAAACTTTTATCGAAAATGTGGAAGTGGAATTTGAAACTCGGATTTAGAAATGGAATTTGGAATTGGAATTTAGAATTGGAATTTGGAACTGGAAGTTGGAAGTGGAATTTGGAAGTGGAATGTAGAATTGGAATTTTGAAATTGAAATTGGAAGTGTTATTTGAAACACAAATTTCCAAGGGTACATAAAAAGCAAACTTTTATCGATAAGGTGTAATTTGAATCTGGAATCATAATTTCAGGAAGCCATTGAAGTGCGACATGTGGAAGAAAATTATAGTATCAGAAACTGGAAAAGGAAATCAGAAGGGAAATTGGGAACGGGATTGTGGCAGTGAATTTTCGACCTGCGTTTGGTAATTGGAGGTTGAAACTGAAACATTGAATTGGAATTTAGAAGTGGAATTTGATACAGAAATTTTAAAGTGAAATTTAGAGTTGAAATTTAGAACTGGAATTTGGAAGTGGAATTTGGAATTTGAAAGTGAAATTTAGAATTGGAATTTAGAATTGGAATTTGAAAGTAGAATTTGGAATTGGAAATTGGAAGAAGAATTTGGAATTGGAATTTGGAAGTGGATTTTGGAATCAGAATTTGGAAGTGGAATTTAGAACTGGAATATGGAAGTAGAATTTGGAATTGGAATTTGGAAGTGGATTTTGGAATCAGAATTTGAAATTGGAATTCAGAACTGGAATTTTTAAGTGGAATTTGGAAGTGGAATTTCGAATTTGAATTTCGAACTGGAATTTGGAAGTGGAATATGGAACTCCAATTTGGAACGGGAATTTAGAAGTGGAATTTGAAATTCGAATTTAGAAGCAGAATTTGTAATTGGAATTTGTAATTGGAATTTAGATTTGGAATTTGGAATTGGAATTTAGAACTGGAATTTGGAAGTGGAATTTGGAAATGAAATTTTGAATTGGAATTTTGAAATTGAAATTGGAAGTGTTATTTGAAACACAAATTTCCAAGGGTACATAGAAAGCAAACTTTTATCGATAAGGTGTAATTTCAATCTGGAATCACAATTTCAGGAAGCCATTGAATTGCGACATGTGGAAGAGAATTATAGTATCAGAAACTGGAAAAGGAAATCAGAAGGGAAATTCGGAACGGGATTGTGGAAGTGAATTTTCTACCTGCGTTTGGTAATTGGAGGTAGGAACTGGAATTTTGAATTGGAATTTAGAAGTGGAATTTGATACAGAAATTTTAAAGTGAAATTTAGAGTTAAAATTTAGAATTGGAATTTGGAAGTGCAATTTGGAACTGGAATTTGGAAGTGAAATTTAGAATTGGAATTTGGAAGTAGAATTTGGAATTGGAATTTTGAAGTAGAATTTGGAATTGGAATTTGGAAGTGGATTTTGGAATCAGAATTTGGAATTGAAATTCAGAACTGGAATAAGAAAGTGAAATTTGGACGTGGAATTCTGAATTGGAATTTGGAATGGGAATTTGGAATGGAAATTTAGAACTGGAATATGGAAGTGGAATTTGGAAGTGAAATGTAGAATTGGAATTTGGAAATTGAATTTGGAAGTGAAATTTAGAATTTGAAATCCGAACTGTAATTTGGAAGTGGAATTTGGACCTTCAATTTGGAACTGGACTTTGGAAGTGGAATTTGAAACTCGAATTTAGAAATGGAATTTGGAACTGGAAGTTGGAAGTGGAATTTGGAAGTGGAATGAAGAATTGGAATTTTGAAATTGAAATTGGAAGTGTTATTTAAAACACAAATTTCCAAGGGTACATAGAAAGCAAACTTTTATCGATAAGGTGTAATTTGAATCTGGAATCATAATTTCAGGAAGCCATTGAAGTGCAACATGTGGAAGAAAATTATAGTATGAGAAACTGGAAAAGGAAATCAGAAGGGAAATTGGGAACGGGATTGTGGAAGTGAATTTTCGACCTGCGTTTGGTAATTGGAGGTTGAAACTGAAACATTGAATTGGAATTTAGAAGTGGAATTTGATACCGAAATTTTAAAGTGAAATTTAGAGTTGAAATTTAGAACTGGAATTTGGAAGTGGAATTTGGAATTTGAAAGTGAAATTTAGAATTGGAATTTAGAATTGGAATTTGGAAGTAGAATTTGGAATTGGAAATTGGAAGTAGAATTTGGAATTGGAATTTGGAAGTGAATTTTGGAATCAGAATTTGGAAGTGGAATTTAGAACTGGAATATTTAAGTGGAATTTAGAATTGGAATTTTGAATGGGAATGTGGAAGTGGAATTTAGAACTGGAATTTAGAATTGTAATTTGGAAGCAGAATTTAGAACTGGACTTTGGAATTGGAATTTAGAATTGGAATTTGGAACTGGAAGTTGGAAGTGGAATTTGAAAGTGGAATGTAGAATTGGAATTTTGAAATTGAAATTGGAAGTGTTATTTGAAACACAAATTTACAAGGGTACATAGAAAGCAAACTTTTATCGATAAGGTGTAATTTCAATCTGGAATCATAATTTCAGGAAGCAATTGAAGTGCGACATGTGGAAGAGAATTATTGTATCAGAAACTGGAAAAGGAAATCAGACGGGAAATTGGGAACGGGATTGTGGAAGTGAATTTTCTAGCTGCGTTTGGTAATTGGAGGTTGGAACTGGAATATTGAATTGGAATTTAGAAGTGGAATTTGATACAGAAATTTTAAAGTGAAATTTACAGTTGAAATTTAGAACTGGAATTTGGAAGTGGAATTTTGGAATTTGAAAGTGAAATTTAGAATTGGAATTTAGAATAGTATTTGGAAGTAGAATGTGGAACTGGAAGTTCGAAGTGGAATTTGGAAGTGGAATTTAGAACTGAAAATTAGAATTGGAATTTGGAAGCGAAATTAATAACTGGAATTTGGAAGTAGAATTTGGAATTGGAATTTGGAAGTGGATTTTGGAATCAGAATTTGGAATTGGAATTTAGAACTGGAATTTGGAATTGAAATTTAGAATTGGAATTTGGAACTGGAAGTTGGAAGTGGAATTTGGAAGTGGAGTTTGGAAGTGGAATGTAGAATTGGAATTTTGAAATTGAAATTGGAAGTGTTATTTGAAACACAGCTTTACAAGTGTACATAGAAAGCAAACCTTTATCGATAAGGTGTAATTTCAATGTGGAATCATAATTTCAGGAAGCCATTGAAATGCGACATGTGAAAGAAAATTATAGTATCAGAAACTGGAAAAGGAAATCAGAAGGGAAATTTGGAACGGGATTGTGGAAGTGAATTTTCGACCTGCATTTGGCAATTGGAGGTTGGAACTGGAATATTGAATTGGAATTTAGAAGTGGAATTTGATACCGAAATTTTAAAGTGAAATTTAGCGTTGAAATTTAGAACTGGAATTTGGAAGTGGAATTTGGAATTTGAAAGTGAAATTTAGAATTGGAATTTAGAATAGTATTTGGAAATAGAATTTGGAATTGGAAATTGGAAGTAGAATTTGGAATTGGAATTTGGAAGTGGATTTTGGAATCAGAATTTGGAAGTGGAATTTAGAACTGGAATATGGATGTAGAATTTAGAATTGGAATTTGGAAATGGATTTTGGAATCAGAATTTGAAATTGGAATTTAGAACTTGAATTTGGAAGTGGAATTTGGAAGTAGAATTTCGAATTTGAATTTCGAACTGGAATTTGGAAGTGGAATATGGACCTTCAATTTGGAACGGGAATTTAGAAGTGGAATTTGAAATTCGAATTTAGAAGCGGAATTTGTAATTGGAATTTGTAATTGGAATTTAGATTTGGAATTTGGAATTGGAATTTAGAACTGGAATTTGGAAGTGGAATTTGGAAATGAAATTTTGAATTGGAATTTTGAAATTGAAATTGGAAGTGTTATTTGAAACACAAATTTCCAAGGGTACATAGAAAGCAAACTTTTATCGATAAGGTGTAATTTCAATCTGGAATCACAATTTCAGGAGGCCATTGAATTGTGACATGTGGAAGAGAATTATAGTATCAGAAACTGGAAAAGGAAATCAGAAGGGAAATTGGGAACTGGATTGTGGAAGTGAATTTTCGACCTGCGTTTGGTAATTGGAGGTAGGAACTGGAATTTTGAATTGGAATTTAGAAGTGGAATTTGATGCAGAAATTTTAAAGTGAAATTTAGAGTTAAAATTTAGAACTGGAATTTGGAAGTGCAATTTGGAACTGGAATTTGGAAGTGAAATTTAGAATTGGAATTTGGAAGTAGAATTTGGAATTGGAATTTGGAAGTAGAATTTGGAATTGGAATTTGGAAGTGGATTTTGGAATCAGAATTTGGAATTGAAATTCAGAACTGGAATATGAAAGTGAAATTTGGAAGTGGAATTCTGAATTGGAATTTGGAATGGGAATTTGGAATGGAAATTTAGAACTGGAATATGGAAGTGGAATTTGGAAGTGAAATATAGAATTGGAATTTGGAAATTGAATTTGGAAGTGAAATTTAGAATTTGAAATCCGAACTGTAATTTGGAAGTGGAATTTGGACCTTCAATTTGGAACTGGACTTTGGAAGTGGAATTTGAAACTCGAATTTAGAAATGGAATTTGGAATTGGAATTTAGAATTGGAATTTGGAACTGGAAGTTGGAAGTGGAATTTGGAAGTGGAATGTAGAATTGGAATTTTGAAATTGAAATTGGAAGTGTTATTTGAAACACAGCTTTACAAGGGTACATAGAAAGCAAACCTTTATCGATAAGGTGTAATTTCAATCTGGAATCATAATTTCAGGAAGCCATTGAAGTGCGACATGTGGAAGAAAATTATAGTATCAGAAACTGGAAAAGGAAATCAGAAGGGAAATTGGCTATGGGATTGTAGAAGTGAATTTTCGACCTGCATTTGGCAATTGGAGGTTGGAACTGGAATATTGAATTGGAATTTAGAAGTGGAATTTGATACCGAAATTTTAAAGTGAAATTTAGAGCTGAAATTTAGAACTGGAATTTGGAAGTGGAATTTGGAATTTGAAAGTGAAATTTAGAATTGGAATTTAGAATAATATTTGGAAGTAGAATTTGGAATTGGAAATTGGAAGTAGAATTTGGAATTGGAATTTGGAAGTGGATTTTGGAATCAGAATTTGGAAGTGGAATTTAGAACTGGAATATGGAAGTAGAATTTGGAATTGGAATTTGGAAGTGGATTTTGGAATCAGAATTTGAAATTGGAATTCAGAACTGGAATTTTTTAAGTGGAATTTGGAAGTGGAATTTCGAATTTGATTTTCGAACTGGAATTTGGAAGTGGAATATGGAACTTCAATTCGGAACGGGAATTTAGAAGTGGAATTTGAAATTCGAATTTAGAAGCAGAATTTGTAATTGGAATTTGTAATTGGAATTTAGATTTGGAATTTGGAATTGGAATTTAGAACTGGAATTTGGAAGTGGAATTTGGAAATGAAATTTTGAATTGGAATTTTGAAATTGAAATTGGAAGTGTTATTTGAAACACAAATTTCCAAGGGTACATAGAAAGCAAACTTTTATCGATAAGGTGTAATTTCAATCTGGAATCACAATTTCAGGAAGCCATTGAATTGCGACATGTGGAAGAGAATTATAGTATCAGAAACTGGAAAAGGAAATCAGAAGGGAAATTGGGAACGGGATTGTGGAAGTGAATTTTCGACCTGCATTTGGCAATTGGAGGTTGGAACTGGAATATTGAATTGGAATTTAGAAGTGGAATTTGATACCGAAATTTTAAAGTGAAATTTAGAGTTGAAATTTAGAACTGGAATTTGGAAGTGGAATTTGGAATTTGAAAGTGAAATTTAGAATTGGAATTTAGAATAGTATTTGGAAGTAGAATTTGGAATTGGAAATTGGAAGTAGAATTTGGAATTGGAATTTGGAAGTGGATTTTGGAATCAGAATTTGGAAGTGGAATTTAGAACTGGAATATGGAAGTAGAATTTGTAATTGGAATTTGGAAATGGATTTTGGAATCAGAATTTGAAATTGGAATTTAGAACTGGAATTTGGAAGTGGAATTTGGAAGTAGAATTTCGAATTTGAATTTCGAACTGGAATTTGGAAGTGGAATATGGAACTTCAATTTGGAACGGGAATTTAGAAGTGGAATTTGAAATTCGAATTTAGAAGTGGAATTTGTAATTGGAATTTAGATTTGGAATTTGGAATTGAAATTTAGATCTGGAATTTGGAAGTGGAATTTGGAATTGAAATTTTGAATTGGAATTTTGAAAATGAAATTGGAAGTGTTATTTGAAACACAAATTTCCAAGGGTACATAGAAAGCAAACTTTTATCGAAAATGTGGAAGTGGAATTTGAAACTCGGATTTAGAAATGGAATTTGGAATTGGAATTTAGAATTGGAATTTGGAACTGGAAGTTGGAAGTGGAATTTGGAAGTGGAATGTAGAATTGGAATTTTGAAATTGAAATTGGAAGTGTTATTTGAAACACAAATTTCCAAGGGTACATAAAAAGCAAACTTTTATCGATAAGGTGTAATTTGAATCTGGAATCATAATTTCAGGAAGCCATTGAAGTGCGACATGTGGAAGAAAATTATAGTATCAGAAACTGGAAAAGGAAATCAGAAGGGAAATTGGGAACGGGATTGTGGCAGTGAATTTTCGACCTGCGTTTGGTAATTGGAGGTTGAAACTGAAACATTGAATTGGAATTTAGAAGTGGAATTTGATACAGAAATTTTAAAGTGAAATTTAGAGTTGAAATTTAGAACTGGAATTTGGAAGTGGAATTTGGAATTTGAAAGTGAAATTTAGAATTGGAATTTAGAATTGGAATTTGAAAGTAGAATTTGGAATTGGAAATTGGAAGAAGAATTTGGAATTGGAATTTGGAAGTGGATTTTGGAATCAGAATTTGGAAGTGGAATTTAGAACTGGAATATGGAAGTGGAATTTACAATTGGAATTTTGAATGGGAATGTGGAAGTGGAATTTAGAACTGGAATTTAGAATTGGAATTTGGAAGCGGAATTTAGAACTGGACTTTGGAATTGGAATTTAGAATTGGAATTTGGAACTGGAAGTTGGAAGTGGAATTTGGAAGTGGAATGTAGAATTGGAATTTTGAAATTGAAATTGGAAGTGTTATTTGAAACACAAATTTACAAGGGTACATAGAAAGCAAACTTTTATCGATAAGGTGTAATTTCAATCTGGAATCATAATTTCAGGAAGCAATTGAAGTGCGACATGTGGAAGAGAATTATAGTATCAGAAATTGGAAAAGGAAATCAGACGGGAAATTGGGAACGGGATTGTGGAAGTGAATTTTCGACCTGCGTTTGGTAATTGGAGGTTGGAACTGGAATATTGAATTGGAATTTAGAAGTGGAATTTGATACAGAAATTTTAAAGTGAAATTTACAGTTGAAATTTAGAACTGGAATTTGGAAGTGGAATTTTGGAATTTGAAAGTGAAATTTAGAATTGGAATTTAGAATAGTATTTGGAAGTAGAACGTGGAACTGGAAGTTCGAAGTGGAATTTGGAAGTGGAATTTAGAACTGAAATTTAGAATTGGAATTTGGAAGCGAAATTAATAACTGGAATTTGGAAGTAGAATTTGGAATTGGAATTTGGAAGTGGATTTTGGAATCAGAATTTGGAATTGGAATTTAGAACTGCAATTTGGAATTGAAATTTAGAATTGGAATTTGGAACTGGAAGTTGGAAGTGGAATTTGGAAGTGGAGTTTGGAAGTGGAATGTAGAATTGGAATTTTGAAATTGAAATTGGAAGTGTTATTTGAAACACAGCTTTACAAGGGTACATAGAAAGCAAACCTTTATCGATAAGGTGTAATTTCAATCTGGAATCATAATTTCAGGAAGCCATTGAAGTGTGACATGTGGAAGAAAATTATAGTATCAGAAACTGGAAAAGGAAATCAGAAGGGAAATTGGGTACGGGATTGTAGAAGTGAATTTTCGACGTGCATTTGGCAATTGGAGGTTGGAACTGGAATATTGAATTGGAATTTAGAAGTGGAATTTGATACCGAAATTTTAAAGTGAAATTTAGAGTTGAAATTTAGAACTGGAATTTGGAAGTGGAATTTGGAATTTGAAAGTGAATTTAGAATTGGAATTTAGAATAGTATTTGGAAGTAGAATTTGGAATTGGAAATTGGAAGTAGAATTTGGAATTGGAATTTGGAAGTGGATTTTGGAATCAGAATTTGGAAGTGGAATTTAGAACTGGAATATGGAAGTAGAATTTGGAATTGGAATTTGGAAGTGGATTTTGGAATCAGAATTTGAAATTGGAATTCAGAACTGGAATTTTTTAAGTGGAATTTGGAAGTGGAATTTCGAATTTGAATTTCGAACTGGAATTTGGAAGTGGAATATGGAACTCCAATTTGGAACGGGAATTTAGAAGTGGAATTTGAAATTCGAATTTAGAAGCAGAATTTGTAATTGGAATTTGTAATTGGAATTTAGATTTGGAATTTGGAATTGGAATTTAGAACTGGAATTTGGAAGTGGAATTTGGAAATGAAATTTTGAATTGGAATTTTGAAATTGAAATTGGAAGTGTTATTTGAAACACAAATTTCCAAGGGTACATAGAAAGCAAACTTTTATCGATAAGGTGTAATTTCAATCTGGAATCACAATTTCAGGAAGCCATTGAATTGCGACATGTGGAAGAGAATTATAGTATCAGAAACTGGAAAAGGAAATCAGAAGGGAAATTGGGAACGGGATTGTGGAAGTGAATTTTCTACCTGCGTTTGGTAATTGGAGGTAGGAACTGGAATTTTGAATTGGAATTTAGAAGTGGAATTTGATACAGAAATTTTAAAGTGAAATTTAGAGTTAAAATTTAGAATTGGAATTTGGAAGTGCAATTTGGAACTGGAATTTGGAAGTGAAATTTAGAATTGGAATTTGGAAGTAGAATTTGGAATTGGAAATTGGAAGTAGAATTTGGAATTGGAATTTGGAAGTGGATTTTGGAATCAGAATTTGGAATTGAAATTCAGAACTGGAATATGAAAGTGAAATTTGGAAGTGGAATTCTGAATTGGAATTTGGAATGGGAATTTGGAATGGAAATTTAGAACTGGAATATGGAAGTGGAATTTGGAAGTGAAATGTAGAATTGGAATTTGGAAATTGAATTTGGAAGTGAAATTTAGAATTTGAAATCCGAACTGTAATTTGGAAGTGGAATTTGGACCTTCAATTTGGAACTGGACTTTGGAAGTGGAATTTGAAACTCGAATTTAGAAATGGAATTTGGAATTGGAATTTAGAATTGGAATTTGGAACTGGAAGTTGGAAGTGGAATTTGGAAGTGGAATGAAGAATTGGAATTTTGAAATTGAAATTGGAAGTGTTATTTAAAACACAAATTTCCAAGGGTACATAGAAAGCAAACTTTTATCGATAAGGTGTAATTTGAATCTGGAATCATAATTTCAGGAAGCCATTGAAGTGCGACATGTGGAAGAAAATTATAGTATGAGAAACTGGAAAAGGAAATCAGAAGGGAAATTGGGAACGGGATTGTGGAAGTGAATTTTCGACCTGCGTTTGGTAATTGGAGGTTGAAACTGAAACATTGAATTGGAATTTAGAAGTGGAATTTGATACCGAAATTTTAAAGTGAAATTTAGAGTTGAAATTTAGAACTGGAATTTGGAAGTGGAATTTGGAATTTGAAAGTGAAATTTAGAATTGGAATTTAGAATTGGAATTTGGAAGTAGAATTTGGAATTGGAAATTGGAAGTAGAATTTGGAATTGGAATTTGGAAGTGGATTTTGGAATCAGAATTTGGAAGTGGAATTTAGAACTGGAATATTTAAGTGGAATTTAGAATTGGAATTTTGAATGGGAATGTGGAAGTGGAATTTAGAACTGGAATTTAGAATTGTAATTTGGAAGCAGAATTTAGAACTGGACTTTGGAATTGGAATTTAGAATTGGAATTTGGAACTGGAAGTTGGAAGTGGAATTTGAAAGTGGAATGTAGAATTGGAATTTTGAAATTGAAATTGGAAGTGTTATTTGAAACACAAATTTACAAGGGTACATAGAAAGCAAACTTTTATCGATAAGGTGTAATTTCAATCTGGAATCATAATTTCAGGAAGCAATTGAAGTGCGACATGTGGAAGAGAATTATCGTATCAGAAACTGGAAAAGGAAATCAGACGGGAAATTGGGAACGGGATTGTGGAAGTGAATTTTCTACCTGCGTTTGGTAATTGGAGGTTGGAACTGGAATATTGAATTGGAATTTAGAAGTGGAATTTGATACAGAAATTTTAAAGTCAAATTTACAGTTGAAATTTAGAACTGGAATTTGGAAGTGGAATTTTGGAATTTGAAAGTGAAATTTAGAATTGGAATTTAGAATAGTATTTGGAAGTAGAATGTGGAACTGGAAGTTCGAAGTGGAATTTGGAAGTGGAATTTAGAACTGAAAATTAGAATTGGAATTTGGAAGCGAAATTAATAACTGGAATTTGGAAGTAGAATTTGGAATTGGAATTTGGAAGTGGATTTTGGAATCAGAATTTGGAATTGGAATTTAGAACTGGAATTTGGAATTGAAATTTAGAATTGGAATTTGGAACTGGAAGTTGGAAGTGGAATTTGGAAGTGGAGTTTGGAAGTGGAATGTAGAATTGGAATTTTGAAATTGAAATTGGAAGTGTTATTTGAAACACAGCTTTACAAGTGTACATAGAAAGCAAACCTTTATCGATAAGGTGTAATTTCAATGTGGATTCATAATTTCAGGAAGCCATTGAAGTGCGACATGTGAAAGAAAATTATAGTATCAGAAACTGGAAAGGAAATCAGAAGGGAAATTGGGAACGGGATTGTGGAAGTGAATTTTCGACCTGCATTTGGCAATTGGAGGTTGGAACTGGAATATTGAATTGGAATTTAGAAGTGGAATTTGATACCGAAATTTTAAAGTGAAATTTAGAGTTGAAATTTAGAACTGGAATTTGGAAGTGGAATTTGGAATTTGAAAGTGAAATTTAGAATTGGAATTTAGAATAGTATCTGGAAATAGAATTGGGAATTGGAAATTGGAAGTAGAATTTGGAATTGGAATTTGGAAGTGGATTTTGGAATCAGAATTTGGAAGTGGAATTTAGAACTGGAATATGGACGTAGAATTTAGAATTGGAATTTGGAAATGGATTTTGGAATCAGAATTTGAAATTGGAATTTAGAACTTGAATTTGGAAGTGGAATTTGGAAGTAGAATTTCGAATTTGAATTTCGAACTGGAATTTGGAAGTGGAATATGGAACTTCAATTTGGAACGGGAATTTAGAAGTGGAATTTGAAATTCGAATTTAGAAGCGGAATTTGTAATTGGAATTTGTAATTGGAATTTAGATTTGGAATTTGGAATTGGAATTTAGAACTGGAATTTGGAAGTGGAATTTGGAAATGAAATTTTGAATTGGAATTTTGAAATTGAAATTGGAAGTGTTATTTGAAACACAAATTTCCAAGGGTACATAGAAAGCAAACTTTTATCGATAAGGTGTAATTTCAATCTGGAATCACAATTTCAGGAAGCCATTGAATTGTGACATGTGGAAGAGAATTATAGTATCAGAAACTGGAAAAGGAAATCAGAAGGGAAATTGGGAACTGGATTGTGGAAGTGAATTTTCGACCTGCGTTTGGTAATTGGAGGTAGGAACTGGAATTTTGAATTGGAATTTAGAAGTGGAATTTGATACAGAAATTTTAAAGTGAAATTTAGAGTTAAAATTTAGAACTGGATTTGGAAGTGCAATTTGGAACTGGAATTTGGAAGTGAAATTTAAAATTGGAATTTGGAAGTAGAATTTGGAATTGGAATTTGGAAGTAGAATTTGGAATTGGAATTTAGAAGTGGATTTTGGAATCAGAATTTGGAATTGAAATTCAGAACTGGAATATGAAAGTGAAATTTGGAAGTGGAATTCTGAATTGGAATTTGGAATGGGAATTTGGAATTGAAATTTAGAACTGGAATAAGGAAGTGGAATTTGGAAGTGAAATATAGAATTGGAATTTGGAAATTGAATTTGGAAGTGAAATTTAGAATTTGAAATCCGAACTGTAATTTGGAAGTGGAATTTGGACCTTCAATTTGGAACCGGACTTTGGAAGTGGAATTTGAAACTCGAATTTAGAAATGGAATTTGGAATTGGAATTTAGAATTGGAATTTGGAACTGGAAGTTGGAAGTGGAATTTGGAAGTGGAATGTAGAATTGGAATTTTGAAATTGATATTGGAAGTGTTATTTGAAACACAAATTTCCAAGGGTACATAGAAAGCAAACTTTTATCGATAAGGTGTAATTTGAATCTGGAATCATAATTTCAGGAAGCCATTGAAGTGCGACATGTGGAAGAAAATTATAGTATGAGAAACTGGAAAAGGAAATCAGAAGGGAAATTGGGAACGGGATTGTGGAAGTGAATTTTCGACCTGCGCTTGGTAATTGGAGGTTGAAACTGAAACATTGAATTGGAATTTAGAAGTGGAATTTGATACCGAAATTTTAAAGTGAAATTTAGAGTTGAAATTTAGAACTGGAATTTGGAAGTGGAATTTGGAATTTGAAAGTGAAATTTAGAATAGTAATTTAGAATTGGAATTTGGAAGTAGAATATGGAATTGGAATTTGGAAGTAGAATTTGGAATTGGAATTTGGAAGTGGATTTTGGAATCAGAATTTGGAATTGAAATTCAGAACTGGAATATGGAAGTGAAATTTGGAAGTGGAATTCTGAATTGGAATTTGGAATGGAAATTTAGAACTGGAATATGGAAGTGGAATTTGGAAGTGAAATGTAGAATTGGAATTTGGAAATTGAATTTGGAAGTGAAATTTAGAATTTGAAATCCGAACTGTAATTTGGAAGTGGAATTTGGACCTTCAATTTGGAACTGGACTTTGGAAGTGGAATTTGAAACTCGAATTTAGAAATGGAATTTGGAATTGAAATTTAGATTTGGAATTTGGAACTGGAAGTTGGAAGTGGAATTTGGAAGTGGAATGTAGAATTGGAATTTTGAAATTGAAATTGGAGGTGTTATTTGAAACACAAATTTCCAAGGGTACATAGAAAGTAAACTTTTATCGATAAGGTGTAATTTGAATCTGGAATCATAATTTCAGGAAGCCATTGAAGTGCGACATGTGGAAGAAAATTATAGTATCAGAAACTGGAAAAGGAAATCAGAAGGGAAATTGGGTATGGGATTGTAGAAGTTAATTTTCGACCTGCATTTGGCAATTGGAGGTTGGAACTGGAATATTGAATTGGAATTTAGAAGTGGAATTTGATACCGAAATTTTAAAGTGAAATTTAGAGCTGAAATTTAGAACTGGAATTTGGAAGTGGAATTTGGAATTTGAAAGTGAAATTTAGAATTGGAATTTAGAATAATATTTGGAAGTAGAATTTGGAATTGGAAATTGGAAGTAGAATTTGGAATTGGAATTTGGAAGTGGATTTTGGAATCAGAATTTGGAAGTGGAATTTAGAACTGGAATATGGAAGTAGAATTTGGAATTGGAATTTGGAAGTGGATTTTGGAATCAGAATTTGAAATTGGAATTCAGAACTGGAATTTTTTAAGTGGAATTTGGAAGTGGAATTTCGAATTTGATTTTCGAACTGGAATTTGGAAGTGGAATATGGAACTTCAATTCGGAACGGGAATTTAGAAGTGGAATTTGAAATTCGAATTTAGAAGCAGAATTTGTAATTGGAATTTGTAATTGGAATTTAGATTTGGAATTTGGAATTGGAATTTAGAACTGGAATTTGGAAGTGGAATTTGGAAATGAAATTTTGAATTGGAATTTTGAAATTGAAATTGGAAGTGTTATTTGAAACACAAATTTCCAAGGGTACATAGAAAGCAAACTTTTATCGATAAGGTGTAATTTCAATCTGGAATCACAATTTCAGGAAGCCATTGAATTGCGACATGTGGAAGAGAATTATAGTATCAGAAACTGGAAAAGGAAATCAGAAGGGAAATTGGGAACGGGATTGTGGAAGTGAATTTTCGACCTGCATTTGGCAATTGGAGGTTGGAACTGGAATATTGAATTGGAATTTAGAAGTGGAATTTGATACCGAAATTTTAAAGTGAAATTTAGAGTTGAAATTTAGAACTGGAATTTGGAAGTGGAATTTGGAATTTGAAAGTGAAATTTAGAATTGGAATTTAGAATAGTATTTGGAAGTAGAATTTGGAATTGGAAATTGGAAGTAGAATTTGGAATTGGAATTTGGAAGTGGATTTTGGAATCAGAATTTGGAAGTGGAATTTAGAACTGGAATATGGAAGTAGAATTTGGAATTGGAATTTGGAAATGGATTTTGGAATCAGAATTTGAAATTGGAATTTAGAACTGGAATTTGGAAGTGGAATTTGGAAGTAGAATTTCGAATTTGAATTTCGAACTGGAATTTGGAAGTGGAATATGGAACTTCAATTTGGAACGGGAATTTAGAAGTGGAATTTGAAATTCGAATTTAGAAGTGGAATTTGTAATTGGAATTTAGATTTGGAATTTGGAATTGAAATTTAGATCTGGAATTTGGAAGTGGAATTTGAAATTGAAATTTTGAATTGGAATTTTGAAAATGAAATTGGAAGTGTTATTTGAAACACAAATTTCCAAGGGTACATAGAAAGCAAACTTTTATCGAAAATGTGGAAGTGGAATTTGAAACTCGGATTTAGAAATGGAATTTGGAATTGGAATTTAGAATTGGAATTTGGAACTGGAAGTTGGAAGTGGAATTTGGAAGTGGAATGTAGAATTGGAATTTTGAAATTGAAATTGGAAGTGTTATTTGAAACACAAATTTCCAAGGGTACATAAAAAGCAAACTTTTATCGATAAGGTGTAATTTGAATCTGGAATCATAATTTCAGGAAGCCATTGAAGTGCGACATGTGGAAGAAAATTATAGTATCAGAAACTGGAAAAGGAAATCAGAAGGGAAATTGGGAACGGGATTGTGGCAGTGAATTTTCGACCTGCGTTTGGTAATTGGAGGTTGAAACTGAAACATTGAATTGGAATTTAGAAGTGGAATTTGATACAGAAATTTTAAAGTGAAATTTAGAGTTGAAATTTAGAACTGGAATTTGGAAGTGGAATTTGGAATTTGAAAGTGAAATTTAGAATTGGAATTTAGAATTGGAATTTGAAAGTAGAATTTGGAATTGGAAATTGGAAGAAGAATTTGGAATTGGAATTTGGAAGTGGATTTTGGAATCAGAATTTGGAAGTGGAATTTAGAACTGGAATATGGAAGTGGAATTTAGAATTGGAATTTTAATGGGAATGTGGAAGTGGAATTTAGAACTGGAATTTAGAATTGGAATTTGGAAGCGGAATTTAGAACTGGACTTTGGAATTGGAATTTAGAATTGGAATTTGGAACTGGAAGTTGGAAGTGGAATTTGGAAGTGGAATGTAGAATTGGAATTTTGAAATTGAAATTGGAAGTGTTATTTGAAACACAAATTTACAAGGGTACATAGAAAGCAAACTTTTATCGATAAGGTGTAATTTCAATCTGGAATCATAATTTCAGGAAGCAATTGAAGTGCGACATGTGGAAGAGAATTATAGTATCAGAAATTGGAAAAGGAAATCAGACGGGAAATTGGGAACGGGACTGTGGAAGTGAATTTTCGACCTGCGTTTGGTAATTGGAGGTTGGAACTGGAATATTGAATTGGAATTTAGAAGTGGAATTTGATACAGAAATTTTAAAGTGAAATTTACAGTTGAAATTTAGAACTGGAATTTGGAAGTGGAATTTTGGAATTTGAAAGTGAAATTTAGAATTGGAATTTAGAATAGTATTTGGAAGTAGAACGTGGAACTGGAAGTTCGAAGTGGAATTTGGAAGTGGAATTTAGAACTGAAATTTAGAATTGGAATTTGGAAGCGAAATTAATAACTGGAATTTGGAAGTAGAATTTGGAATTGGAATTTGGAAGTGTATTTTGGAATCAGAATTTGGAATTGGAATTTAGAACTGGAATTTGGAATTGAAATTTAGAATTGGAATTTGGAACTGGAAGTTGGAAGTGGAATTTGGAAGTGGAGTTTGGAAGTGGAATGTAGAATTGGAATTTTGAAATTGAAATTGGAAGTGTTATTTGAAACACAGCTTTACAAGGGTACATAGAAAGCAAACCTTTATCGATAAGGTGTAATTTCGATCTGGAATCATAATTTCAGGAAGCCATTGAAGTGCGACATGTGGAAGAAAATTATAGTATCAGAAACTGGAAAAGGAAATCAGAAGGGAAATTGGGTACGGGATTGTAGAAGAGAATTTTCGACCTGCATTTGGCAATTGGAGGTTGGAACTGGAATATTGAATTGGAATTTAGAAGTGGAATTTGATACCGAAATTTTAAAGTGAAATTTAGAGTTGAAATTTAGAACTGGAATTTGGAAGTGGAATTTGGAATTTGAAAGTGAATTTAGAATTGGAATTTAGAATAGTATTTGGAAGTAGAATTTGGAATTGGAAATTGGAAGTAGAATTTGGAATTGGAATTTGGAAGTGGATTTTGGAATCAGAATTTGGAAGTGGAATTTAGAACTGGAATATGGAAGTAGAATTTGGAATTGGAATTTGGAAGTGGATTTTGGAATCAGAATTTGAAATTGGAATTCAGAACTGGAATTTTTTAAGTGGAATTTGGAAGTGGAATTTCGAATTTGAATTTCGAACTGGAATTTGGAAGTGGAATATGGAACTCCAATTTGGAACGGGAATTTAGAAGTGGAATTTGAAATTCGAATTTAGAAGCAGAATTTGTAATTGGAATTTGTAATTGGAATTTAGATTTGGAATTTGGAATTGGAATTTAGAACTGGAATTTGGAAGTGGAATTTGGAAATGAAATTTTGAATTGGAATTTTGAAATTGAAATTGGAAGTGTTATTTGAAACACAAATTTCCAAGGGTACATAGAAAGCAAACTTTTATCGATAAGGTGTAATTTCAATCTGGAATCACAATTTCAGGAAGCCATTGAATTGCGACATGTGGAAGAGAATTATAGTATCAGAAACTGGAAAAGGAAATCAGAAGGGAAATTGGGAACGGGATTGTGGAAGTGAATTTTCGACCTGCGTTTGGTAATTGGAGGTAGGAACTGGAATTTTGAATTGGAATTTAGAAGTGGAATTTGATACAGAAATTTTAAAGTGAAATTTAGAGTTAAAATTTAGAATTGGAATTTGGAAGTGCAATTTGGAACTGGAATTTGGAAGTGAAATTTAGAATTGGAATTTGGAAGTAGAATTTGGAATTGGAAATTGGAAGTAGAATTTGGAATTGGAATTTGGAAGTGGATTTTGGAATCAGAATTTGGAATTGAAATTCAGAACTGGAATATGAAAGTGAAATTTGGAAGTGGAATTCTGAATTGGAATTTGGAATGGGAATTTGGAATGGAAATTTAGAACTGGAATATGGAAGTGGAATTTGGAAGTGAAATGTAGAATTGGAATTTGGAAATTGAATTTGGAAGTGAAATTTAGAATTTGAAATCCGAACTGTAATTTGGAAGTGGAATTTGGACCTTCAATTTGGAACTGGACTTTGGAAGTGGAATTTGAAACTCGAATTTAGAAATGGAATTTGGAATTGGAATTTAGAATTGGAATTTGGAACTGGAAGTTGGAAGTGGAATTTGGAAGTGGAATGAAGAATTGGAATTTTGAAATTGAAATTGGAAGTGTTATTTAAAACACAAATTTCCAAGGGTACATAGAAAGCAAACTTTTATCGATAAGGTGTAATTTGAATCTGGAATCATAATTTCAGGAAGCCATTGAAGTGCGACATGTGGAAGAAAATTATAGTATCAGAAACTGGAAAAGGAAATCAGAAGGGAAATTGGGAACGGGATTGTGGAAGTGAATTTTCGACCTGCGTTTGGTAATTGGACGTTGAAACTGAAACATTGAATTGGAATTTAGAAGTGGAATTTGATACCGAAATTTTAAAGTGAAATTTAGAGTTGAAATTTAGAACTGGAATTTGGAAGTGGAATTTGGAATTTGAAAGTGAAATTTAGAATTGGAATTTAGAATTGGAATTTGGAAGTAGAATTTGGAATTGGAAATTGGAAGTAGAATTTGGAATTGGAATTTGGAAGTGGATTTTGGAATCAGAATTTGGAAGTGGAATTTAGAACTGGAATATTTAAGTGGAATTTAGAATTGGAATTTTGAATGGGAATGTGGAAGTGGAATTTAGAACTGGAATTTAGAATTGTAATTTGGAAGCAGAATTTAGAACTGGACTTTGGAATTGGAATTTAGAATTGGAATTTGGAACTGGAAGTTGGAAGTGGAATTTGAAAGTGGAATGTAGAATTGGAATTTTGAAATTGAAATTGGAAGTGTTATTTGAAACACAAATTTACAAGGGTACATAGAAAGCAAACTTTTATCGATAAGGTGTAATTTCAATCTGGAATCATAATTTCAGGAAGCAATTGAAGTGCGACATGTGGAAGAGAATTATCGTATCAGAAACTGGAAAAGGAAATCAGACGGGAAATTGGGAACGGGATTGTGGAAGTGAATTTTCTACCTGCGTTTGGTAATTGGAGGTTGGAACTGGAATATTGAATTGGAATTTAGAAGTGGAATTTGATACAGAAATTTTAAAGTCAAATTTACAGTTGAAATTTAGAACTGGAATTTGGAAGTGGAATTTTGGAATTTGAAAGTGAAATTTAGAATTGGAATTTAGAATAGTATTTGGAAGTAGAATGTGGAACTGGAAGCTCGAAGTGGAATTTGGAAGTGGAATTTAGAACTGAAAATTAGAATTGGAATTTGGAAGCGAAATTAATAACTGGAATTTGGAAGTAGAATTTGGAATTGGAATTTGGAAGTGGATTTTGGAATCAGAATTTGGAATTGGAATTTAGAACTGGAATTTGGAATTGAAATTTAGAATTGGAATTTGGAACTGGAAGTTGGAAGTGGAATTTGGAAGTGGAGTTTGGAAGTGGAATGTAGAATTGGAATTTTGAAATTGAAATTGGAAGTGTTATTTGAAACACAGCTTTACAAGTGTACATAGAAAGCAAACCTTTATCGATAAGGTGTAATTTCAATGTGGATTCATAATTTCAGGAAGCCATTGAAGTGCGACATGTGAAAGAAAATTATAGTATCAGAAACTGGAAAAGGAAATCAGAAGGGAAATTGGGAACGGGATTGTGGAAGTGAATTTTCGACCTGCATTTGGCAATTGGAGGTTGGAACTGGAATATTGAATTGGAATTTAGAAGTGGAATTTGATACCGAAATTTTAAAGTGAAATTTAGAGTTGAAATTTAGAACTGGAATTTGGAAGTGGAATTTGGAATTTGAAAGTGAAATTTAGAATTGGAATTTAGAATAGTATTTGGAAATAGAATTTGGAATTGGAAATTGGAAGTAGAATTTGGAATTGGAATTTGGAAGTGGATTTTGGAATCAGAATTTGGAAGTGGAATTTAGAACTGGAATATGGACGTAGAATTTAGAATTGGAATTTGAAAATGGATTTTGGAATCAGAATTTGAAATTGGAATTTAGAACTTGAATTTGGAAGTGGAATTTGGAAGTAGAATTTCGAATTTGAATTTCGAACTGGAATTTGGAAGTGGAATATGGAACTTCAATTTGGAACGGGAATTTAGAAGTGGAATTTGAAATTCGAATTTAGAAGCGGAATTTGTAATTGGAATTTGTAATTGGAATTTAGATTTGGAATTTGGAATTGGAATTTAGAACTGGAATTTGGAAGTGGAATTTGGAAATGAAATTTTGAATTGGAATTTTGAAATTGAAATTGGAAGTGTTATTTGAAACACAAATTTCCAAGGGTACATAGAAAGCAAACTTTTATCGATAAGGTGTAATTTCAATCTGGAATCACAATTTCAGGAAGCCATTGAATTGTGACATGTGGAAGAGAATTATAGTATCAGAAACTGGAAAAGGAAATCAGAAGGGAAATTGGGAACTGGATTGTGGAAGTGAATTTTCGACCTGCGTTTGGTAATTGGAGGTAGGAACTGGAATTTTGAATTGGAATTTAGAAGTGGAATTTGATACAGAAATTTTAAAGTGAAATTTAGAGTTAAAATTTAGAACTGGATTTGGAAGTGCAATTTGGAACTGGAATTTGGAAGTGAAATTTAAAATTGGAATTTGGAAGTAGAATTTGGAATTGGAATTTGGAAGTAGAATTTGGAATTGGAATTTAGAAGTGGATTTTGGAATCAGAATTTGGAATTGAAATTCAGAACTGGAATATGAAAGTGAAATTTGGAAGTGGAATTCTGAATTGGAATTTGGAATGGGAATTTGGAATGGAAATTTAGAACTGGAATAAGGATGTGGAATTTGGAAGTGAAATATAGAATTGGAATTTGGAAATTGAATTTGGAAGTGAAATTTAGAATTTGAAATCCGAACTGTAATTTGGAAGTGGAATTTGGACCTTCAATTTGGAACCGGACTTTGGAAGTGGAATTTGAAACTCGAATTTAGAAATGGAATTTGGAATTGGAATTTAGAATTGGAATTTGGAACTGGAAGTTGGAAGTGGAATTTGGAAGTGGAATGTAGAATTGGAATTTTGAAATTGATATTGGAAGTGTTATTTGAAACACAAATTTCCAAGGGTACATAGAAAGCAAACTTTTATCGATAAGGTGTAATTTGAATCTGGAATCATAATTTCAGGAAGCCATTGAAGTGCGACATGTGGAAGAAAATTATAGTATGAGAAACTGGAAAAGGAAATCAGAAGGGAAATTGGGAACGGGATTGTGGAAGTGAATTTTCGACCTGCGCTTGGTAATTGGAGGTTGAAACTGAAACATTGAATTGGAATTTAGAAGTGGAATTTGATACCGAAATTTTAAAGTGAAATTTAGAGTTGAAATTTAGAACTGGAATTTGGAAGTGGAATTTGGAATTTGAAAGTGAAATTTAGAATAGTAATTTAGAATTGGAATTTGGAAGTAGAATATGGAATTGGAATTTGGAAGTAGAATTTGGAATTGGAATTTGGAAGTGGATTTTGGAATCAGAATTTGGAATTGAAATTCAGAACTGGAATATGGAAGTGAAATTTGGAAGTGGAATTCTGAATTGGAATTTGGAATGGAAATTTAGAACTGGAATATGGAAGTGGAATTTGGAAGTGAAATGTAGAATTGGAATTTGGAAATTGAATTTGGAAGTGAAATTTAGAATTTGAAATCCGAACTGTAATTTGGAAGTGGAATTTGGACCTTCAATTTGGAACTGGACTTTGGAAGTGGAATTTGAAACTCGAATTTAGAAATGGAATTTGGAATTGAAATTTAGATTTGGAATTTGGAACTGGAAGTTGGAAGTGGAATTTGGAAGTGGAATGTAGAATTGGAATTTTGAAATTGAAATTGGAGGTGTTATTTGAAACACAAATTTCCAAGGGTACATAGAAAGTAAACTTTTATCGATAAGGTGTAATTTGAATCTGGAATCATAATTTCAGGAAGCCATTGAAGTGCGACATGTGGAAGAAAATTATAGTATCAGAAACTGGAAAAGGAAATCAGAAGGGAAATTGGTAACGGGATTCTGGAAGTGAATTTTCGACCTGCGTTTGGTAATTGGAGGTTGAAACTGAAATATTGAATTGGAATTTAGAAGTGAAATTTGATATAGAAATTTTAAAGTGAAATTTAGAGTTGAAATTTAGAACTGGAATTTGGAAGTGGAATTTGGAACTTGAATTTGGAAGTGAAATTCAGAAGTAGAATTTGAAATTGGAATTTGGAAGTAGAATTTAGAATTGGAATTTGGAAGTGGATTTTGGAATCAGAATTTGACATTGGAATTCAGAACTGGAATATGGAAGTGAAATTTGGAAGTGGAATTCTGAATTGGAATTTGGAATGGGAATTTGGAATTGAAATTCAGAACTGGAATATGAAAGTGAAATTTGGAAGTGGAATTCTGAATTGGAATTTGGAATGGGAATTTGGAATGGAAATTTAGAACTGGAATATGGAAGTGGAATTTGGAAGTGAAATGTAGAATTGGAATTTGGAAATTGAATTTGGAAGTGAAATTTAGAATTTGAAATCCGAACTGTAATTTGGAAGTGGAATTTGGACCTTCAATTTGGAACTGGACTTTGGAAGTGGAATTTGAAACTCGAATTTAGAAATGGAATTTGGAATTGGAATTTAGAATTGGAATTTGGAACTGGAAGTTGGAAGTGGAATTTGGAAGTGGAATGAAGAATTGGAATTTTGAAATTGAAATTGGAAGTGTTATTTAAAACACAAATTTCCAAGGGTACATAGAAAGCAAACTTTTATCGATAAGGTGTAATTTGAATCTGGAATCATAATTTCAGGAAGCCATTGAAGTGCGACATGTGGAAGAAAATTATAGTATGAGAAACTGGAAAAGGAAATCAGAAGGGAAATTGGGAACGGGATTGTGGAAGTGAATTTTCGACCTGCGTTTGGTAATTGGAGGTTGAAACTGAAACATTGAATTGGAATTTAGAAGTGGAATTTGATACCGAAATTTTAAAGTGAAATTTAGAGTTGAAATTTAGAACTGGAATTTGGAAGTGGAATTTGGAATTTGAAAGTGAAATTTAGAATTGGAATTTAGAATTGGAATTTGGAAGTAGAATTTGGAATTGGAAATTGGAAGTAGAATTTGGAATTGGAATTTGGAAGTGGATTTTGGAATCAGAATTTGGAAGTGGAATTTAGAACTGGAATATTTAAGTGGAATTTAGAATTGGAATTTTGAATGGGAATGTGGAAGTGGAATTTAGAACTGGAATTTAGAATTGTAATTTGGAAGCAGAATTTAGAACTGGACTTTGGAATTGGAATTTAGAATTGGAATTTGGAACTGGAAGTTGGAAGTGGAATTTGAAAGTGGAATGTAGAATTGGAATTTTGAAATTGAAATTGGAAGTGTTATTTGAAACACAAATTTACAAGGGTACATAGAAAGCAAACTTTTATCGATAAGGTGTAATTTCAATCTGGAATCATAATTTCAGGAAGCAATTGAAGTGCGACATGTGGAAGAGAATTATCGTATCAGAAACTGGAAAAGGAAATCAGACGGGAAATTGGGAACGGGATTGTGGAAGTGAATTTTCTACCTGCGTTTGGTAATTGGAGGTTGGAACTGGAATATTGAATTGGAATTTAGAAGTGGAATTTGATACAGAAATTTTAAAGTCAAATTTACAGTTGAAATTTAGAACTGGAATTTGGAAGTGGAATTTTGGAATTTGAAAGTGAAATTTAGAATTGGAATTTAGAATAGTATTTGGAAGTAGAATGTGGAACTGGAAGTTCGAAGTGGAATTTGGAAGTGGAATTTAGAACTGAAAATTAGAATTGGAATTTGGAAGCGAAATTAATAACTGGAATTTGGAAGTAGAATTTGGAATTGGAATTTGGAAGTGGATTTTGGAATCAGAATTTGGAATTGGAATTTAGAACTGGAATTTGGAATTGAAATTTAGAATTGGAATTTGGAACTGGAAGTTGGAAGTGGAATTTGGAAGTGGAGTTTGGAAGTGGAATGTAGAATTGGAATTTTGAAATTGAAATTGGAAGTGTTATTTGAAACACAGCTTTACAAGTGTACATAGAAAGCAAACCTTTATCGATAAGGTGTAATTTCAATGTGGATTCATAATTTCAGGAAGCCATTGAAGTGCGACATGTGAAAGAAAATTATAGTATCAGAAACTGGAAAAGGAAATCAGAAGGGAAATTGGGAACGGGATTGTGGAAGTGAATTTTCGACCTGCGTTTGGTTATTGGAGGTAGGAACTGGAATTTTGAATTGGAATTTAGAAGTGGAATTTGATACAGAAATTTTAAAGTGAAATTTAGAGTTAAAATTTAGAATTGGAATTTGGAAGTGCAATTTGGAACTGGAATTTGGAAGTGAAATTTAGAATTGGAATTTGGAAGTAGAATTTGGAATTGGAAATTGGAAGTAGAATTTGGAATTGGAATTTGGAAGTGGATTTTGGAATCAGAATTTGGAATTGAAATTCAGAACTGGAATATGAAAGTGAAATTTGGAAGTGGAATTCTGAATTGGAATTTGGAATGGGAATTTGGAATGGAAATTTAGAACTGGAATATGGAAGTGGAATTTGGAAGTGAAATGTAGAATTGGAATTTGGAAATTGAATTTGGAAGTGAAATTTAGAATTTGAAATCCGAACTGTAATTTGGAAGTGGAATTTGGACCTTCAATTTGGAACTGGACTTTGGAAGTGGAATTTGAAACTCGAATTTAGAAATGGAATTTGGAATTGGAATTTAGAATTGGAATTTGGAACTGGAAGTTGGAAGTGGAATTTGGAAGTGGAATGAAGAATTGGAATTTTGAAATTGAAATTGGAAGTGTTATTTAAAACACAAATTTCCAAGGGTACATAGAAAGCAAACTTTTATCGATAAGGTGTAATTTGAATCTGGAATCATAATTTCAGGAAGCCATTGAAGTGCGACATGTGGAAGAAAATTATAGTATGAGAAACTGGAAAAGGAAATCAGAAGGGAAATTGGGAACGGGATTGTGGAAGTGGATTTTCGACCTGCGTTTGGTAATTGGAGGTTGAAACTGAAACATTGAATTGGAATTTAGAAGTGGAATTTGATACCGAAATTTTAAAGTGAAATTTAGAGTTGAAATTTAGAACTGGAATTTGGAAGTGGAATTTGGAATTTGAAAGTGAAATTTAGAATTGGAATTTAGAATTGGAATTTGGAAGTAGAATTTGGAATTGGAAATTGGAAGTAGAATTTGGAATTGGAATTTGGAAGTGGATTTTGGAATCAGAATTTGGAAGTGGAATTTAGAACTGGAATATTTAAGTGGAATTTAGAATTGGAATTTTGAATGGGAATGTGGAAGTGGAATTTAGAACTGGAATTTAGAATTGTAATTTGGAAGCAGAATTTAGAACTGGACTTTGGAATTGGAATTTAGAATTGGAATTTGGAACTGGAAGTTGGAAGTGGAATTTGAAAGTGGAATGTAGAATTGGAATTTTGAAATTGAAATTGGAAGTGTTATTTGAAACACAAATTTACAAGGGTACATAGAAAGCAAACTTTTATCGATAAGGTGTAATTTCAATCTGGAATCATAATTTCAGGAAGCAATTGAAGTGCGACATGTGGAAGAGAATTATCGTATCAGAAACTGGAAAAGGAAATCAGACGGGAAATTGGGAACGGGATTGTGGAAGTGAATTTTCTACCTGCGTTTGGTAATTGGAGGTTGGAACTGGAATATTGAATTGGAATTTAGAAGTGGAATTTGATACAGAAATTTTAAAGTCAAATTTACAGTTGAAATTTAGAACTGGAATTTGGAAGTGGAATTTTGGAATTTGAAAGTGAAATTTAGAATTGGAATTTAGAATAGTATTTGGAAGTAGAATGTGGAACTGGAAGTTCGAAGTGGAATTTGGAAGTGGAATTTAGAACTGAAAATTAGAATTGGAATTTGGAAGCGAAATTAATAACTGGAATTTGGAAGTAGAATTTGGAATTGGAATTTGGAAGTGGATTTTGGAATCAGAATTTGGAATTGGAATTTAGAACTGGAATTTGGAATTGAAATTTAGAATTGGAATTTGGAACTGGAAGTTGGAAGTGGAATTTGGAAGTGGAGTTTGGAAGTGGAATGTAGAATTGGAATTTTGAAATTGAAATTGGAGGTGTTATTTGAAACACAGCTTTACAAGTGTACATAGAAAGCAAACCTTTATCGATAAGGTGTAATTTCAATGTGGATTCATAATTTCAGGAAGCCATTGAAGTGCGACATGTGAAAGAAAATTATAGTATCAGAAACTGGAAAAGGAAATCAGAAGGGAAATTGGGAACGGGATTGTGGAAGTGAATTTTCGACCTGCATTTGGCAATTGGAGGTTGGAACTGGAATATTGAATTGGAATTTAGAAGTGGAATTTGATACCGAAATTTTAAAGTGAAATTTAGAGTTGAAATTTAGAACTGGAATTTGGAAGTGGAATTTGGAATTTGAAAGTGAAATTTAGAATTGGAATTTAGAATAGTATTTGGAAATAGAATTTGGAATTGGAAATTGGAAGTAGAATTTGGAATTGGAATTTGGAAGTGGATTTTGGAATCAGAATTTGGAAGTGGAATTTAGAACTGGAATATGGACGTAGAATTTAGAATTGGAATTTGGAAATGGATTTTGGAATCAGAATTTGAAATTGGAATTTAGAACTTGAATTTGGAAGTGGAATTTGGAAGTAGAATTTCGAATTTGAATTTCGAACTGGAATTTGGAAGTGGAATATGGAACTTCAATTTGGAACGGGAATTTAGAAGTGGAATTTGAAATTCGAATTTAGAAGCGGAATTTGTAATTTAAATTTGTAATTGGAATTTAGATTTGGAATTTGGAATTGGAATTTAGAACTGGAATTTGGAAGTGGAATTTGGAAATGAAATTTTGAATTGGAATTTTGAAATTGAAATTGGAAGTGTTATTTGAAACACAAATTTCCAAGGGTACATAGAAAGCAAACTTTTATCGATAAGGTGTAATTTCAATCTGGAATCACAATTTCAGGAAGCCATTGAATTGTGACATGTGGAAGAGAATTATAGTATCAGAAACTGGAAAAGGAAATCAGACGGGAAATTGGGAACTGGATTGTGGAAGTGAATTTTCGACCTGCGTTTGGTAATTGGAGGTTGGAACTGGAATATTGAATTGGAATTTAGAAGTGGAATTTGATACAGAAATTTTAAAGTCAAATTTACAGTTGAAATTTAGAACTGGAATTTGGAAGTGGAATTTTGGAATTTGAAAGTGAAATTTAGAATTGGAATTTAGAATAGTATTTGGAAGTAGAATGTGGAACTGGAAGTTCGAAGTGGAATTTGGAAGTGGAATTTAGAACTGAAAATTAGAATTGGAATTTGGAAGCGAAATTAATAACTGGAATTTGGAAGTAGAATTTGGAATTGGAATTTGGAAGTGGATTTTGGAATCAGAATTTGGAATTGGAATTTAGAACTGGAATTTGGAATTGAAATTTAGAATTGGAATTTGGAACTGGAAGTTGGAAGTGGAATTTGGAAGTGGAGTTTGGAAGTGGAATGTAGAATTGGAATTTTGAAATTGAAATTGGAAGTGTTATTTGAAACACAGCTTTACAAGTGTACATAGAAAGCAAACCTTTATCGATAAGGTGTAATTTCAATGTGGATTCATAATTTCAGGAAGCCATTGAAGTGCGACATGTGAAAGAAAATTATAGTATCAGAAACTGGAAAAGGAAATCAGAAGGGAAATTGGGAACGGGATTGTGGAAGTGAATTTTCGACCTGCATTTGGCAATTGGAGGTTGGAACTGGAATATTGAATTGGAATTTAGAAGTGGAATTTGATACCGAAATTTTAAAGTGAAATTTAGAGTTGAAATTTAGAACTGGAATTTGGAAGTGGAATTTGGAATTTGAAAGTGAAATTTAGAATTGGAATTTAGAATAGTATTTGGAAATAGAATTTGGAATTGGAAATTGGAAGTAGAATTTGGAATTGGAATTTGGAAGTGGATTTTGGAATCAGAATTTGGAAGTGGAATTTAGAACTGGAATATGGACGTAGAATTTAGAATTGGAATTTGGAAATGGATTTTGGAATCAGAATTTGAAATTGGAATTTAGAACTTGAATTTGGAAGTGGAATTTGGAAGTAGAATTTCGAATTTGAATTTCGAACTGGAATTTGGAAGTGGAATATGGAACTTCAATTTGGAACGGGAATTTAGAAGTGGAATTTGAAATTCGAATTTAGAAGCGGAATTTGTAATTTAAATTTGTAATTGGAATTTAGATTTGGAATTTGGAATTGGAATTTAGAACTGGAATTTGGAAGTGGAATTTGGAAATGAAATTTTGAATTGGAATTTTGAAATTGAAATTGGAAGTGTTATTTGAAACACAAATTTCCAAGGGTACAGAGAAAGCAAACTTTTATCGATAAGGTGTAATTTCAATCTGGAATCACAATTTCAGGAAGCCATTGAATTGTGACATGTGGAAGAGAATTATAGTATCAGAAACTGGAAAAGGAAATCAGAAGGGAAATTGGGAACTGGATTGTGGAAGTGAATTTTCGACCTGCGTTTGGTAATTGGAGGTAGGAACTGGAATTTTGAATTGGAATTTAGAAGTGGAATTTGATACAGAAATTTTAAAGTGAAATTTAGAGTTAAAATTTAGAATTGGAATTTGGAAGTGCAATTTGGAACTGGAATTTGGAAGTGAAATTTAGAATTGGAATTTGGAAGTAGAATTTGGAATTGCAAATTGGAAGTAGAATTTGGAATTGGAATTTGGAAGTGGATTTTGGAATCAGAATTTGGAATTGAAATTCAGAACTGGAATATGAAAGTGAAATTTGGAAGTGGAATTCTGAATTGGAATTTGGAATGGGAATTTGGAATGGAAATTTAGAACTGGAATATGGAAGTGGAATTTGGAAGTGAAATGTAGAATTGGAATTTGGAAATTGAATTTGGAAGTGAAATTTAGAATTTGAAATCCGAACTGTAATTTGGAAGTGGAATTTGGACCTTCAATTTGGAACTGGACTTTGGAAGTGGAATTTGAAACTCGAATTTAGAAATGGAATTTGGAATTGGAATTTAGAATTGGAATTTGGAACTGGAAGTTGGAAGTGGAATTTGGAAGTGGAATGAAGAATTGGAATTTTGAAATTGAAATTGGAAGTGTTATTTAAAACACAAATTTCCAAGGGTACATAGAAAGCAAACTTTTATCGATAAGGTGTAATTTGAATCTGGAATCATAATTTCAGGAAGCCATTGAAGTGCGACATGTGGAAGAAAATTATAGTATGAGAAACTGGAAAAGGAAATCAGAAGGGAAATTGGGAACGGGATTGTGGAAGTGAATTTTCGACCTGCGTTTGGTAATTGGAGGTTGAAACTGAAACATTGAATTGGAATTTAGAAGTGGAATTTGATACCGAAATTTTAAAGTGAAATTTAGAGTTGAAATTTAGAACTGGAATTTGGAAGTGGAATTTGGAATTTGAAAGTGAAATTTAGAATTGGAATTTAGAATTGGAATTTGGAAGTAGAATTTGGAATTGGAAATTGGAAGTAGAATTTGGAATTGGAATTTGGAAGTGGATTTTGGAATCAGAATTTGGAAGTGGAATTTAGAACTGGAATATTTAAGTGGAATTTAGAATTGGAATTTTGAATGGGAATGTGGAAGTGGAATTTAGAACTGGAATTTAGAATTGTAATTTGGAAGCAGAATTTAGAACTGGACTTTGGAATTGGAATTTAGAATTGGAATTTGGAACTGGAAGTTGGAAGTGGAATTTGGAAGTGGAATGTAGAATTGGAATTTTGAAATTGAAATTGGAAGTGTTATTTGAAACACAAATTTACAAGGGTACATAGAAAGCAAACTTTTATCGATAAGGTGTAATTTCAATCTGGAATCATAATTTCAGGAAGCAATTGAAGTGCGACATGTGGAAGAGAATTATCGTATCAGAAACTGGAAAAGGAAATCAGACGGGAAATTGGGAACGGGATTGTGGAAGTGAATTTTCTACCTGCGTTTGGTAATTGGAGGTTGGAACTGGAATATTGAATTGGAATTTAGAAGTGGAATTTGATACAGAAATTTTAAAGTCAAATTTACAGTTGAAATTTAGAACTGGAATTTGGAAGTGGAATTTTGGAATTTGAAAGTGAAATTTAGAATTGGAATTTAGAATAGTATTTGGAAGTAGAATGTGGAACTGGAAGTTCGAAGTGGAATTTGGAAGTGGAATTTAGAACTGAAAATTAGAATTGGAATTTGGAAGCGAAATTAATAACTGGAATTTGGAAGTAGAATTTGGAATTGGAATTTGGAAGTGGATTTTGGAATCAGAATTTGGAATTGGAATTTAGAACTGGAATTTGGAATTGAAATTTAGAATTGGAATTTGGAACTGGAAGTTGGAAGTGGAATTTGGAAGTGGAGTTTGGAAGTGGAATGTAGAATTGGAATTTTGAAATTGAAATTGGAAGTGTTATTTGAAACACAGCTTTACAAGTGTACATAGAAAGCAAACCTTTATCGATAAGGTGTAATTTCAATGTGGATTCATAATTTCAGGAAGCCATTGAAGTGCGACATGTGAAATAAAATTATAGTATCAGAAACTGGAAAAGGAAATCAGAAGGGAAATTGGGAACGGGATTGTGGAAGTGAATTTTCGACCTGCATTTGGCAATTGGAGGTTGGAACTGGAATATTGAATTGGAATTTAGAAGTGGAATTTGATACCGAAATTTTAAAGTGAAATTTAGAGTTGAAATTTAGAACTGGAATTTGGAAGTGGAATTTGGAATTTGAAAGTGAAATTTAGAATTGGAATTTAGAATAGTATCTGGAAATAGAATTGGGAATTGGAAATTGGAAGTAGAATTTGGAATTGGAATTTGGAAGTGGATTTTGGAATCAGAATTTGGAAGTGGAATTTAGAACTGGAATATGGACGTAGAATTTAGAATTGGAATTTGGAAATGGATTTTGGAATCAGAATTTGAAATTGGAATTTAGAACTTGAATTTGGAAGTGGAATTTGGAAGTAGAATTTCGAATTTGAATTTCGAACTGGAATTTGGAAGTGGAATATGGAACTTCAATTTGGAACGGGAATTTAGAAGTGGAATTTGAAATTCGAATTTAGAAGCGGAATTTGTAATTGGAATTTGTAATTGGAATTTAGATTTGGAATTTGGAATTGGAATTTAGAACTGGAATTTGGAAGTGGAATTTGGAAATGAAATTTTGAATTGGAATTTTGAAATTGAAATTGGAAGTGTTATTTGAAACACAAATTTCCAAGGGTACATAGAAAGCAAACTTTTATCGATAAGGTGTAATTTCAATCTGGAATCACAATTTCAGGAAGCCATTGAATTGTGACATGTGGAAGAGAATTATAGTATCAGAAACTGGAAAAGGAAATCAGAAGGGAAATTGGGAACTGGATTGTGGAAGTGAATTTTCGACCTGCGTTTGGTAATTGGAGGTAGGAACTGGAATTTTGAATTGGAATTTAGAAGTGGAATTTGATACAGAAATTTTAAAGTGAAATTTAGAGTTAAAATTTAGAACTGGATTTGGAAGTGCAATTTGGAACTGGAATTTGGAAGTGAAATTTAAAATTGGAATTTGGAAGTAGAATTTGGAATTGGAATTTGGAAGTAGAATTTGGAATTGGAATTTAGAAGTGGATTTTGGAATCAGAATTTGGAATTGAAATTCAGAACTGGAATATGAAAGTGAAATTTGGAAGTGGAATTCTGAATTGGAATTTGGAATGGGAATTTGGAATGGAAATTTAGAACTGGAATAAGGAAGTGGAATTTGGAAGTGAAATATAGAATTGGAATTTGGAAATTGAATTTGGAAGTGAAATTTAGAATTTGAAATCCGAACTGTAATTTGGAAGTGGAATTTGGACCTTCAATTTGGAACCGGACTTTGGAAGTGGAATTTGAAACTCGAATTTAGAAATGGAATTTGGAATTGGAATTTAGAATTGGAATTTGGAACTGGAAGTTGGAAGTGGAATTTGGAAGTGGAATGTAGAATTGGAATTTTGAAATTGATATTGGAAGTGTTATTTGAAACACAAATTTCCAAGGGTACATAGAAAGCAAACTTTTATCGATAAGGTGTAATTTGAATCTGGAATCATAATTTCAGGAAGCCATTGAAGTGCGACATGTGGAAGAAAATTATAGTATGAGAAACTGGAAAAGGAAATCAGAAGGGAAATTGGGAACGGGATTGTGGAAGTGAATTTTCGACCTGCGCTTGGTAATTGGAGGTTGAAACTGAAACATTGAATTGGAATTTAGAAGTGGAATTTGATACCGAAATTTTAAAGTGAAATTTAGAGTTGAAATTTAGAACTGGAATTTGGAAGTGGAATTTGGAATTTGAAAGTGAAATTTAGAATTGTAATTTAGAATTGGAATTTGGAAGTAGAATATGGAATTGGAATTTGGAAGTAGAATTTGGAATTGGAATTTGGAAGTGGATTTTGGAATCAGAATTTGGAATTGAAATTCAGAACTGGAATATGGAAGTGAAATTTGGAAGTGGAATTCTGAATTGGAATTTGGAATGGAAATTTAGAACTGGAATATGGAAGTGGAATTTGGAAGTGAAATGTAGAATTGGAATTTGGAAATTGAATTTGGAAGTGAAATTTAGAATTTGAAATCCGAACTGTAATTTGGAAGTGGAATTTGGACCTTCAATTTGGAACTGGACTTTGGAAGTGGAATTTGAAACTCGAATTTAGAAATGGAATTTGGAATTGAAATTTAGATTTGGAATTTGGAACTGGAAGTTGGAAGTGGAATTTGGAAGTGGAATGTAGAATTGGAATTTTGAAATTGAAATTGGAGGTGTTATTTGAAACACAAATTTCCAAGGGTACATAGAAAGTAAACTTTTATCGATAAGGTGTAATTTGAATCTGGAATCATAATTTCAGGAAGCCATTGAAGTGCGACATGTGGAAGAAAATTATAGTATCAGAAACTGGAAAAGGAAATCAGAAGGGAAATTGGGTATGGGATTGTAGAAGTTAATTTTCGACCTGCATTTGGCAATTGGAGGTTGGAACTGGAATATTGAATTGGAATTTAGAAGTGGAATTTGATACCGAAATTTTAAAGTGAAATTTAGAGCTGAAATTTAGAACTGGAATTTGGAAGTGGAATTTGGAATTTGAAAGTGAAATTTAGAATTGGAATTTAGAATAATATTTGGAAGTAGAATTTGGAATTGGAAATTGGAAGTAGAATTTGGAATTGGAATTTGGAAGTGGATTTTGGAATCAGAATTTGGAAGTGGAATTTAGAACTGGAATATGGAAGTAGAATTTGGAATTGGAATTTGGAAGTGGATTTTGGAATCAGAATTTGAAATTGGAATTCAGAACTGGAATTTTTTAAGTGGAATTTGGAAGTGGAATTTCAAATTTGATTTTCGAACTGGAATTTGGAAGTGGAATATGGAACTTCAATTCGGAACGGGAATTTAGAAGTGGAATTTGAAATTCGAATTTAGAAGCAGAATTTGTAATTGGAATTTGTAATTGGAATTTAGATTTGGAATTTGGAATTGGAATTTAGAACTGGAATTTGGAAGTGGAATTTGGAAATGAAATTTTGAATTGGAATTTTGAAATTGAAATTGGAAGTGTTATTTGAAACACAAATTTCCAAGGGTACATAGAAAGCAAACTTTTATCGATAAGGTGTAATTTCAATCTGGAATCACAATTTCAGGAAGCCATTGAATTGCGACATGTGGAAGAGAATTATAGTATCAGAAACTGGAAAAGGAAATCAGAAGGGAAATTGGGAACGGGATTGTGGAAGTGAATTTTCGACCTGCATTTGGCAATTGGAGGTTGGAACTGGAATATTGAATTGGAATTTAGAAGTGGAATTTGATACCGAAATTTTAAAGTGAAATTTAGAGTTGAAATTTAGAACTGGAATTTGGAAGTGGAATTTGGAATTTGAAAGTGAAATTTAGAATTGGAATTTAGAATAGTATTTGGAAGTAGAATTTGGAATTGGAAATTGGAAGTAGAATTTGGAATTGGAATTTGGAAGTGGATTTTGGAATCAGAATTTGGAAGTGGAATTTAGAACTGGAATATGGAAGTAGAATTTGGAATTGGAATTTGGAAATGGATTTTGGAATCAGAATTTGAAATTGGAATTTAGAACTGGAATTTGGAAGTGGAATTTGGAAGTAGAATTTCGAATTTGAATTTCGAACTGGAATTTGGAAGTGGAATATGGAACTTCAATTTGGAACGGGAATTTAGAAGTGGAATTTGAAATTCGAATTTAGAAGTGGAATTTGTAATTGGAATTTAGATTTGGAATTTGGAATTGAAATTTAGATCTGGAATTTGGAAGTGGAATTTGAAATTGAAATTTTGAATTGGAATTTTGAAAATGAAATTGGAAGTGTTATTTGAAACACAAATTTCCAAGGGTACATAGAAAGCAAACTTTTATCGAAAATGTGGAAGTGGAATTTGAAACTCGGATTTAGAAATGGAATTTGGAATTGGAATTTAGAATTGGAATTTGGAACTGGAAGTTGGAAGTGGAATTTGGAAGTGGAATGTAGAATTGGAATTTTGAAATTGAAATTGGAAGTGTTATTTGAAACACAAATTTCCAAGGGTACATAAAAAGCAAACTTTTATCGATAAGGTGTAATTTGAATCTGGAATCATAATTTCAGGAAGCCATTGAAGTGCGACATGTGGAAGAAAATTATAGTATCAGAAACTGGAAAAGGAAATCAGAAGGGAAATTGGGAACGGGATTGTGGCAGTGAATTTTCGACCTGCGTTTGGTAATTGGAGGTTGAAACTGAAACATTGAATTGGAATTTAGAAGTGGAATTTGATACAGAAATTTTAAAGTGAAATTTAGAGTTGAAATTTAGAACTGGAATTTGGAAGTGGAATTTGGAATTTGAAAGTGAAATTTAGAATTGGAATTTAGAATTGGAATTTGAAAGTAGAATTTGGAATTGGAAATTGGAAGAAGAATTTGGAATTGGAATTTGGAAGTGGATTTTGGAATCAGAATTTGGAAGTGGAATTTAGAACTGGAATATGGAAGTGGAATTTAGAATTGGAATTTTAATGGGAATGTGGAAGTGGAATTTAGAACTGGAATTTAGAATTGGAATTTGGAAGCGGAATTTAGAACTGGACTTTGGAATTGGAATTTAGAATTGGAATTTGGAACTGGAAGTTGGAAGTGGAATTTGGAAGTGGAATGTAGAATTGGAATTTTGAAATTGAAATTGGAAGTGTTATTTGAAACACAAATTTACAAGGGTACATAGAAAGCAAACTTTTATCGATAAGGTGTAATTTCAATCTGGAATCATAATTTCAGGAAGCAATTGAAGTGCGACATGTGGAAGAGAATTATAGTATCAGAAATTGGAAAAGGAAATCAGACGGGAAATTGGGAACGGGATTGTGGAAGTGAATTTTCGACCTGCGTTTGGTAATTGGAGGTTGGAACTGGAATATTGAATTGGAATTTAGAAGTGGAATTTGATACAGAAATTTTAAAGTGAAATTTACAGTTGAAATTTAGAACTGGAATTTGGAAGTGGAATTTTGGAATTTGAAAGTGAAATTTAGAATTGGAATTTAGAATAGTATTTGGAAGTAGAACGTGGAACTGGAAGTTCGAAGTGGAATTTGGAAGTGGAATTTAGAACTGAAATTTAGAATTGGAATTTGGAAGCGAAATTAATAACTGGAATTTGGAAGTAGAATTTGGAATTGGAATTTGGAAGTGGATTTTGGAATCAGAATTTGGAATTGGAATTTAGAACTGCAATTTGGAATTGAAATTTAGAATTGGAATTTGGAACTGGAAGTTGGAAGTGGAATTTGGAAGTGGAGTTTGGAAGTGGAATGTAGAATTGGAATTTTGAAATTGAAATTGGAAGTGTTATTTGAAACACAGCTTTACAAGTGTACATAGAAAGCAAACCTTTATCGATAAGGTGTAATTTCAATCTGGAATCATAATTTCAGGAAGCCATTGAAGTGCGACATGTGGAAGAAAATTATAGTATCAGAAACTGGAAAAGGAAATCAGAAGGGAAATTGGGTACGGGATTGTAGAAGTGAATTTTCGACCTGCATTTGGCAATTGGAGGTTGGAACTGGAATATTGAATTGGAATTTAGAAGTGGAATTTGATACCGAAATTTTAAAGTGAAATTTAGAGTTGAAATTTAGAACTGGAATTTGGAAGTGGAATTTGGAATTTGAAAGTGAATTTAGAATTGGAATTTAGAATAGTATTTGGAAGTAGAATTTGGAATTGGAAATTGGAAGTAGAATTTGGAATTGGAATTTGGAAGTGGATTTTGGAATCAGAATTTGGAAGTGGAATTTAGAACTGGAATATGGAAGTAGAATTTGGAATTGGAATTTGGAAGTGGATTTTGGAATCAGAATTTGAAATTGGAATTCAGAACTGGAATTTTTTAAGTGGAATTTGGAAGTGGAATTTCGAATTTGAATTTCGAACTGGAATTTGGAAGTTGAATATGGAACTCCAATTTGGAACGGGAATTTAGAAGTGGAATTTGAAATTCGAATTTAGAAGCAGAATTTGTAATTGGAATTTGTAATTGGAATTTAGATTTGGAATTTGGAATTGGAATTTAGAACTGGAATTTGGAAGTGGAATTTGGAAATGAAATTTTGAATTGGAATTTTGAAATTGAAATTGGAAGTGTTATTTGAAACACAAATTTCCAAGGGTACATAGAAAGCAAACTTTTATCGATAAGGTGTAATTTCAATCTGGAATCACAATTTCAGGAAGCCATTGAATTGCGACATGTGGAAGAGAATTATAGTATCAGAAACTGGAAAAGGAAATCAGAAGGGAAATTGGGAACGGGATTGTGGAAGTGAATTTTCGACCTGCGTTTGGTAATTGGAGGTAGGAACTGGAATTTTGAATTGGAATTTAGAAGTGGAATTTGATACAGAAATTTTAAAGTGAAATTTAGAGTTAAAATTTAGAATTGGAATTTGGAAGTGCAATTTGGAACTGGAATTTGGAAGTGAAATTTAGAATTGGAATTTGGAAGTAGAATTTGGAATTGGAAATTGGAAGTAGAATTTGGAATTGGAATTTGGAAGTGGATTTTGGAATCAGAATTTGGAATTGAAATTCAGAACTGGAATATGAAAGTGAAATTTGGAAGTGGAATTCTGAATTGGAATTTGGAATGGGAATTTGGAATGGAAATTTAGAACTGGAATATGGAAGTGGAATTTGGAAGTGAAATGTAGAATTGGAATTTGGAAATTGAATTTGGAAGTGAAATTTAGAATTTGAAATCCGAACTGTAATTTGGAAGTGGAATTTGGACCTTCAATTTGGAACTGGACTTTGGAAGTGGAATTTGAAACTCGAATTTAGAAATGGAATTTGGAATTGGAATTTAGAATTGGAATTTGGAACTGGAAGTTGGAAGTGGAATTTGGAAGTGGAATGAAGAATTGGAATTTTGAAATTGAAATTGGAAGTGTTATTTAAAACACAAATTTCCAAGGGTACATAGAAAGCAAACTTTTATCGATAAGGTGTAATTTGAATCTGGAATCATAATTTCAGGAAGCTATTGAAGTGCGACATGTGGAAGAGAATTATAGTATCAGAAACTGGAAAAGGAAATCAGAAGGGAAATTGGGAACGGGATTGTGGAAGTGAATTTTCGACCTGCGTTTGGTAATTGGAGGTTGAAACTGAAACATTGAATTGGAATTTAGAAGTGGAATTTGATACCGAAATTTTAAAGTGAAATTTAGAGTTGAAATTTAGAACTGGAATTTGGAAGTGGAATTTGGAATTTGAAAGTGAAATTTAGAATTGGAATTTAGAATTGGAATTTGGAAGTAGAATTTGGAATTGGAAATTGGAAGTAGAATTTGGAATTGGAATTTGGAAGTGGATTTTGGAATCAGAATTTGGAAGTGGAATTTAGAACTGGAATATTTAAGTGGAATTTAGAATTGGAATTTTGAATGGGAATGTGGAAGTGGAATTTAGAACTGGAATTTAGAATTGTAATTTGGAAGCAGAATTTAGAACTGGACTTTGGAATTGGAATTTAGAATTGGAATTTGGAACTGGAAGTTGGAAGTGGAATTTGGAAGTGGAATGTAGAATTGGAATTTTGAAATTGAAATTGGAAGTGTTATTTGAAACACAAATTTACAAGGGTACATAGAAAGCAAACTTTTATCGATAAGGTGTAATTTCAATCTGGAATCATAATTTCAGGAAGCAATTGAAGTGCGACATGTGGAAGAGAATTATCGTATCAGAAACTGGAAAAGGAAATCAGACGGGAAATTGGGAACGGGATTGTGGAAGTGAATTTTCTACCTGCGTTTGGTAATTGGAGGTTGGAACTGGAATATTGAATTGGAATTTAGAAGTGGAATTTGATACAGAAATTTTAAAGTCAAATTTACAGTTGAAATTTAGAACTGGAATTTGGAAGTGGAATTTTGGAATTTGAAAGTGAAATTTAGAATTGGAATTTAGAATAGTATTTGGAAGTAGAATGTGGAACTGGAAGCTCGAAGTGGAATTTGGAAGTGGAATTTAGAACTGAAAATTAGAATTGGAATTTGGAAGCGAAATTAATAACTGGAATTTGGAAGTAGAATTTGGAATTGGAATTTGGAAGTGGATTTTGGAATCAGAATTTGGAATTGGAATTTAGAACTGGAATTTGGAATTGAAATTTAGAATTGGAATTTGGAACTGGAAGTTGGAAGTGGAATTTGGAAGTGGAGTTTGGAAGTGGAATGTAGAATTGGAATTTTGAAATTGAAATTGGAAGTGTTATTTGAAACACAGCTTTACAAGTGTACATAGAAAGCAAACCTTTATCGATAAGGTGTAATTTCAATGTGGATTCATAATTTCAGGAAGCCATTGAAGTGCGACATGTGAAAGAAAATTATAGTATCAGAAACTGGAAAAGGAAATCAGAAGGGAAATTGGGAACGGGATTGTGGAAGTGAATTTTCGACCTGCATTTGGCAATTGGAGGTTGGAACTGGAATATTGAATTGGAATTTAGAAGTGGAATTTGATACCGAAATTTTAAAGTGAAATTTAGAGTTGAAATTTAGAACTGGAATTTGGAAGTGGAATTTGGAATTTGAAAGTGAAATTTAGAATTGGAATTTAGAATAGTATTTGGAAATAGAATTTGGAATTGGAAATTGGAAGTAGAATTTGGAATTGGAATTTGGAAGTGGATTTTGGAATCAGAATTTGGAAGTGGAATTTAGAACTGGAATATGGACGTAGAATTTAGAATTGGAATTTGGAAATGGATTTTGGAATCAGAATTTGAAATTGGAATTTAGAACTTGAATTTGGAAGTGGAATTTGGAAGTAGAATTTCGAATTTGAATTTCGAACTGGAATTTGGAAGTGGAATATGGAACTTCAATTTGGAACGGGAATTTAGAAGTGGAATTTGAAATTCGAATTTAGAAGCGGAATTTGTAATTGGAATTTGTAATTGGAATTTAGATTTGGAATTTGGAATTGGAATTTAGAACTGGAATTTGGAAGTGGAATTTGGAAATGAAATTTTGAATTGGAATTTTGAAATTGAAATTGGAAGTGTTATTTGAAACACAAATTTCCAAGGGTACATAGAAAGCAAACTTTTATCGATAAGGTGTAATTTCAATCTGGAATCACAATTTCAGGAAGCCATTGAATTGTGACATGTGGAAGAGAATTATAGTATCAGAAACTGGAAAAGGAAATCAGAAGGGAAATTGGGAACTGGATTGTGGAAGTGAATTTTCGACCTGCGTTTGGTAATTGGAGGTAGGAACTGGAATTTTGAATTGGAATTTAGAAGTGGAATTTGATACAGAAATTTTAAAGTGAAATTTAGAGTTAAAATTTAGAACTGGATTTGGAAGTGCAATTTGGAACTGGAATTTGGAAGTGAAATTTAAAATTGGAATTTGGAAGTAGAATTTGGAATTGGAATTTGGAAGTAGAATTTGGAATTGGAATTTAGAAGTGGATTTTGGAATCAGAATTTGGAATTGAAATTCAGAACTGGAATATGAAAGTGAAATTTGGAAGTGGAATTCTGAATTGGAATTTGGAATGGGAATTTGGAATGGAAATTTAGAACTGGAATAAGGATGTGGAATTTGGAAGTGAAATATAGAATTGGAATTTGGAAATTGAATTTGGAAGTGAAATTTAGAATTTGAAATCCGAACTGTAATTTGGAAGTGGAATTTGGACCTTCAATTTGGAACCGGACTTTGGAAGTGGAATTTGAAACTCGAATTTAGAAATGGAATTTGGAATTGGAATTTAGAATTGGAATTTGGAACTGGAAGTTGGAAGTGGAATTTGGAAGTGGAATGTAGAATTGGAATTTTGAAATTGATATTGGAAGTGTTATTTGAAACACAAATTTCCAAGGGTACATAGAAAGCAAACTTTTATCGATAAGGTGTAATTTGAATCTGGAATCATAATTTCAGGAAGCCATTGAAGTGCGACATGTGGAAGAAAATTATAGTATGAGAAACTGGAAAAGGAAATCAGAAGGGAAATTGGGAACGGGATTGTGGAAGTGAATTTTCGACCTGCGCTTGGTAATTGGAGGTTGAAACTGAAACATTGAATTGGAATTTAGAAGTGGAATTTGATACCGAAATTTTAAAGTGAAATTTAGAGTTGAAATTTAGAACTGGAATTTGGAAGTGGAATTTGGAATTTGAAAGTGAAATTTAGAATTGGAATTTAGAATTGGAATTTGGAAGTAGAATATGGAATTGGAATTTGGAAGTAGAATTTGGAATTGGAATTTGGAAGTGGATTTTGGAATCAGAATTTGGAATTGAAATTCAGAACTGGAATATGGAAGTGAAATTTGGAAGTGGAATTCTGAATTGGAATTTGGAATGGAAATTTAGAACTGGAATATGGAAGTGGAATTTGGAAGTGAAATGTAGAATTGGAATTTGGAAATTGAATTTGGAAGTGAAATTTAGAATTTGAAATCCGAACTGTAATTTGGAAGTGGAATTTGGACCTTCAATTTGGAACTGGACTTTGGAAGTGGAATTTGAAACTCGAATTTAGAAATGGAATTTGGAATTGAAATTTAGATTTGGAATTTGGAACTGGAAGTTGGAAGTGGAATTTGGAAGTGGAATGTAGAATTGGAATTTTGAAATTGAAATTGGAGGTGTTATTTGAAACACAAATTTCCAAGGGTACATAGAAAGTAAACTTTTATCGATAAGGTGTAATTTGAATCTGGAATCATAATTTCAGGAAGCCATTGAAGTGCGACATGTGGAAGAAAATTATAGTATCAGAAACTGGAAAAGGAAATCAGAAGGGAAATTGGTAACGGGATTCTGGAAGTGAATTTTCGACCTGCGTTTGGTAATTGGAGGTTGAAACTGAAATATTGAATTGGAATTTAGAAGTGAAATTTGATATAGAAATTTTAAAGTGAAATTTAGAGTTGAAATTTAGAACTGGAATTTGGAAGTGGAATTTGGAACTTGAATTTGGAAGTGAAATTTAGAAGTAGAATTTGAAATTGGAATTTGGAAGTAGAATTTAGAATTGGAATTTGGAAGTGGATTTTGGAATCAGAATTTGACATTGGAATTCAGAACTGGAATATGGAAGTGAAATTTGGAAGTGGAATTCTGAATTGGAATTTGGAATGGGAATTTGGAATTGAAATTCAGAACTGGAATATGGAAGTGGAATTTGGAAGTGAAATGTAGAATTGCAATTTGGAAATTGAATTTGGAAGTGAAATTTAGAATTTGAAATCCGAACTGTAATTTGGAAGTGGAATTTGGACCTTCAATTTGGAACTGGACTTTGGAAGTGAAATTTGAAACTCGAATTCAGAAATGTAATTTGGTATTGCAATTTAGAATTGGAATTTGGAACTGGAAGTTGGAAGTGGAATTTGGAAGCGGAATTTATAACTGGAATTTGGAAGGAGAATTTGGAATTGGAATTTGGAAGTGGATTTTGGAATCAGAATTTGAAATTTCAATTTAGAACTGGAATTTGGAAGTGGAATTTCGAATTGGAATTTCGAACTGGAATTTGGAAGTGGAATATGGAACTTCAATTTGGAACGGGAATTTAGAAGTGGAATTTGAAATTCGAATTTAGAAGCGGAATTTGTAATTGAAGTTAAGATTTGGAATTTGGAATTGGAATTTAGAACAGGAATTTGGAAGTGGAATTTGGAAATGGAATTTTGAATTGCAATTTTGAAATTGAAATTGGAAGTGTTATTTGAAACACAGATTTCCAAGGGTACATAGAAAGCAAACTTTTATCGATAAGGTGTAATTTCAATCTGGAATTATAATTTCAGGAAGCCATTGAAGTGCGACATGTGGAAGAGAATTATAGTATCAGAAACTGGAAAAGGAAATCAGAAGGGAAATTGGGAACGGGATTGTGGAAGTGAATTTTCGACCCGTGTTTGGTAATTGCAGGTTGGAACTAGAATATTGAATTGGAATTTAGAAGTGGAATTTGATACTGAAATTTGAAAGTGAAATTTAGAGTTGAAATGTAGAACTGGAATTTGGAAGTGGAATTTGGAATTTGAAAGTGAAATTTAGAATTGGAATTTGGAAGTAGAATTTGGAACTGAAAATTGGAATTAGAATTTGGAATTGCAATTTGGAAGTGGATTTTGGAATCAGAATTTGGAAGTGGAATTTAGAACTGGAATATAGAAGTAGAATTTGGAATTGGAATTTGGAAGTGGAATTTGGAAGTGGAATTTAGAATTGAAATTTCGAACTGGAATTTGAAAGTGGAATATGGAACTCCAATTTGGAACGGGAATTTAGAAGTGGAATTTGAAATTCGAATTTAGAAGCGGAGTTTGTAATTGGAAATTGTAATTGGAATTTAGATTTGGAATTTGGAATTGGAATTTAGAAGTGGAATTTGGAAGTGGAATTTGAAAATGGAATTTTGAATTGGAATTTTGAAATTGAAATTGGAAGTGTTATTTGAAACACAAATTTCCAAGCGTACATAGAAAGCAAACTTTAATCGATAAGATGTAATTTCAATCTGGAATCATAATTTCAGGAAGCCATTGAAGTGTGACATGTGGAAGAGAATTATTGTATCAGAAACTGGAAAAGGAAATTAGAAGGGAAATTGAGAACGGGATTGTGGAAGTGAATTTTCGACCTGCGTTTGGTAATTGGAGTTGGAACTGGAAAATTGAATTGGAATTTAGAAGTGGAATTTGATACTGCAATTTTAAAGTGAAATTTAGAGTTCAAATTTAGAACTGGAATATGGAAGTGGAATTTGGAAGTGGAATTTAGAATTGGAATTTTGAATGGGAATTTGGAAGTGGAATTTAGAACTGGAATAGAGAATTGGAATTTGGAAGCGGAATTTAGAACTGGAATTTGGAATAGGAATTTAGAATTGGAATTTGGACCTGGAAGTTGGAAGTGGCATTTGGAAGTGGAATGTAGAATTGGAATTTTGAAATTGAAATTGGAAGTGTTATTTGAAACACAGCTTTACAAGGGTACATAGAAAGCAAACTTTTATCGATAAGGTGTAATTTCCATCTGGAATCATAATTTCAGGAAGCCATTGAAGTGCGACATGTGGAAGAGAATTATAGTATCAGAAACTGGAAAAGGAAATCAGAAGCGAAATTGGGAACGGGATTGTGGAAGTGAATTTTCGACCTGCGTTTGGTAATTGGAGTTTGGAACTGGAATTTTGAATTTGAATTTAGAAGTGGAATTTGATACAGAAATTTTAAAGTGAAATTTAGAGTTGAAATTTAGAACTGGAATTTGGAAGTGGAATTTGGAATTTGAAAGTGAAATTTAGAATTGGAATTTGGAAGTAGAATATGGAATTGGAAACTGGAAGTAGAATTTGGAATTGGAATTTGGAAGTGGATTTTGGAATCAGAATTTGGAAGTGGAATTTAGAACTGGAATATGGAAGTAGAATTTGGAAGTGGAATTTAGAATTGGAATTTTGAATGGGAATTTGGAAGTGGAATTTAGAACTGGAATTTAGAATTGGAATTTTGAAGCGGAATTTAGAACTGTAATTTGGAAGTAGAATTTGGAATTGGAATTTGGAAGTGGATTTTGGAATCATAATTTGGAATTGGAACTTAGAACTGGAATTTGGAAGTGGAATTTCGAATTGGAATTTCGAACTGGAATTTGGAAGTGGAATATGGAACTTCAATTTGGAACGGGAATTTAGAAGTGGAATTTGAAATTCGAATTTAGAAGCAGAATTTGTAATTGGAATTTGTATTTGGAATTTGGAATTGGAATTTAGAACAGGAATTTGGAAGTGGAATTTGGAAATGGAATTTTGAATTGCAATTTTGAAATTGAAATTGGAAGTATTATTTGAAACACAGATTTCCAAGGGTACATAGAAAGCAAACTTTTATTGATAAGGTGTAATTTCAATCTGGAATCGTAATTTCAGGAAGCCATTGAAGTGCGACATGTGGATGAGAATTATAGTATCAGAAACTGGAAAAGGAAATCAGAAGGGAAATTGGGAACGGGATTTTGGAAGTGAATTTTCGAACTGCGTTTGGTAATTGGAGGTTGGAAATGGAATATTGAATTGGAATTTACAAGTGAAATTTGATACTGAAATTTGAAAGTGAAATTTAGAGTTGAAATGTAGAATTGGAATATGGAAGTAGAATTTGGAATTTGAAAGTGAAATTTAGAATTGGGATTTGGAAGTAGAATTTGGAACTGAAAATTGGAATTAGAATTTGGAATTGGAATTTGGAAGTGGATTTTGGAATCAGAATTTGGAAGTGGAATTTAGAACTGGAATATAGAAGTAGAATTTGGAATTGGAATTTGGAAGTGGAATTTAGAATTGAAATTTCGAACTGGAATTTGAAAGTGGAATATGGAACTCCAATTTGGAACGGGAATTTAGAAGTGGAATTTGAAATTCGAATTTAGAAGCGGAGTTTGTAATTGGAAATTGTAATTGGAATTTAGATTTGGAATTTGGAATTGGAATTTAGAAGTGGAATTTGGAAGTGGAATTTGAAAATGGAATTTTGAATTGGAATTTTGAAATTGAAATTGGAAGTGTTATTTGAAACACAAATTTCCAAGCGTACATAGAAAGCAAACTTTAATCGATAAGATGTAATTTCAATCTGGAATCATAATTTCAGGAAGCCATTGAAGTGTGACATGTGGAAGAGAATTATTGTATCAGAAACTGGAAAAGGAAATTAGAAGGGAAATTGAGAACGGGATTGTGGAAGTGAATTTTCGACCTGCGTTTGGTAATTGGAGTTGGAACTGGAAAATTGAATTGGAATTTAGAAGTGGAATTTGATACTGCAATTTTAAAGTGAAATTTAGAGTTCAAATTTAGAACTGGAATATGGAAGTGGAATTTGGAAGTGGAATTTAGAATTGGAATTTTGAATGGGAATTTGGAAGTGGAATTTAGAACTGGAATAGAGAATTGGAATTTGGAAGCGGAATTTAGAACTGGAATTTGGAATAGGAATTTAGAATTGGAATTTGGACCTGGAAGTTGGAAGTGGCATTTGGAAGTGGAATGTAGAATTGGAATTTTGAAATTGAAATTGGAAGTGTTATTTGAAACACAGCTTTACAAGGGTACATAGAAAGCAAACTTTTATCGATAAGGTGTAATTTCCATCTGGAATCATAATTTCAGGAAGCCATTGAAGTGCGACATGTGGAAGAGAATTATAGTATCAGAAACTGGAAAAGGAAATCAGAAGCGAAATTGGGAACGGGATTGTGGAAGTGAATTTTCGACCTGCGTTTGGTAATTGGAGCTTGGAACTGGAATTTTGAATTTGAATTTAGAAGTGTAATTTGATACAGAAATTTTAAAGTGAAATTTAGAGTTGAAATTTAGAACTGGAATTTGGAAGTGGAATTTGGAATTTGAAAGTGAAATTTAGATTTGGAATTTAGAATTGGAATTTGGAAGTAGAATATGGAATTGGTAACTGGAAGTAGAATTTGGAATTGGAATTTGGAAGTGGAATTTCGAATTTGAATTTCGAACTGGAATTTGGAAGTGGAATATGGAACTCCAATTTGGAACGGGAATTTAGAAGTGGAATTTGAAATTCGAATTTAGAAGCGGAATTTGTAATTGGAATTTGTAATTGGAATTTAGATTTGGAATTTGGAAGTGGAATTTGGAAATGAAATTTTGAATTGGAATTTTGAAATTGAAATTGGAAGTGTTATTTGAAACACAAATTTCCAAGGGTACATAGAAAGCAAACTTTTATCGATAAGGTGTAATTTCAATCTGGTATCACAATTTCAGGAAGCCATTGAATTGCGACATGTGGAAGAGAATTATAGTATCAGAAACTGGAAAAGGAAATCAGAAGGGAAATTGGGAACGGGATTGTGGAAGTGAATTTTCGACCTGCATTTGGTAATTGGAGGTAGGAACTGGAATTTTGAATTGGAATTTAGAAGTGGAATTTGATACAGAAATTTTAAAGTGAAATTTAGAGTTAAAATTTAGAATTGGAATTTGGAAGTGCAATTTGGAACTGGAATTTGGAAGTGAAATTTAGAATTGGAATTTGGAAGTAGAATTTGGAATTGGAATTTGGAAGTAGAATTTGGATTTGGAATTTGGAAGTGGATTTTGGAATCATAATTTGGAATTGAAATTCAGAACTGGAATATGAAAGTGAAATTTGGAAGTGGAATTCTGAATTGGAATTTGGATTGGGAATTTGGAATGGAAATTTAGAACTGGAATATGGAAGTGGAATTGGGAAGTGAAATGTAGAATTGGAATTTGGAAATTGAATTTGGAAGTGAAATTTAGAATTTGAAATCCGAACTGTAATTTGGAAGTGGAATTTGGACCTTCAATTTGGAACTGGAATTTGGAAGTGGAATTTGAAACTCGAATTTATAAATGGAATTTGGAATTGGAACTTAGAATTGGAATTTGGAACTGGAAGTTGGAATTGGAATTTGGAAGTGGAATGAAGAATTGGAATTTTGAAATTGAAATTGGAAGTGTTATTTAAAACACAAATTTCCAAGGGTACATAGAAAGCAAACTTTTATCGATAAGGTGTAATTTGAATCTGGAATCATAATTTCAGGAAGCTATTGAAGTGCGACATGGGGAAGAAAATTATAGTATGAGAAACTGGAAAAGGAAATCAGAAGGGAAATTGGGAACGGGATTGTGGAAGTGAATTTTCGACCTGCGTTTGGTAATTGGAGGTTGAAACTGAAACATTGAATTGGAATTTAGAAGTGGAATTTGATACAGAAATTTTAAAGTGAAATTTAGAGTTGAAATTTAGAACTGGAATTTGGAAGTGGAATTTGGCATTTGAAAGTGAAATTTAGAATTGGAATTTAGAATTGGAATTTGGAAGTAGAATTTGGAATTGGAAATTGGAAGTAGAATTTGGAATTGGAATTTGGAAGTGGATTTTGGAATCAAAATTTGGAAGTGGAATTTAGAACTGGAATATTTAAGTGGAATTTAGAATTGGAATTTTGAATGGGAATGTGGAAGTGGAATTTAGAACTGGAATTTAGAATTGGAATTTGGAAGCAGAATTTAGAACTGGACTTTGGAATTGGAATTTAGAATTGGAATTTGGAACTGGAAGTTGGAAGTGGAATTTGGAAGTGGAATGTAGAATTGGAATTTTGAAATTGAAATTGGAAGTGTTATTTGAAACACAAATTTACAAGGGTACATAGAAAGCAAACTTTTATCGATAAGGTGTAATTTCGATCTGGAATCATAATTTCAGGAATCAATTGAAGTGCGACATGTGGAAGAGAATTGTCGTATCAGACACTGGAAAAGGAAATCAGACGGGAAATTGGGAACGGGATTGTGGAAGTGAATTTTCGACCTGCGTTTGGTAATTGGGGGTTGGAACTGGAATATTGAATTGGAATTTAGAAGTGGAATTTGATACAGAAATTTTAAAGTGAAATTTACAGTTGAAATTTAGAACTGGAATTTGGAAGTGGAATTTTGGAATTTGAAAGAGAAATTTAGAATTGGAATTTAGAATAGTATTTGGAAGTAGAATGTGGAACTGGAAGCTCGAAGTGGAATTTGGAAGTGGAATTTAGAACTGAAATTTAGAATTGGAATTTGGAAGCGAAATTAATAACTGGAATTTGGAAGTAGAGTTTGGAATTGGAATTTGGAAGTGGATTTTGGAATCAGAATTTGGAATTGGAATTTAGAACTGGAATTTGGAATTGAAATTTAGAATTGGAATTTGGAACTGGAAGTTGGAAGTGGAATTTGGAAGTGGAGTTTGGAAGTGGAATGTAGAATTGGAATTTTGAAATTGAAATTGGAAGTGTTATTTGAAACACAGCTTTACAAGTGTACATAGAAAGCAAACCTTTATCAATAAGGTGTAATTTCAATCTGGAATCATAATTTCAGGAAGCCATTGACGTGCGACATGTGAAAGAAAATTATAGTATCAGAAACTGGAAAAGGAAATCAGAAGGGAAATTGGGAACGGGATTGTGTAAGTGAATTTTCGACCTGCGTTTGGCAATTGGAGGTTGGAACTGGAATATTGAATTGGAATTTAGAAGTGGAATTTGATACCGAAATTTTAAAGTGAAATTTATAGTTGAAATTTAGAACTGGAATTTGGAAGTGGAATTTGGAATTTGAAAGTGAAATTTAGAATTGGAATTTAGAATAGTATTTGGAAGTAGAATTTGGAATTGGAAATTGGAAGTAGAATTTGGAATTGGAATTTGGAAGTGGATTTTGGAATTTGAAAGTGAAATTTAGAATTGGAATTTAGAATTGGAATTTGGAAGTAGAATTTGGAATTGGAATTTGGAAGTGGATTTTGGAATCAGAATTTGGAAGTGGAATTTAGAACTGGAATATGGAAGTAGAATTTGGAATTGGAATTTGGAAGTGGATTTTGGAATCAGAATTTGAAATTGGAATTTAGAACTGGAATTTTTTAAGTGGAATTTGGAAGTGGAATTTCGAATTTGAATTTCGAACTGGAATTTGGAAGTGGAATATGGAACTCCAATTTGGAACGGGAATTTAGAAGTGGAATTTGTAATTCGAATTTAGAAGCGGAATTTGTAATTGGAATTTGTAATTGGAATTTAGATTTGGAATTTGGAATTGGAATTTAGAACTGGAATTTGGAAGTGGAATTTGGAAATGAAATTTTGAATTGGAATTTTGAAATTGAAATTGGAAGTGTTATTTGAAACACAAATTTCCAAGGGTACATAGAAAGCAAACTTTTATCGATAAGGTGTAATTTCAATCTGGAATCACAATTTCAGGAAGCCATTGAATTGCGACATGTGGAAGAGAATTATAGTATCAGAAACTGGAAAAGGAAATCAGAAGGGAAATTGGGAACGGGATTGTGGAAGTGAATTTTCGACCTGCGTTTGGTAATTGGAGGTAGGAACTGGAATTTTGAATTGGAATTTAGAAGTGGAATTTGATACAGAAATTTTAAAGTGAAATTTAGAGTTACAATTTAGAACTGGAATTTGGAAGTGCAATTTGGAACTGGAATTTGGAAGTGAAATTTAGAATTGGAATTTGGAAGTAGAATTTGGAATTGGAATTTGGAAGTAGAATTTGGAATTGGAATTTGGAAGTGGATTTTGGAATCAGAATTTGGAATTGAAATTCAGAACTGGAATATGAAAGTGAAATTTGGAAGTGGAATTCTGAATTGGAATTTGGAATGGGAATTTGGAATGGAAATTTAGAACTGGAATATGGAAGTGGAATTTGGAAGTGAAATATAGAATTGGAATTTGGAAATTGAATTTGGAAGTGAAATTTAGAATTTGAAATCCGAACTGTAATTTGGAAGTGGAATTTGGACCTTCAATTTGGAACTGGACTTTGGAAGTGGAATTTGAAACTCGAATTTAGAAATGGAATTTGGAATTGGAATTTAGAATTGGAATTTGGAACTGGAAGTTGGAAGTGGAATTTGGAAGTGGAATGTAGAATTGGAATTTTGAAATTGAAATTGGAAGTGTTATTTGAAACACAAATTTCCAAGGGTACATAGAAAGCAAACTTTTATCGATAAGGTGTAATTTGAATCTGGAATCATAATTTCAGGAAGCCATTGAAGTGCGACATGTGGAAGAAAATTATAGTATGAGAAACTGGAAAAGGAAATCAGAAGGGAAATTGGGAACGGGATTGTGGAAGTGAATTTTCGACCTGCGCTTGGTAATTGGAGGTTGAAACTGAAACATTGAATTGGAAGTTAGAAGTGGAATTTGATACAGAAATTATAAAGTGAAATTTAGAGTTGAGATTTAGAACTGGAATTTGGAAGTGGAATTTGGAATTTGAAAGTGAAATTTAGAATTGGAATTTAGAATTGGAATTTGGAAGTAGAATTTGGAATTGGAAATTGGAAGTAGAATTTGGAATTGGAATTTGGAAGTGGATTTTGGAATCAGAATTTGGAAGTGGAATTTAGAACTGGAATATGGAAGTGGAATTTAGAATTGGAATTTTGAATGGGAATGTGGAAGTGGAATTTAGAACTGGAATTTAGAATTGGAATTTGGAAGCGGAATTTAGAACTGGACTTTGGAATTGGAATTTAGAATTGGAATTTGGAACTGGAAGTTGGAAGTGGAATTTGGAAGTAGAATGTAGAATTGGAATTTTGAAATTGAAATTGGAAGTGTTATTTGAAACACAAATTTCCAAGGGTACATAGAAAGCAAACTTTTATCGATAAGGTGTAATTTGAATCTGGAATCATAATTTCAGGAAGCTATTGAAGTGCGACATGGGGAAGAAAATTATAGTATGAGAAACTGGAAAAGGAAATCAGAAGGGAAATTGGGAACGAGATTGTGGAAGTGAATTTTCGACCTGCGTTTGGTAATTGGAGGTTGGAACTGGAATATTGAATTGGAATTTAGAAGTGGAATTTGATACCGAAATTTTAAAGTGAAATTTAGAGTTGAAATTTAGTACTGGAATTTGGAAGTGGAATTTGGCATTTGAAAGTGAAATTTAGAATTGGAATTTAGAATTGGAATTTGGAAGTAGAATTTGGAATTGGAAATTGGAAGTAGAATTTGGAATTGGAATTTGGAAGTGGATTTTGGAATCAGAATTTGGAAGTGGAATTTAGAACTGGAATATTTAAGTGGAATTTAGAATTGGAATTTTGAATGGGAATGTGGAAGTGGAATTTAGAACTGGAATTTAGAATTGGAATTTGGAAGCAGAATTTAGAACTGGACTTTGGAATTGGAATTTAGAATTGGAATTTGGAACTGGAAGTTGGAAGTGGAATTTGGAAGTGGAATGTAGAATTGGAATTTTGAAATTGAAATTGGAAGTGTTATTTGAAACACAAATTTACAAGGGTACATAGAAAGCAAACTTTTATCGATAAGGTGTAATTTCGATCTGGAATCATAATTTCAGGAATCAATTGAAGTGCGACATGTGGAAGAGAATTGTCATATCAGACACTGGAAAAGGAAATCAGACGGGAAATTGGGAACGGGATTGTGGAAGTGAATTTTCGACCTGCGTTTGGTAATTGGAGGTTGGAACTGGAATATTGAATTGGAATTTAGAAGTGGAATTTGATACAGAAATTTTAAAGTGAAATTTACAGTTGAAATTTAGAACTGGAATTTGGAAGTGGAATTTTGGAATTTGAAAGAGAAATTTAGAATTGGAATTTAGAATAGTATTTGGAAGTAGAATGTGGAACTGGAAGCTCGAAGTGGAATTTGGAAGTGGAATTTAGAACTGAAATTTAGAATTGGAATTTGGAAGCGAAATTAATAACTGGAATTTGGAAGTAGAGTTTGGAATTGGAATTTGGAAGTGGATTTTGGAATCAGAATTTGGAATTGGAATTTAGAACTGGAATTTGGAATTGAAATTTAGAATTGGAATTTGGAACTGGAAGTTGGAAGTGGAATTTGGAAGTGGAGTTTGGAAGTGGAATGTAGAATTGGAATTTTGAAATTGAAATTGGAAGTGTTATTTGAAACACAGCTTTACAAGTGTACATAGAAAGCAAACCTTTATCGATAAGGTGTAATTTCAATCTGGAATCATAATTTCAGGAAGCCATTGACGTGCGACATGTGAAAGAAAATTATAGTATCAGAAACTGGAAAAGGAAATCAGAAGGGAAATTGGGAACGGGATTGTGTAAGTGAATTTTCGACCTGCGTTTGGCAATTGGAGGTTGGAACTGGAATATTGAATTGGAATTTAGAAGTGGAATTTGATACCGAAATTTTAAAGTGAAATTTATAGTTGAAATTTAGAACTGGAATTTGGAAGTGGAATTTGGAATTTGAAAGTGAAATTTAGAATTGGAATTTAGAATAGTATTTGGAAGTAGAATTTGGAATTGGAAATTGGAAGTCGAATTTGGAATTGGAATTTGGAAGTGGATTTTGGAATTTGAAAGTGAAATTTAGAATTGGAATTTGGAATTGGAATTTGGAAGTAGAATTTGGAATTGGAATTTGGAAGTGGATTTTGGAATCAGAATTTGGAAGTGGAATTTAGAACTGGAATATGGAAGTAGAATTTGGAATTGGAATTTGGAAGTGGAATTTTTTAAGTGGAATTTGGAAGTGGAATTTCGAATTTGAATTTCGAACTGGAATTTGGAAGTGGAATATGGAACTCCAATTTGGAACGGGAATTTAGAAGTGGAATTTGTAATTCGAATTTAGAAGCGGAATTTGTAATTGGAATTTGTAATTGGAATTTAGATTTGGAATTTGGAATTGGAATTTAGAACTGGAATTTGGAAGTGGAATTTGGAAATGAAATTTTGAATTGGAATTTTGAAATTGAAATTGGAAGTGTTATTTGAAACACAAATTTCCAAGGGTACATAGAAAGCAAACTTTTATCGATAAGGTGTAATTTCAATCTGGAATCACAATTTCAGGAAGCCATTGAATTGCGACATGTGGAAGAGAATTATAGTATCAGAAACTGGAAAAGGAAATCAGAAGGGAAATTGGGAACGGGATTGTGGAAGTGAATTTTCGACCTGCGTTTGGTAATTGGAGGTAGGAACTGGAATTTTGAATTGGAATTTAGAAGTGGAATTTGATACAGAAATTTTAAAGTGAAATTTAGAGTTACAATTTAGAACTGGAATTTGGAAGTGCAATTTGGAACTGGAATTTGGAAGTGAAATTTAGAATTGGAATTTGGAAGTAGAATTTGGAATTGGAATTTGGAAGTAGAATTTGGAATTGGAATTTGGAAGTGGATTTTGGAATCAGAATTTGGAATTGAAATTCAGAACTGGAATATGAAAGTGAAATTTGGAAGTGGAATTCTGAATTGGAATTTGGAATGGGAATTTGGAATGGAAATTTAGAACTGGAATATGGAAGTGGAATTTGGAAGTGAAATATAGAATTGGAATTTGGAAATTGAATTTGGAAGTGAAATTTAGAATTTGAAATCCGAACTGTAATTTGGAAGTGGAATTTGGACCTTCAATTTGGAACTGGACTTTGGAAGTGGAATTTGAAACTCGAATTTAGAAATGGAATTTGCAATTGGAATTTAGAATTGGAATTTGGAACTGGAAGTTGGAAGTGGAATTTGGAAGTGGAATGTAGAATTGGAATTTTGAAATTGAAATTGGAAGTGTTATTTGAAACACAAATTTCCAAGGGTACATAGAAAGCAAACTTTTATCGATAAGGTGTAATTTGAATCTGGAATCATAATTTCAGGAAGCCATTGAAGTGCGACATGTGGAAGAAAATTATAGTATGAGAAACTGGAAAAGGAAATCAGAAGGGAAATTGGGAACGGGATTGTGGAAGTGAATTTTCGACCTGCGCTTGGTAATTGGAGGTTGAAACTGAAACATTGAATTGGAAGTTAGAAGTGGAATTTGATACAGAAATTATAAAGTGAAATTTAGAGTTGAGATTTAGAACTGGAATTTGGAAGTGGAATTTGGAATTTGAAAGTGAAATTTAGAATTGGAATTTAGAATTGGAATTTGGAAGTAGAATTTGGAATTGGAAATTGGAAGTAGAATTTGGAATTGGAATTTGGAAGTGGATTTTGGAATCAGAATTTGGAAGTGGAATTTAGAACTGGAATATGGAAGTGGAATTTAGAATTGGAATTTTGAATGGGAATGTGGAAGTGGAATTTAGAACTGGAATTTAGAATTGGAATTTGGAAGCGGAATTTAGAACTGGACTTTGGAATTGGAATTTAGAATTGGAATTTGGAACTGGAAGTTGGAAGTGGAATTTGGAAGTAGAATGTAGAATTGGAATTTTGAAATTGAAATTGGAAGTGTTATTTGAAACACAAATTTCCAAGGGTACATAGAAAGCAAACTTTTATCGATAAGGTGTAATTTGAATCTGGAATCATAATTTCAGGAAGCTATTGAAGTGCGACATGGGGAAGAAAATTATAGTATGAGAAACTGGAAAAGGAAATCAGAAGGGAAATTGGGAACGAGATTGTGGAAGTGAATTTTCGACCTGCGTTTGGTAATTGGAGGTTGGAACTGGAATATTGAATTGGAATTTAGAAGTGGAATTTGATACCGAAATTTTAAAGTGAAATTTAGAGTTGAAATTTAGAACTGGAATTTGGAAGTGGAATTTGGCATTTGAAAGTGAAATTTAGAATTGGAATTTAGAATTGGAATTTGGAAGTAGAATTTGGAATTGGAAATTGGAAGTAGAATTTGGAATTGGAATTTGGAAGTGGATTTTGGAATCAGAATTTGGAAGTGGAATTTAGAACTGGAATATTTAAGTGGAATTTAGAATTGGAATTTTGAATGGGAATGTGGAAGTGGAATTTAGAACTGGAATTTAGAATTGGAATTTGGAAGCAGAATTTAGAACTGGACTTTGGAATTGGAATTTAGAATTGGAATTTGGAACCTGAAGTTGGAAGTGGAATTTGGAAGTGGAATGTAGAATTGGAATTTTGAAATTGAAATTGGAAGTGTTATTTGAAACACAAATTTACAAGGGTACATAGAAAGCAAACTTTTATCGATAAGGTGTAATTTCGATCTGGAATCATAATTTCAGGAATCAATTGAAGTGCGACATGTGGAAGAGAATTGTCGTATCAGACACTGGAAAAGGAAATCAGACGGGAAATTGGGAACGGGATTGTGGAAGTGAATTTTCGACCTGCGTTTGGTAATTGGAGGTTGGAACTGGAATATTGAATTGGAATTTAGAAGTGGAATTTGATACAGAAATTTTAAAGTGAAATTTACAGTTGAAATTTAGAACTGGAATTTGGAAGTGGAATTTTGGAATTTGAAAGAGAAATTTAGAATTGGAATTTAGAATAGTATTTGGAAGTAGAATGTGGAACTGGAAGCTCGAAGTGGAATTTGGAAGTGGAATTTAGAACTGAAATTTAGAATTGGAATTTGGAAGCGAAATTAATAACTGGAATTTGGAAGTAGAGTTTGGAATTGGAATTTGGAAGTGGATTTTGGAATCAGAATTTGGAATTGGAATTTAGAACTGGAATTTGGAATTGAAATTTAGAATTGGAATTTGGAACTGGAAGTTGGAAGTGGAATTTGGAAGTGGAGTTTGGAAGTGGAATGTAGAATTGGAATTTTGAAATTGAAATTGGAAGTGTTATTTGAAACACAGCTTTACAAGTGTACATAGAAAGCAAACCTTTATCGATAAGGTGTAATTTCAATCTGGAATCATAATTTCAGGAAGCCATTGACGTGCGATATGTGAAAGAAAATTATAGTATCAGAAACTGGAAAAGGAAATCAGAAGGGAAATTGGGAACGGGATTGTGTAAGTGAATTTTCGACCTGCGTTTGGCAATTGGAGGTTGGAACTGGAATATTGAATTGGAATTTAGAAGTGGAATTTGATACCGAAATTTTAAAGTGAAATTTATAGTTGAAATTTAGAACTGGAATTTGGAAGTGGAATTTGGAATTTGAAAGTGAAATTTAGAATTGGAATTTAGAATAGTATTTGGAAGTAGAATTTGGAATTGGAAATTGGAAGTCGAATTTGGAATTGGAATTTGGAAGTGGATTTTGGAATTTGAAAGTGAAATTTAGAATTGGAATTTAGAATTGGAATGTGGAAGTAGAATTTGGAATTGGAATTTGGAAGTGGATTTTGGAATCAGAATTTGGAAGTGGAATTTAGAACTGGAATATGGAAGTAGAATTTGGAATTGGAATTTGGAAGTGGATTTTGGAATCAGAATTTGAAATTGGAATTTAGAACTGGAATTTTTTAAGTGGAATTTGGAAGTGGAATTTCGAATTTGAATTTCGAACTGGAATTTGGAAGTGGAATATGGAACTCCAATTTGGAACGGGAATTTAGAAGTGGAATTTGTAATTCGAATTTAGAAGCGGAATTTGTAATTGGAATTTGTAATTGGAATTTAGATTTGGAATTTGGAATTGGAATTTAGAACTGGAATTTGGAAGTGGAATTTGGAAATGAAATTTTGAATTGGAATTTTGAAATTGAAATTGGAAGTGTTATTTGAAACACAAATTTCCAAGGGTACATAGAAAGCAAACTTTTATCGATAAGGTGTAATTTCAATCTGGAATCACAATTTCAGGAAGCCATTGAATTGCGACATGTGGAAGAGAATTATAGTATCAGAAACTGGAAAAGGAAATCAGAAGGGAAATTGGGAACGGGATTGTGGAAGTGAATTTTCGACCTGCGTTTGGTAATTGGAGGTAGGAACTGGAATTTTGAATTGGAATTTAGAAGTGGAATTTGATACAGAAATTTTAAAGTGAAATTTAGAGTTACAATTTAGAACTGGAATTTGGAAGTGCAATTTGGAACTGGAATTTGGAAGTGAAATTTAGAATTGGAATTTGGAAGTAGAATTTGGAATTGGAATTTGGAAGTAGAATTTGGAATTGGAATTTGGAAGTGGATTTTGGAATCAGAATTTGGAATTGAAATTCAGAACTGGAATATGAAAGTGAAATTTGGAAGTGGAATTCTGAATTGGAATTTGGAATGGGAATTTGGAATGGAAATTTAGAACTGGAATATGGAAGTGGAATTTGGAAGTGAAATATAGAATTGGAATTTGGAAATTGAATTTGGAAGTGAAATTTAGAATTTGAAATCCGAACTGTAATTTGGAAGTGGAATTTGGACCTTCAATTTGGAACTGGACTTTGGAAGTGGAATTTGAAACTCGAATTTAGAAATGGAATTTGCAATTGGAATTTAGAATTGGAATTTGGAACTGGAAGTTGGAAGTGGAATTTGGAAGTGGAATGTAGAATTGGAATTTTGAAATTGAAATTGGAAGTGTTATTTGAAACACAAATTTCCAAGGGTACATAGAAAGCAAACTTTTATCGATAAGGTGTAATTTGAATCTGGAATCATAATTTCAGGAAGCCATTGAAGTGCGACATGTGGAAGAAAATTATAGTATCAGAAACTGGAAAAGGAAATTAGAAGGGAAATTGGGAACGGGATTGTGGAAGTGAATTTTCGACCTGCGTTTGGTAATTGGAGGTTGGAACTGGAATTTTGAATTGGAATTTAGAAGTGGAATTTGATACAGAAATTTTAAAGTGAAATTTAGAGTTAAAATTTAGAACTGGAATTTGGAAGTGCAATTTGGAACTGGAATTTGGAAGTGAAATTTAGAATTGGAATTTGGAAGTAGAATTTGGAATTGGAATTTGGAAGTAGAATTTGGAATTGGAATTTGGAAGTGGATTTTGGAATCAGAATTTGGAATTGAAATTCAGAACTGGAATATGGAAGTGAAATTTGGAAGTGGAATTCTGAATTGGAATTTGGAATGGGAATTTAGAATGGAAATTTAGAACTGGAATATGGAAGTGGAATTTGGAAGTGAAATGTAGAATTGGAATTTGGAAATTGAATTTGGAAGTGAAATTTAGAATTTGAAATCCGAACTGTAATTTGGAAGTGGAATTTGGACCTTCAATTTGGAACTGGACTTTGGAAGTGGAATTTGAAACTCGAATTTAGAAATGGAATTTGGAATTGAAATTTAGAATTGGAATTTGGAACTGGAAGTTGGAAGTGGAATTTGGAAGTGGAATGTAGAATTGGAATTTTGAAATTGAAATTGGAAGTGTTATTTGAAACACAAATTTCCAAGGGTACATAGAAAGTAAACTTTTATCGATAAGGTGTAATTTGAATCTGGAATCATAATTTCAGGAAGCCATTGAAGTGCGACATGTGGAAGAAAATTATACTATCAGAAACTGGAAAAGGAAATCAGAAGGGAAATTGGTAACGGGATTGTGGAAGTGAATTTTCGACCTGCGTTTCGTAATTGGAGGTTGAAATTGAAATATTGAATTGGAATTTAGAAGTGAAATTTGATACAGAAATTTTAAAGTGAAATTTAGAGTTGAAATTTAGAACTGGAATTTGGAAGTGCAATTTGGAACTGGAATTTGGAAGTGAAATTTAGAAGTAGAATTTGGAATTGGAATTTGGAAGTAGAATTTAGAATTGGAATTTGGAAGTGGATTTTGGAATCAGAATTTGACATTGGAATTCAGAACTGGAATATGGAAGTGAAATTTGGAAGTGGAATTTAGAATTGGAATTTGGAATGGGAATTTGGAATTGAAATTCAGAACTGGAATATGGAAGTGGAATTTGGAAGTGAAATGTAGAATTGCAATTTGGAAATTGAATTTGGAAGTGAAATTTAGAATTTGTAATCCAAACTGTAATTTGGAAGTGGAATTTGGACCTTCAATTTGGAACTGGACTTTGGAAGTGAAATTTGAAACTCGAATTTAGAAATGTAATTTGGTATTGCAATTTAGAATTGGAATTTGGAACTGGAAGTTGGAAGTGGAATTTGGAAGCGGAATTTATAACTGGAATTTGCAAGGAGAATTTGGAATTGGAATTTGGAAGTGGATTTTGGAATCAGAATTTGAAATTTCAATTTAGAACTGGAATTTGGAACTGGAATTTGGAAGTGGAATATGGAACTTCAATTTGGAACGGGAATTTAGAAGTGGAATTTGAAATTCGAATTTAGAAGCGGAATTTGTAATTGAAGTTAAGATTTGGAATTTGGAATTGGAATTTAGAACAGGAATTTGGAAGTGGAATTTGGAAATGGAATTTTGAATTGCAATTTTGAAATTGAAATTGAAAGTGTTATTTGAAACACAGATTTCCAAGGGTACATAGAAAGCAAACTTTTATCGATAAGGTGTAATTTCAATCTGGAATTAACATTTCAGGAAGCCATTGAAGTGCGACATGTGGAAGAGAATTATTGTATCAGAAACTGGAAAAGGAAATCAGAAGGGAAATTGGGAACGGGATTGTGGAAGTGAATTTTCGACCTGCGTTTGGTAATTGGAGGTTGGAACTGGAATATTGAATTGGAATTTAGAAGTGGAATTTGATACTGAAATTTGAAAGTGAAATTTAGAGTTGAAATGTAGAACTGGAATTTGGAAGTGGAATTTGGAATTTGAAAGAGAAATTTAGAATTGGAATTTGGAAGTAGAATTTGGAATTGGAAATTGGAAGCGGATTTTGGAATCAGAATTTGGAAGTGGAATTTAGAACTGGAATATGGAAGTAGAATTTGGAATTGGAATTTGGAAGTGGAATTTGGAAGTGGAATTTAGAATTGCAATTTCGAACTGGAATTTGGAAATGGAATATGGAACTCCAATTTGGAACGGGAATTTAGAAGTGGAATTTGAAATTTGAATTTAGAAGCGGAGTTTGTAATTCGAAATTGTAATTGGAATTGAGATTTGGAATTTGGAATTGGAATTTAGAAGTGGAATTTTGAAGTGGAATTTGAAAATGGAATTTTGAATTGTAATTTTGAAATTGAAATTGGAAGTGTTATTTGAAACACAAATTTCCAAGGGTACATAGAAAGCAAACTTTAATCGATAAGATGTAATTTCAATCTGGAATTATAATTTCAGGAAGCCATTGAAGTGCGACATGTGGAAGAGAATTATAGTATCACAAACTGGAAAAGGATATCAGAAGGGAAATTGGGAACGGTATTGTGGAAGTGAATTTTCGACCTGCGTTTGGTAATTGGAGGTTGGAACTGGAATATTGAATTGGAATTTAGAAGTGGAATTTGATACTGAAATTTGAAAGTGAAATTTAGAGTTGAAATTTAGAACTGGAATTTGGAAGTGGAATTTGGAATTTGAAAGTGAAATTTAGAATTGGAATTTAGAATTGGAATTTGGAAGTAGAATTTGGAATTGGAAATTGGAAGTAGAATTTGGAATTGGAATTTGAAAGTGGATTTTGGAATCAGAATTTGGAAGTGGAATTTAGAACTGGAATATGGAAGTGGAATTTGGAAGTGGAATTTAGAATTGGAATTTTGAATGTGAATTTGGAAGTGGAATTTATAACTGGACTAGAGAATTGGAATTTGGAAGCAGAATTTAGAACTGGAATTTGGAAGTAGAATTTGTAATTGGAATTTGGAAGTAGAATTTGGAAGCGGAATTTGGAAGTGGATTTTGGAATCAGAATTTGGAATTGGAATTTATAACTGGAATATGGAAGTGAAATTTTAAGTGGAATTCTGAATTGGAATTTGGAATGGGAATTTGGAATTGAAATTTAGAACTGGAATATGGAAGTGGAATTTGGAAGTGAAATGTAGAAATGGAATTTGGAAATTGAATTTGGAAGTGAAATTTAGAATTTGAAACCTGAACTGTAAATTGGAATTGGAATTTGGACCTTCAATTTGGAACTGGACTTTGGAAGTGGAATTTGAAACTCGAATTTAGAAACGTAATTTGGAATTGGAATTTAGAATTGGAATTTGGAAGCTGAATTTATAACTGGAATTTGGAAGTAGAATTTGGAATTGGAATTTGGAAGTGGATTTTGGAATCAGAATTTGAAATTGTAATTTAGAACTGGAATTTGGAAGTGGAATTTTGAATTGGAATTTCGAACTGGAATTTGGAAGTGAAATATGGAACTTCAATTTGGAATGGGAATTTAGAAGTGGAATTTGAAATTCGAATTTAGAAGCGGAATTTGTAATTGGAATTTAGATTTGGAATTTGGAATTGGAATTTAGAACAGGAATTTTTAAGTGGAATTTGGAAATGGAATTTTGAATTGCAATTTTGAAGTTGAAATTGGAAGTGTTATTTGAAACACAGATTTTCAAGGGTACATAGAAGGCAAACTTTTATCGATAAGGTGTAATTTCAATCTGGAATCATAATTTCAGGAAGCCATTGAAGTGCGACATGTGGAAGAGAATTATAGTATCAGAAACTGGAAAATGAAATCAGAAGGGACATTGGGAACGGGATTGTGGAAGTGAATTTTCGACCTGCGTTTGGTAATTGGAGGTTGGACCTGGAATATTGAATTGGAATTTAGAAGTGGAATTTGATACTTAAATTTGAAAGTGAAATTTAGAGTTGAAATTTAGAACTGGAATTTGGAAGTGGAATTTGGAATTTGAAAGTGAAATTTAGAATTGGAATTTAGAATTGGAATTTGGAAGTAGAATTTGGAATTGGAATTTGGAAGTGGATTTTGGAATCAGAATTTGGAAGTGGAATTTAGAACTGGAATATGGAAGTAAAATTTGGAATTGGAATTTGGAAGTGGAATTTGGAAGTGGAATTTAGAATTGGAATTTCGAACTGGAATTTGGAAGTGGAATATGGAACTCCAATTTGGAACGGGAATTTAGAAGTGGAATTTGAAATTCGAATTTAGAAGCAGAGTTTGTAATTGGAATTTGGAAGTGGATTTTGGAATCAGAATTTGGAATTGGAATTTAGAACTGGACTTTGGAATTGGAATTTAGAATTGGAATTTGGAACTGGAAGTTGGAAGTGGAATTTGGAAGTGGAATGTACAATTGGAATTTGGAAATTGAATTTGGAAGTGAAATTTAGAATTTGAAATCCGAACTGTAAATTGGAAGTGGAATTTGGACCTTCAATTTGGAACTGGACTTTGGAAGTGGAATTTGAAACTCGAATTTAGAAACGGAATTTGGAATTGGAATTTAGAATTGGAATTTGGAAGCTGAATTTATAACTGGAATTTGGAAGTAGAATTTGGAATTGGAATTTGGAAGTGGAATTTAGAATTGGAATTTCGAACTGGAATTTGGAAGTGGAATATGGAACTCCAATTTGGAACGGGAATTTAGAAGTGGAATTTGAAATTCGAATTTAGAAGCGGAGTTTGTAATTGGAATTTGGAAGTGAATTTTGGAATCAGAATTTGGAATTGGAATTTAGAACTGGACTTTGGAATTGGAATTTAGAATTGGAATTTGGAACTGGAATTTGGAAGTGGAATTTGGAAGTGGAATGTAGAATTGGAATTTTGAAATTGAAATTGGAAGTGTTATTTGAAACACAAATTTACAAGGGTACATAGAAAGCAAACTTTTATCGATAAGGTGTAATTTCAATCTGGAATCATAATTTCAGGAAGCCATTGAAGTGCGACATGTGGAAGAGAATTATTGTATCAGAAACTGGAAAAGGAAATTATAAGGGAAATTGGGAACGGGATTGTGTAAGTGAATTTTCGACCTGCGTTTGGTAATTGGAGGTTGGAACTGGAATATTGAATTGGAATTTAGAAGTGGAATTTGATACTGAAATTTTAAAGGGAAATTTAGAGTTGAAATTTAGAACTGGAATTTGAAAGTTGAATTTGGAATTTGAAAGTGAAAATTAGAATTGGAATTTAGAATTGGAATTTGGAAGTAGAATTTGGAATTGGGAATTGGAAGTAGAATTTGGAATTGGAATTTAGAAGTGGATTTTGGAATCAGAATTTGGAAGTGGAATTTAGAACTGGAATATGGAAGTGGAATTTGGAAGTGGAAATTAGAATTGGAATTTTGAATGGGAATTTGGAAGTGGAATTTAGAACTGGAATTGAGAATTGGAATTTGGAAGCGGAATTTAGAACTGCAATTTGAAATTGGAATTTAGAATTGGAATTTGGAACTGGAAGTTGGAAGTGGAATTTGGAAGTGGAATGTAGAATTGGAATTTTGAAATTGAAATTGGAAGTGTTATTTGAAACACAAATTTACAAGGGTACATAGAAAGCAAACTTTTATCAATAAGGTGTAATTTCAATCTGGAATCATAATTTCAGGAAGCCATTGAAGTGCGACATGTGGAAGAGAATTATAGTATCGGAAACTGGAAAAGGAAATCAGAAGGGAAATTGGGAACGGGATTGTGTAAGTGAATTTTCGACCTGCGTTTGGTAATTGGAGTTTGGAACTGGAATTTTGAATTGGAATTTAGAAGTGGAATTTGATACAGAAATTTTAAAGAGCAATTTAGAGTTAAAATTTAGAACTGGAATTTGGAAGTGCAACTTGGAACTGGAATTTGGAAGTGAAATTTAGAATTGGAATTTGGAAGTAGAATTTGTAATTGGAATTTGGAAGTAGAATTTGGAAGTGGAATTTGGAAGTGGATTTTGGAATCAGAATTTGGAATTGGAATTTAGAACTGGAATATGGAAGTGAAATTTTAAGTGGAATTCTGAATTGGAATTTGGAATGGGAATTTGGAATTGAAATTTAGAACTGGAATATGGAAGTGAAATTTGGAAGTGAAATGTACAATTGGAATTTGGAAATTGAATTTGGAAGTGAAATTTAGAATTTGAAATCCGAACTGTAAATTGGAAGTGGAATTTGGACCTTCAATTTGGAACTGGACTTTGGAAGTGGAATTTGAAACTCGAATTTAGAAACGGAATTTGGAATTGGAATTTAGAATTGGAATTTGGAAGCTGAATTTATAACTGGAATTTGGAAGTAGAATTTGGAATTGGAATTTGGAAGTGGAATTTGGAAGTGGAATTTAGAACTGGAATTGAGAATTGGAATTTGGAAGCGGAATTTAGAACTGCAATTTGAAATTGGAATTTAGAATTGGAATTTGGAACTGGTATTTGGAAGTGGAATTTGGAAGTGGAATGTAGAATTGGAATTTTGAAATTGAAATTGGAAGTGTTATTTGAAGCACAAATTTACAACGGTACATAGAAAGCAAACTTTTATCGATAAGGTGTAATTTCAATCTGGAATCATAATTTCAGGAAGCCATTGAAGTGCGACATGTGGAAGAGAATTATAGTATCGGAAACTGGAAAAGGAAATCAGAAGGGAAATTGGGAACGGGATTGTGTAAGTGAATTTTCGACCTGCGTTTGGTAATTGGAGTTTGGAACTGGAATTTTGAATTGGAATTTAGAAGTGGAATTTGATACAGAAATTTTAAAGAGCAATTTAGAGTTAAAATTTAGAACTGGAATTTGGAAGTGCAACTTGGAACTGGAATTTGGAAGTGAAATTTAGAATTGGAATTTGGAAGTAGTATTTGTAATTGGAATTTGGAAGTAGAATTTGGAAGTGGAATTTGGAAGTGGATTTTGGAATCAGAATTTGGAATTGGAATTTAGAACTGGAATATGGAAGTGAAATTTTAAGTGGAATTCTGAATTGGAATTTGGAATGGGAATTTGGAATTGAAATTTAGAACTGGAATATGGAAGTGAAATTTGGAAGTGAAATGTACAATTGGAATTTGGAAATTGAATTTGGAAGTGAAATTTAGAATTTGAAATCCGAACTGTAAATTGGAAGTGGAATTTGGACCTTCAATTTGGAACTGGACTTTGGAAGTGGAATTTGAAACTCGAATTTAGAAACGGAATTTGGAATTGGAATTTAGAATTGGAATTTGGAAGCTGAATTTATAACTGGAATTTGGAAGTAGAATTTGGAATTGGAATTTGGAAGTGGAATTTAGAATTGGAATTTCGAACTGGAATTTGGAAGTGGAATATGGAACTCCAATTTGGAACGGGAATTTAGAAGTGGAATTTGAAATTCGAATTTAGAAGCGGAGTTTGTAATTGGAATTTGGAAGTGAATTTTGGAATCAGAATTTGGAATTGGAATTTAGAACTGGACTTTGGAATTGGAATTTAGAATTGGAATTTGGAACTGGAATTTGGAAGTGGAATTTGGAAGTGGAATGTAGAATTGGAATTTTGAAATTGAAATTGGAAGTGTTATTTGAAACACAAATTTCCAAGGGTACATAGAAAGCAAACTTTTATCGATAAGGTGTAATTTGAATCTGGAATCATAATTTCAGGAAGCCATTGAAGTGCGACATGTGGAAGAAAATTATAGTATGAAAAACTGGAAAAGGAAATCAGAAGGGAAATTGGGAACGGGATTGTGGAAGTGAATTTTCGACCTGCGCTTGGTAATTGGAGGTTGAAACTGAAACATTGAATTGGAAGTTAGAAGTGGAATTTGATACAGAAATTATAAAGTGAAATTTAGAGTTGAGATTTAGAACTGGAATTTGGAAGTGGAATTTGGAATTTGAAAGTGAAATTTAGAATTGGAATTTAGAATTGGAATTTGGAAGTAGAATTTGGAATTGGAAATTGGAAGTAGAATTTGGAATTGGAATTTGGAAGTGGATTTTGGAATCAGAATTTGGAAGTGGAATTTAGAACTGGAATATGGAAGTGGAATTTGGAAGTGGAATTTAGAATTGGAATTTTGAATGGGAATTTGGAAGTGGAATTTAGAACTGGAATTGAGAATTGGAATTTGGAAGCGGAATTTAGAACTGCAATTTGAAATTGGAATTTAGAATTGGAATTTGGAACTGGAAGTTGGAAGTGGAATTTGGAAGTAAAATGTAGAATTGGAATTTTGAAATTGAAATTGGAAGTGTTATTTGAAACACAAATTTACAAGGGTACATAGAAAGCAAACTTTTATCGATAAGGTGTAATTTCAATCTGAAATCATAATTTCAGGAAGCCATTGAAGTGCGACATGTGGAAGAGAATTATTGTATCAGAAACTGGAAAAGGAAATTAGAAGGGAAATTGAGAACGGGATTGTGGAAGTGAATTTTCGACCTGCGTTTGGAAATTGGAGTTGGAACTGGAAAATTGAATTGAAATTTAGAAGTGGAATTTGATACTGCAATTTTAAAGTGAAATTTAGAGTTCAAATTTAGAACTGGAATTTGGAAGTGGAATTTGGAATTTGAAAGTGAAATTTAGAATTGGAATTTAAAATAGGAATTTGAAAGTAGAATGTGGAACTGGAAGTTGGAAGTGGAATTTGGAAGTGCAATTTAGAAGTGAAATTTAGAATTGGAATTTGGAAGCTGAATTTATAACTGGAATTTGGAAGTAGAAATTGGAATTGGAATTTGAAAGTGGATTTTGGAATCAGAATTCGAAATTGAAATTTAGAAGTGGAATTTGGAAGTGGAATTTAGAAGTGGAATATGGAACTTCAATTTGGAACGGGAATTTAGAAGTGGAATTTGAAATTCGAATTTAGAAGCGGAATTTGTAATTGGAGTTAAGATTTGGAATTTGGAATTGGAATTTAGAACAGGAATTTGGAAGTGGAATTTGGAAATGGAATTTTGAATTGCAATTTTGAAATTGAAATTGGAAGTGTTATTTGAAACACAGATTTCCAAGGGTACATAGAAAGCAAACTTTTATTGATAAGGTGTAATTTCAATCTGGAATCATAATTTCAGGAAGCCATTGAAGTGCGACATGTGGAAGAGAATTATAGTATCAGAAACTGGAAAAGGAAATCAGAAGGGAAATTGGGAACGGGATTGTGGAAGTGAATTTTCGACCTGCGTTTGGTAATTGGAGGTTGGAAATGGAATATTGAATTGGAATTTACAAGTGGAATTTGATACTGAAATTTGAAAGTGAAATTTAGAGTTGAAATGTAGAACTGGAATTTGGAAGTAGAATTTGGAATTTGAAAGTGAAATTTAGAATTGGAATTTGGAAGTAGAATTTGGAACTGAAAATTGGAATTAGAATTTGGAATTGCAATTTGGAAGTGGATTTTGGAATCAGAATTTGGAAGTGGAATTTAGAACTGGAATACAGAATTAGAATTTGGAATTGGAATTTGGAAGTGGAATTTGGAAGTGGAATTTAGAATTGAAATTTCGAACTGGAATTTGAAAGTGGAATATGGAACTCCAATTTGGAACGGGAATTTAGAAGTGGAATTTGAAATTCGAATTTAGAAGCGGAGTTTGTAATTGGAAATTGTAATTGAAATTTAGATTTGGAATTTGGAATTGGAATTTAGAAGTGGAATTTGGAAGTGGAATTTGAAAATGGAATTTTGAATTGGAATTTTGAATGGGAATGTGGAAGTGGAATTTAGAACTGGAATTTAGAATTGGAATTTGGAAGCAGAATTTAGAACTGGACTTTGGAATTGGAATTTAGAATTGGAATTTGGAACTGGAAGTTGGAAGTGGAATTTGGAAGTGGAATGTAGAATTGGAATTTTGAAATTGAAATTGGAAGTGTTATTTGAAACACAAATTTACAAGGGTACATAGAAAGCAAACTTTTATCGATAAGGTGTAATTTCGATCTGGAATCATAATTTCAGGAATCAATTGAAGTGCGACATGTGGAAGAGAATTGTCGTATCAGACACTGGAAAAGGAAATCAGACGGGAAATTGGGAACGGGATTGTGGAAGTGAATTTTCGACCTGCGTTTGGTAATTGGAGGTTGGAACTGGAATATTGAATTGGAATTTAGAAGTGGAATTTGATACAGAAATTTTAAAGTGAAATTTACAGTTGAAATTTAGAACTGGAATTTGGAAGTGGAATTTTGGAATTTGAAAGAGAAATTTAGAATTGGAATTTAGAATAGTATTTGGAAGTAGAATGTGGAACTGGAAGCTCGAAGTGGAATTTGGAAGTGGAATTTAGAACTGAAATTTAGAATTGGAATTTGGAAGCGAAATTAATAACTGGAATTTGGAAGTAGAGTTTCGAATTGGAATTTGGAAGTGGATTTTGGAATCAGAATTTGGAATTGGAATTTAGAACTGGAATTTGGAATTGAAATTTAGAATTGGAATTTGGAACTGGAAGTTGGAAGTGGAATTTGGAAGTGGAGTTTGGAAGTGGAATGTAGAATTGGAATTTTGAAATTGAAATTGGAAGTGTTATTTGAAACACAGCTTTACAAGTGTACATAGAAAGCAAACCTTTATCGATAAGGTGTAATTTCAATCTGGAATCATAATTTCAGGAAGCCATTGACGTGCGACATGTGAAAGAAAATTATAGTATCAGAAACTGGAAAAGGAAATCAGAAGGGAAATTGGGAACGGGATTGTGTAAGTGAATTTTCGACCTGCGTTTGGCAATTGGAGGTTGGAACTGGAATATTGAATTGGAATTTAGAAGTGGAATTTGATACCGAAATTTTAAAGTGAAATTTATAGTTGAAATTTAGAACTGGAATTTGGAAGTGGAATTTGGAATTTGAAAGTGAAATTTAGAATTGGAATTTAGAATAGTATTTGGAAGTAGAATTTGGAATTGGAAATTGGAAGTCGAATTTGGAATTGGAATTTGGAAGTGGATTTTGGAATTTGAAAGTGAAATTTAGAATTGGAATTTGGAATTGGAATTTGGAAGTAGAATTTGGAATTGGAATTTGGAAGTGGATTTTGGAATCAGAATTTGGAAGTGGAATTTAGAACTGGAATATGGAAGTAGAATTTGGAATTGGAATTTGGAAGTGGATTTTGGAATCAGAATTTGAAATTGGAATTTAGAACTGGAATTTTTTAAGTGGAATTTGGAAGTGGAATTTCGAATTTGAATTTCGAACTGGAATTTGGAAGTGGAATATGGAACTCCAATTTGGAACGGGAATTTAGAAGTGGAATTTGTAATTCGAATTTAGAAGCGGAATTTGTAATTGGAATTTGTAATTGGAATTTAGATTTGGAATTTGGAATTGGAATTTAGAACTGGAATTTGGAAGTGGAATTTGGAAATGAAATTTTGAATTGGAATTTTGAAATTGAAATTGGAAGTGTTATTTGAAACACAAATTTCCAAGGGTACATAGAAAGCAAACTTTTATCGATAAGGTGTAATTTCAATCTGGAATCACAATTTCAGGAAGCCATTGAATTGCGACATGTGGAAGAGAATTATAGTATCAGAAACTGGAAAAGGAAATCAGAAGGGAAATTGGGAACGGGATTGTGGAAGTGAATTTTCGACCTGCGTTTGGTAATTGGAGGTAGGAACTGGAATTTTGAATTGGAATTTAGAAGTGGAATTTGATACAGAAATTTTAAAGTGAAATTTAGAGTTACAATTTAGAACTGGAATTTGGAAGTGCAATTTGGAACTGGAATTTGGAAGTGAAATTTAGAATTGGAATTTGGAAGTAGAATTTGGAATTGGAATTTGGAAGTAGAATTTGGAATTGGAATTTGGAAGTGGATTTTGGAATCAGAATTTGGAATTGAAATTCAGAACTGGAATATGAAAGTGAAATTTGGAAGTGGAATTCTGAATTGGAATTTGGAATGGGAATTTGGAATGGAAATTTAGAACTGGAATATGGAAGTGGAATTTGGAAGTGAAATATAGAATTGGAATTTGGAAATTGAATTTGGAAGTGAAATTTAGAATTTGAAATCCGAACTGTAATTTGGAAGTGGAATTTGGACCTTCAATTTGGAACTGGACTTTGGAAGTGGAATTTGAAACTCGAATTTAGAAATGGAATTTGCAATTGGAATTTAGAATTGGAATTTGGAACTGGAAGTTGGAAGTGGAATTTGGAAGTGGAATGTAGAATTGGAATTTTGAAATTGAAATTGGAAGTGTTATTTGAAACACAAATTTCCAAGGGTACATAGAAAGCAAACTTTTATCGATAAGGTGTAATTTGAATCTGGAATCATAATTTCAGGAAGCCATTGAAGTGCGACATGTGGAAGAAAATTATAGTATGAAAAACTGGAAAAGGAAATCAGAAGGGAAATTGGGAACGGGATTGTGGAAGTGAATTTTCGACCTGCGCTTGGTAATTGGAGGTTGAAACTGAAACATTGAATTGGAAGTTAGAAGTGGAATTTGATACAGAAATTATAAAGTGAAATTTAGAGTTGAGATTTAGAACTGGAATTTGGAAGTGGAATTTGGAATTTGAAAGTGAAATTTAGAATTGGAATTTAGAATTGGAATTTGGAAGTAGAATTTGGAATTGGAAATTGGAAGTAGAATTTGGAATTGGAATTTGGAAGTGGATTTTGGAATCAGAATTTGGAAGTGGAATTTAGAACTGGAATATGGAAGTGGAATTTAGAATTGGAATTTTGAATGGGAATGTGGAAGTGGAATTTAGAACTGGAATTTAGAATTGGAATTTGGAAGCGGAATTTAGAACTGGACTTTGGAATTGGAATTTAGAATTGGAATTTGGAACTGGAAGTTGGAAGTGGAATTTGGAAGTAGAATGTAGAATTGGAATTTTGAAATTGAAATTGGAAGTGTTATTTGAAACACAAATTTCCAAGGGTACATAGAAAGCAAACTTTTATCGATAAGGTGTAATTTGAATCTGGAATCATAATTTCAGGAAGCTATTGAAGTGCGACATGGGGAAGAAAATTATAGTATGAGAAACTGGAAAAGGAAATCAGAAGGGAAATTGGGAACGAGATTGTGGAAGTGAATTTTCGACCTGCGTTTGGTAATTGGAGGTTGGAACTGGAATATTGAATTGGAATTTAGAAGTGGAATTTGATACCGAAATTTTAAAGTGAAATTTAGAGTTGAAATTTAGAACTGGAATTTGGAAGTGGAATTTGGCATTTGAAAGTGAAATTTAGAATTGGAATTTAGAATTGGAATTTGGAAGTAGAATTTGGAATTGGAAATTGGAAGTAGAATTTGGAATTGGAATTTGGAAGTGGATTTTGGAATCAGAATTTGGAAGTGGAATTTAGAACTGGAATATTTAAGTGGAATTTAGAATTGGAATTTTGAATGGGAATGTGGAAGTGGAATTTAGAACTGGAATTTAGAATTGGAATTTGGAAGCAGAATTTAGAACTGGACTTTGGAATTGGAATTTAGAATTGGAATTTGGAACTGGAAGTTGGAAGTGGAATTTGGAAGTGGAATGTAGAATTGGAATTTTGAAATTGAAATTGGAAGTGTTATTTGAAACACAAATTTACAAGGGTACATAGAAAGCAAACTTTTATCGATAAGGTGTAATTTCGATCTGGAATCATAATTTCAGGAATCAATTGAAGTGCGACATGTGGAAGAGAATTGTCGTATCAGACACTGGAAAAGGAAATCAGACGGGAAATTGGGAACGGGATTGTGGAAGTGAATTTTCGACCTGCGTTTGGTAATTGGAGGTTGGAACTGGAATATTGAATTGGAATTTAGAAGTGGAATTTGATACAGAAATTTTAAAGTGAAATTTACAGTTGAAATTTAGAACTGGAATTTGGAAGTGGAATTTTGGAATTTGAAAGAGAAATTTAGAATTGGAATTTAGAATAGTATTTGGAAGTAGAATGTGGAACTGGAAGCTCGAAGTGGAATTTGGAAGTGGAATTTAGAACTGAAATTTAGAATTGGAATTTGGAAGCGAAATTAATAACTGGAATTTGGAAGTAGAGTTTGGAATTGGAATTTGGAAGTGGATTTTGGAATCAGAATTTGGAATTGGAATTTAGAACTGGAATTTGGAATTGAAATTTAGAATTGGAATTTGGAACTGGAAGTTGGAAGTGGAATTTGGAAGTGGAGTTTGGAAGTGGAATGTAGAATTGGAATTTTGAAATTGAAATTGGAAGTGTTATTTGAAACACAGCTTTACAAGTGTACATAGAAAGCAAACCTTTATCGATAAGGTGTAATTTCAATGTGGAATCATAATTTCAGGAAGCCATTGAAGTGCGACATGTGAAAGAAAATTATAGTATCAGAAACTGGAAAAGGAAATCAGAAGGGAAATTGGGAACGGGATTTTGGAAGTGAATTTTCGACCTGCATTTGGCAATTGGAGGTTGGAACTGGAATATTGAATTGGAATTTAGAAGTGGAATTTGATACCGAAATTTTAAAGTGAAATTTATAGTTGAAATTTAGAACTGGAATTTGGAAGTGGAATTTGGAATTTGAAAGTGAAATTTAGAATTGGAATTTAGAATAGTATTTGGAAGTAGAATTTGGAATTGGAAATTGGAAGTAGAATTTGGAATTGGAATTTGGAAGTGGATTTTGGAATTTGAAAGTGAAATTTAGAATTGGAATTTAGAATTGGAATTTGGAAGTAGAATTTGGAATTGGAATTTGGAAGTGGATTTTGGAATCAGAATTTGGAAGTGGAATTTAGAACTGGAATATGGAAGTAGAATTTGGAATTGGAATTTGGAAGTGGATTTTGGAATCAGAATTTGAAATTGGAATTTAGAACTGGAATTTTTTAAGTGGAATTTGGAAGTGGAATTTCGAATTTGAATTTCGAACTGGAATTTGGAAGTGGAATATGGAACTCCAATTTGGAACGGGAATTTAGAAGTGGAATTTGTAATTCGAATTTAGAAGCGGAATTTGTAATTGGAATTTAGATTTGGAATTTGGAATTGGAATTTAGAACTGGAATTTGGAAGTGGAATTTGGAAATGAAATTTTGAATTGGAATTTTGAAATTGAAATTGGAAGTGTTATTTGAAACACAAATTTCCAAGGGTACATAGAAAGCAAACTTTTATCGATAAGGTGTAATTTCAATCTGGAATCACAATTTCAGGAAGCCATTGAATTGCGACATGTGGAAGAGAATTATAGTATCAGAAACTGGAAAAGGAAATCAGAAGGGAAATTGGGAACGGGATTGTGGAAGTGAATTTTCGACCTGCGTTTGGTAATTGGAGGTAGGAACTGGAATTTTGAATTGGAATTTAGAAGTGGAATTTGATACAGAAATTTTAAAGTGAAATTTAGAGTTACAATTTAGAACTGGAATTTGGAAGTGCAATTTGGAACTGGAATTTGGAAGTGAAATTTAGAATTGGAATTTGGAAGTAGAATTTGGAATTGGAATTTGGAAGTAGAATTTGGAATTGGAATTTGGAAGTGGATTTTGGAATCAGAATTTGGAATTGAAATTCAGAACTGGAATATGAAAGTGAAATTTGGAAGTGGAATTCTGAATTGGAATTTGGAATGGGAATTTGGAATGGAAATTTAGAACTGGAATATGGAAGTGGAATTTGGAAGTGAAATATAGAATTGGAATTTGGAAATTGAATTTGGAAGTGAAATTTAGAATTTGAAATCCGAACTGTAATTTGGAAGTGGAATTTGGACCTTCAATTTGGAACTGGACTTTGGAAGTGGAATTTGAAACTCGAATTTAGAAATGGAATTTGCAATTGGAATTTAGAATTGGAATTTGGAACTGGAAGTTGGAAGTGGAATTTGGAAGTGGAATGTAGAATTGGAATTTTGAAATTGAAATTGGAAGTGTTATTTGAAACACAAATTTCCAAGGGTACATAGAAAGCAAACTTTTATCGATAAGGTGTAATTTGAATCTGGAATCATAATTTCAGGAAGCCATTGAAGTGCGACATGTGGAAGAAAATTATAGTATGAAAAACTGGAAAAGGAAATCAGAAGGGAAATTGGGAACGGGATTGTGGAAGTGAATTTTCGACCTGCGCTTGGTAATTGGAGGTTGAAACTGAAACATTGAATTGGAAGTTAGAAGTGGAATTTGATACAGAAATTATAAAGTGAAATTTAGAGTTGAGATTTAGAACTGGAATTTGGAAGTGGAATTTGGAATTTGAAAGTGAAATTTAGAATTGGAATTTAGAATTGGAATTTGGAAGTAGAATTTGGAATTGGAAATTGGAAGTAGAATTTGGAATTGGAATTTGGAAGTGGATTTTGGAATCAGAATTTGGAAGTGGAATTTAGAACTGGAATATGGAAGTGGAATTTAGAATTGGAATTTTGAATGGGAATGTGGAAGTGGAATTTAGAACTGGAATTTAGAATTGGAATTTGGAAGCGGAATTTAGAACTGGACTTTGGAATTGGAATTTAGAATTGGAATTTGGAACTGGAAGTTGGAAGTGGAATTTGGAAGTAGAATGTAGAATTGGAATTTTGAAATTGAAATTGGAAGTGTTATTTGAAACACAAATTTCCAAGGGTACATAGAAAGCAAACTTTTATCGATAAGGTGTAATTTGAATCTGGAATCATAATTTCAGGAAGCTATTGAAGTGCGACATGGGGAAGAAAATTATAGTATGAGAAACTGGAAAAGGAAATCAGAAGGGAAATTGGGAACGAGATTGTGGAAGTGAATTTTCGACCTGCGTTTGGTAATTGGAGGTTGGAACTGGAATATTGAATTGGAATTTAGAAGTGGAATTTGATACCGAAATTTTAAAGTGAAATTTAGAGTTGAAATTTAGAACTGGAATTTGGAAGTGGAATTTGGCATTTGAAAGTGAAATTTAGAATTGGAATTTAGAATTGGAATTTGGAAGTAGAATTTGGAATTGGAAATTGGAAGTAGAATTTGGAATTGGAATTTGGAAGTGGATTTTGGAATCAGAATTTGGAAGTGGAATTTAGAACTGGAATATGGAAGTAGAATTTGGAATTGGAATTTGGAAGTGGATTTTGGAATCAGAATTTGAAATTGGAATTTAGAACTGGAATTTTTTAAGTGGAATTTGGAAGTGGAATTTCGAATTTGAATTTCGAACTGGAATTTGGAAGTGGAATATGGAACTCCAATTTGGAACGGGAATTTAGAAGTGGAATTTGTAATTCGAATTTAGAAGCGGAATTTGTAATTGGAATTTAGATTTGGAATTTGGAATTGGAATTTAGAACTGGAATTTGGAAGTGGAATTTGGAAATGAAATTTTGAATTGGAATTTTGAAATTGAAATTGGAAGTGTTATTTGAAACACAAATTTCCAAGGGTACATAGAAAGCAAACTTTTATCGATAAGGTGTAATTTCAATCTGGAATCACAATTTCAGGAAGCCATTGAATTGCGACATGTGGAAGAGAATTATAGTATCAGAAACTGGAAAAGGAAATCAGAAGGGAAATTGGGAACGGGATTGTGGAAGTGAATTTTCGACCTGCGTTTGGTAATTGGAGGTAGGAACTGGAATTTTGAATTGGAATTTAGAAGTGGAATTTGATACAGAAATTTTAAAGTGAAATTTAGAGTTACAATTTAGAACTGGAATTTGGAAGTGCAATTTGGAACTGGAATTTGGAAGTGAAATTTAGAACTGGAATTTGGAAGTGCAATTTGGAACTGGAATTTGGAAGTGAAATTTAGAAGTAGAATTTGGAATTGGAATTTGGAAGTAGAATTTAGAATTGGAATTTGGAAGTGGATTTTGGAATCAGAATTTGACATTGGAATTCAGAACTGGAATATGGAAGTGAAATTTGGAAGTGGAATTTAGAATTGGAATTTGGAATGGGAATTTGGAATTGAAATTCAGAACTGGAATATGGAAGTGGAATTTGGAAGTGAAATGTAGAATTGCAATTTGGAAATTGAATTTGGAAGTGAAATTTAGAATTTGTAATCCAAACTGTAATTTGGAAGTGGAATTTGGACCTTCAATTTGGAACTGGACTTTGGAAGTGAAATTTGAAACTCGAATTTAGAAATGTAATTTGGTATTGCAATTTAGAATTGGAATTTGGAACTGGAAGTTGGAAGTGGAATTTGGAAGCGGAATTTATAACTGGAATTTGCAAGGAGAATTTGGAATTGGAATTTGGAAGTGGATTTTGGAATCAGAATTTGAAATTTCAATTTAGAACTGGAATTTGGAACTGGAATTTGGAAGTGGAATATGGAACTTCAATTTGGAACGGGAATTTAGAAGTGGAATTTGAAATTCGAATTTAGAAGCGGAATTTGTAATTGAAGTTAAGATTTGGAATTTGGAATTGGAATTTAGAACAGGAATTTGGAAGTGGAATTTGGAAATGGAATTTTGAATTGCAATTTTGAAATTGAAATTGAAAGTGTTATTTGAAACACAGATTTCCAAGGGTACATAGAAAGCAAACTTTTATCGATAAGGTGTAATTTCAATCTGGAATTAACATTTCAGGAAGCCATTGAAGTGCGACATGTGGAAGAGAATTATTGTATCAGAAACTGGAAAAGGAAATCAGAAGGGAAATTGGGAACGGGATTGTGGAAGTGAATTTTCGACCTGCGTTTGGTAATTGGAGGTTGGAACTGGAATATTGAATTGGAATTTAGAAGTGGAATTTGATACTGAAATTTGAAAGTGAAATTTAGAGTTGAAATGTAGAACTGGAATTTGGAAGTGGAATTTGGAATTTGAAAGAGAAATTTAGAATTGGAATTTGGAAGTAGAATTTGGAATTGGAAATTGGAAGCGGATTTTGGAATCAGAATTTGGAAGTGGAATTTAGAACTGGAATATGGAAGTAGAATTTGGAATTGGAATTTGGAAGTGGAATTTGGAAGTGGAATTTAGAATTGCAATTTCGAACTGGAATTTGGAAATGGAATATGGAACTCCAATTTGGAACGGGAATTTAGAAGTGGAATTTGAAATTTGAATTTAGAAGCGGAGTTTGTAATTCGAAATTGTAATTGGAATTGAGATTTGGAATTTGGAATTGGAATTTAGAAGTGGAATTTTGAAGTGGAATTTGAAAATGGAATTTTGAATTGTAATTTTGAAATTGAAATTGGAAGTGTTATTTGAAACACAAATTTCCAAGGGTACATAGAAAGCAAACTTTAATCGATAAGATGTAATTTCAATCTGGAATTATAATTTCAGGAAGCCATTGAAGTGCGACATGTGGAAGAGAATTATAGTATCAGAAACTGGAAAAGGATATCAGAAGGGAAATTGGGAACGGTATTGTGGAAGTGAATTTTCGACCTGCGTTTGGTAATTGGAGGTTGGAACTGGAATATTGAATTGGAATTTAGAAGTGGAATTTGATACTGAAATTTGAAAGTGAAATTTAGAGTTGAAATTTAGAACTGGAATTTGGAAGTGGAATTTGGAATTTGAAAGTGAAATTTAGAATTGGAATTTAGAATTGGAATTTGGAAGTAGAATTTGGAATTGGAAATTGGAAGTAGAATTTGGAATTGGAATTTGAAAGTGGATTTTGGAATCAGAATTTGGAAGTGGAATTTAGAACTGGAATATGGAAGTGGAATTTGGAAGTGGAATTTAGAATTGGAATTTTGAATGTGAATTTGGAAGTGGAATTTATAACTGGACTAGAGAATTGGAATTTGGAAGCAGAATTTAGAACTGGAATTTGGAAGTAGAATTTGTAATTGGAATTTGGAAGTAGAATTTGGAAGTGGAATTTGGAAGTGGATTTTGGAATCAGAATTTGGAATTGGAATTTATAACTGGAATATGGAAGTGAAATTTTAAGTGGAATTCTGAATTGGAATTTGGAATGGGAATTTGGAATTGAAATTTAGAACTGGAATATGGAAGTGGAATTTGGAAGTGAAATGTAGAAATGGAATTTGGAAATTGAATTTGGAAGTGAAATTTAGAATTTGAAATCCGAACTGTAAATTGGAATTGGAATTTGGACCTTCAATTTGGAACTGGACTTTGGAAGTGGAATTTGAAACTCGAATTTAGAAACGGAATTTGGAATTGGAATTTAGAATTGGAATTTGGAAGCTGAATTTATAACTGGAATTTGGAAGTAGAATTTGGAATTGGAATTTGGAAGTGGATTTTGGAATCAGAATTTGAAATTGTAATTTAGAACTGGAATTTGGAAGTGGAATTTTGAATTGGAATTTCGAACTGGAATTTGGAAGTGAAATATGGAACTTCAATTTGGAATGGGAATTTAGAAGTGGAATTTGAAATTCGAATTTAGAAGCGGAATTTGTAATTGGAATTTAGATTTGGAATTTGGAATTGGAATTTAGAACAGGAATTTTTAAGTGGAATTTGGAAATGGAATTTTGAATTGCAATTTTGAAGTTGAAATTGGAAGTGTTATTTGAAACACAGATTTTCAAGGGTACATAGAAGGCAAACTTTTATCGATAAGGTGTAATTTCAATCTGGAATCATAATTTCAGGAAGCCATTGAAGTGCGACATGTGGAAGAGAATTATAGTATCAGAAACTGGAAAATGAAATCAGAAGGGACATTGGGAACGGGATTGTGGAAGTGAATTTTCGACCTGCGTTTGGTAATTGGAGGTTGGACCTGGAATATTGAATTGGAATTTAGAAGTGGAATTTGATACTTAAATTTGAAAGTGAAATTTAGAGTTGAAATTTAGAACTGGAATTTGGAAGTGGAATTTGGAATTTGAAAGTGAAATTTAGAATTGGAATTTAGAATTGGAATTTGGAAGTAGAATTTGGAATTGGAATTTGGAAGTGGATTTTGGAATCAGAATTTGGAAGTGGAATTTAGAACTGGAATATGGAAGTAAAATTTGGAATTGGAATTTGGAAGTGGAATTTGGAAGTGGAATTTAGAATTGGAATTTCGAACTGGAATTTGGAAGTGGAATATGGAACTCCAATTTGGAACGGGAATTTAGAAGTGGAATTTGAAATTCGAATTTAGAAGCAGAGTTTGTAATTGGAATTTGGAAGTGGATTTTGGAATCAGAATTTGGAATTGGAATTTAGAACTGGACTTTGGAATTGGAATTTAGAATTGGAATTTGGAACTGAAAGTTGGAAGTGGAATTTGGAAGTGGAATGTAGAATTGGAATTTTGAAATTGAAATTGGAAGTGTTATTTGAAACACAAATTTACAAGGGTACATAGAAAGCAAACTTTTATCGATAAGGTGTAATTTCAATCTGGAATCATAATTTCAGGAAGCCATTGAAGTGCGACATGTGGAAGAGAATTATTGTATCAGAAACTGGAAAAGGAAATTAGAAGGGAAATTGGGAACGGGATTGTGGAAGTGAATTTTCGACCTGCGTTTGGTAATTGGAGGTTGGAACTGGAATATTGAATTGGAATTTAGAAGTGGAATTTGATACTGAAATTTGAAAGGGAAATTTAGAGTTGAAATTTAGAACTGGAATTTGAAAGTGGAATTTGGAATTTGAAAGTGAAATTTAGAATTGGAATTTAGAATTGGAATTTGGAAGTAGAATTTGGAATTGGAAATTGGAAGTAGAATTTGGAATTGGAATTTAGAAGTGGATTTTGGAATCAGAATTTGGAAGTGGAATTTAGAACTGGAATATGGAAGTGGAATTTGGAAGTGGAATTTAGAATTGGAATTTTGAATGGGAATTTGGAAGTGGAATTTAGAACTGGAATTGAGAATTGGAATTTGGAAGCGGAATTTAGAACTGCAATTTGAAATTGGAATTTAGAATTGGAATTTGGAACTGGAAGTTGGAAGTGGAATTTGGAAATGGAATTTTGAATTGGAATTTTGAATTTGAAATTGGAAGTGTTATTTAAAACACAAATTTCCAAGCGTACATAGAAAGCAAACTTTAATCGATAAGGTGTAATTTCAATCTGGAATCATAATTTCAGGAAGCCACTGAAGTGCGCCATGTGAAAGAGAATTATAGTATCAGAAACTGGAAAAGGAAATCAGAAGGGAAATTGGGAACGGTATTGTGTCAGTGAATTTTCGACCTGCGTTTGGTAATTGGAGGTTGGAACTGGAATTTTGAATTGGAATTTAGAAGTGGAAGTTGATACTGAAATGTGGAACTCACATTTAGAGTTAAAATTTAGAACTGGAATTTGGAAATGAAATTTAGAATTGGAATTTGGAAGTCGAATTTAGAACTGGAATTTGCAAGTAGAATTTGGAATTGGAATTTGGAAGTGGATTTTGGAATCAGAATTTGGAATTGGAATTTAGAACTGGAATTTGGAAGTGGAATTTAGAATTGTAATTTCGAACTGGAATTTGGAAGCGGAATTTAGAACTGGAATTTGGAATTGGAATTTAGAATTGGAATTTGGAACTAGAAGTTGGAAGTGGAATTTGGAAGTGAAATTTAGAATTGGAATTTAGAATAGGAATTTGGAATTAGAATGTGGAACTGAAAGTTGGAATTGAAATTTGGAAGTGCAATTTAGAACTGAAATTTAGAATTGGAATTTGGAAGCGGAATTTATAACTGGAATTTGGAAGTAGAATTTGGAATTGGAATTTGGAAGTGGATTTTGGAATCAGAATTTGAAATTGGAATTTAGAACTGGAATTTGGAAGTGGAATTTGGAAGTGGAATTTCCAGTTGGAATTTCGAACTGGAATTTGGAAGTGGAATATGGAACTTCAATTTGGAACGGGAATTTAGAAGTAGAATTTGAAATTCGAATTTAGAAGCCGAATTTGTAATTGGAATTTAGATTTGGAATTTGGAATTGGAATTTAGAACAGGAATTTGGAAGTGGAATTTGGAAATGGAATTTTGAATTGAAATTTTGAAATTGAAATTGGAAGTGTTATATGAAACACAGATTTCCAAGGGTACATAGAAAGCAAACTTTTATCGATAAGGTGTAATTTCAATCTGGTATCATAATTTCAGGAAGCCATTGAAGTGCGACATGTGGAAGGGAATTATTGTATCAGAAACTGGAAAAGGAAATCAGAAGGGAAATTGGGAACGGGATTGTGGAAGTGAATTTTCGACCTGCGTTTGGTAATTGGAGGTTGAAACTGGAATATTGAATTGGAATTTAGAAGTGGAATTTGATACTGAAATTTTAAAGTGAAATTTAGAGTTGAAATTTAGAACTGGAATTTGGAAGTGCAATTTGGAACTTGAATTTGGAAGTGAAATTTAGAAGTAGAATTTGGAATTGGAATTTGGAAGTAGAATTTAGAATTGGAATTTGGAAGTGGATTTTGGAATCAGAATTTGACATTGGAATTCAGAACTGGAATATGGAAGTGAAATTTGGAAGTGGAATTCTGAGTTGGAATTTGGAATGGGAATTTGGAATTGAAATTCAGAACTGGAATATGGAAGTGGAATTTGGAAGTGAAATGTAGAATTGCAATTTGGAAATTGAATTTGGAAGTGAAATTTAGAATTTGAAATCCGAACTGTAATTTGGAAGTGGAATTTGGACCTTCAATTTGGAACTGGACTTTGGAAGTGAAATTTGAAACTCGAATTTAGAAATGTAATTTGGTATTGCAATTTAGAATTGGAATTTGGAACTGGAAGTTGGAAGTGGAATTTGGAAGCGGAATTTATAACTGGAATTTGGAAGGAGAATTTGGAATTGGAATTTGGAAGTGGATTTTGGAATCAGAATTTGAAATTTCAATTTAGAACTGGAATTTGGAAGTGGAATTTGGAAGTGGAATTTCGAATTGGAATTTCGAACTGGAATTTGGAAGTGGAATATGGAACTTCAATGTGGAACGGGAATTTAGAAGTGGAATTTGAAATTCGAATTTAGAAGCGGAATTTGTAATTGAAGTTAAGATTTGGAATTTGGAATTGGAATTTAGAACAGGAATTTGGAAGTGGAATTTGGAAATGGAATTTTGAATTGCAATTTTGAAATTGAAATTGGAAGTGTTATTTGAAACACAGATTTCCAAGGGTACATAGAAAGCAAACTTTTATCGATAAGGTGTAATTTCAATCTGGAATTATAATTTCAGGAAGCCATTGAAGTGCGACATGTGGAAGAGAATTATAGTATCAGAAACTGGAAAAGGAAATCAGAAGGGAAATTGGGAACGGGATTGTGGAAGTGAATTTTCGACCTGTGTTTGGTAATTGGAGGTTGGAACTGCAATATTGAATTGGAATTTAGAAGTGGAATTTGATACTGAAATTTGAAAGTGAAATTTAGAGTTGAAATGTAGAACTGGAATTTGGAAGTGGAATTGGGAATTTGAAAGTGAAATTTAGAATTGGAATTTGGAAGTAGAATTTGGAATTGGAAATTGGAAGTGGATTTTGGAATCAGAATTTGGAAGTGGAATTTAGAACTGGAATATGGAAGTAGAATTTGGAATTGGAATTTGGAAGTGGAATTTGGAAGTGGAATTTAGAATTGCAATTTCGAACTGGAATTTGGAAATGGAATACGGAACTCCAATTTGGAACGGGAATTTAGAAGTGGAATTTGAAATTCGAATTTAGAAGCGGAGTTTGTAATTCGAAATTGTAATTGGAATTGAGATTTGGAATTTGGAATTGGAATTTAGAAGTGGAAATTGGAAGTGGAATTTGAAAATGGAATTTTGAATTGTAATTTTGAAATTGAAATTGGAAGTGTTATTTGAAACACAAATTTCCAAGGGTACATAGAAAGCAAACTTTAATCGATAAGATGTAATTTCAATCTGGAATTATAATTTCAGGAAGCCATTGAAGTGCGACATGTGGAAGAGAATTATAGTATCAGAAACTGGAAAAGGAAATCAGAAGGGAAATTGGGAACGGTATTGTGGAAGTGAATTTTCGACCTGCGTTTGGTAATTGGAGGTTGGAACTGGAATATTGAATTGGAATTTAGAAGTGGAATTTGATACTGAAATTTGAAAGTGAAATTTAGAGTTGAAATTTAGAACTGGAATTTGGAAGTGGAATTTGGAATTTGAAAGTGAAATTTAGAATTGGAATTTAGAATTGGAATTTGGAAGTAGAATTTGGAATTGGAAATTGGAAGTAGAATTTGGAATTGGAATTTGAAAGTGGATTTTGGAATCAGAATTTGGAAGTGGAATTTAGAACTGGAATATGGAAGTGGAATTTGGAAGTGGAATTTAGAATTGGAATTTTGAATGGGAATTTGGAAGTGGAATTTATAACTGGACTAGAGAATTGGAATTTGGAAGCGGAATTTAGAACTGCAATTTGAAATTGGAATTTAGAATTGGAATTTGGAACTGGTATTTGGAAGTGGAATTTGGAAGTGGAATGTAGAATTGGAATTTTGAAATTGAAATTGGAAGTGTTATTTGAAGCACAAATTTACAACGGTACATAGAAAGCAAACTTTTATCGATAAGGTGTAATTTCAATCTGGAATCATAATTTCAGGAAGCCATTGAAGTGCGACATGTGGAAGAGAATTATAGTATCGGAAACTGGAAAAGGAAATCAGAAGGGAAATTGGGAACGGGATTGTGGAAGTGAATTTTCGACCTGCGTTTGGTAATTGGAGTTTGGAACTGGAATTTTGAATTGGAATTTAGAAGTGGAATTTGATACAGAAATTTTAAAGAGCAATTTAGAGTTAAAATTTAGAACTGGAATTTGGAAGTGCAACTTGGAACTGGAATTTGGAAGTGAAATTTAGAATTGGAATTTGGAAGTAGAATTTGTAATTGGAATTTGGAAGTAGAATTTGGAAGTGGAATTTGGAAGTGGATTTTGGAATCAGAATTTGGAATTGGAATTTAGAACTGGAATATGGAAGTGAAATTTTAAGTGGAATTCTGAATTGGAATTTGGAATGGGAATTTGGAATTGAAATTTAGAACTGGAATATGGAAGTGGAATTTGGAAGTGAAATGTACAATTGGAATTTGGAAATTGAATTTGGAAGTGAAATTTAGAATTTGAAATCCGAACTGTAAATTGGAAGTGGAATTTGGACCTTCAATTTGGAACTGGACTTTGGAAGTGGAATTTGAAACTCGAATTTAGAAACGGAATTTGGAATTGGAATTTAGAATTGGAATTTGGAAGCTGAATTTATAACTGGAATTTGGAAGTAGAATTTGGAATTGGAATTTGGAAATGGATTTTGAAATCAGAATTTGAAATTGGAATTTAGAACTGGAATTTGGAAATGGAATTTTGAATTGGAATTTCGAACTGGAATTTGGAAGTGAAATATGGAACTTCAATTTGGAATGGGAATTTAGAAGTGGAATTTGAAATTCGAATTTAGAAGCGGAATTTGTAATTGGAATTTAGATTTGGAATTTGGAATTGGAATTTAGAACAGTAATTTTTAAGTGGAATTTGGAAATGGAATTTTGAATTGCAATTTTGAAGTTGAAATTTTAAGTGTTATTTGAAACACAGATTTCCAAGGGTACATAGAAGGCAAACTTTTATCGATAAGGTGTAATTTCAATCTGGAATCATAATTTCAGGAAGCCATTGAAGTGCGACATGTGGAAGAGAATTATAGTATCAGAAACTGGAAAAGGAAATCAGAAGGGACATTGGGAACGGGATTGTGGAAGTGAATTTTCGACCTGCGTTTGGTAATTGGAGGTTGGAACTGGAATATTGAATTGGAATTTAGAAGTGGAATTTGATACATAAATTTGAAAGTGAAATTTAGAGTTGAAATTTAGAACTGGAATTTGGAAGTGGAATTTGGAATTTGAAAGTGAAATTTAGAATTGGAATTTAGAATTGGAATTTGGAAGTAGAATTTGGAATTGGAATTTGGAAGTGGATTTTGGAATCAGAATTTGGAAGTGGAATTTAGAACTGGAATATCGAAGTAGAATTTGGAATTGGAATTTGGAAGTGGAATTTGGAAGTGGAATTTGGAAGTGGAATTTAGAATTGGAATTTCGAACTGGAATTTGGAAGTGGAATATGGAACTCCAATTTGGAACGGGAATTTAGAAGTGGAATTTGAAATTCGAATTTAGAAGCGGAGTTTGTAATTGGAATTTGGAAGTGAATTTTGGAATCAGAATTTGGAATTGGAATTTAGAACTGGACTTTGGAATTGGAATTTAGAATTGGAATTTGGAACTGGAATTTGGAAGTGGAATTTGGAAGTGGAATGTAGAATTGGAATTTTGAAATTGAAATTGGAAGTGTTATTTGAAACACAAATTTACAAGGGTACATAGAAAGCAAACTTTTATCGATAAGGTGTAATTTCAATCTGGTATCATAATTTCAGGAAGCCATTGAAGTGCGACATGTGGAAGAGAATTATTGTATCAGAAACTGGAAAAGGAAATTAGAAGGGAAATTGGGAACGGTATTGTGGAAGTGAATTTTCAACCTGCGTTTGGTAATTGGAGGTTGGAACTGGAATATTGAATTGGAATTTAGAAGTGGAATTTGATACTGAAATTTGAAAGTGAAATTTAGAGGTGAATTTTAGAACTGGAATTTGGAAGTGGAATTTGGAATTTGAAAGTGAAATTTAGAATTGGAATTTAGAATTGGAATTTGGAAGTAGAATTTGGAATTGGAAATTGGAAGTAGAATTTGGAATTGGAATTTGGAAGTGGATTTTGGAATCAGAATTTGGAAGTGGAATTTAGAACTGGAATATGGAAGTGGAATTTGGAAGTGGAATTTAGAATTGGAATTTTGAATGGGAATTTGGAAGTGGAATTTAGAACTGGACTAGAGAATTGGAATTTGGAAGCGGAATTTAGAACTGGAATTTGGAATAGGAATATAGAATTGGAATTTGGACCTGGAAGTTGGAAGTGGCATTTGGAAGTGGAATGTAGAATTGGAATTTTGAAATTGAAATTGGAAGTGTTATTTGAAACACAGCTTTACAAGGGTACATAGAAAGCAAACTTTTATCGATAAGGTGTAATTTCCATCTGGAATCATAATTTCAGGAAGCCATTGAAGTGCGACATGTGGAAGAGAATTATAGTATCAGAAACTGGAAAAGGAAATCAGAAGGGAAATTGGGAACGGGATTGTGGAAGTGAATTTTCGACCTGCGTTTGGTAATTGGAGTTTGGAACTGGAATTTTGAATTTGAATTTAGAAGTGGAATTTGATACAGAAATTTTAAAGTGAAATTTAGAGTTGAAATTTAGAACTGGAATTTGGAAGTGGAATTTGGAATTTGAAAGTGAAATTTAGAATTGGAATTTAGAATTGGAATTTGGAAGTAGAATATGGAATTGGAAACTGGAAGTAGAATTTGGAATTGGAATTTGGAAGTGGATTTTGGAATCAAAATTTGGAAGTGGAATTTAGAACTGGAATATGGAAGTAGAATTTGGAAGTGGAATTTAGAATTGGAATTTTGAATGGGAATTTGGAAGTGGAATTTAGAACTGGAATTTAGAATTGGAATTTTGAAGCGGAATTTAGAACTGTAATTTGGAAGTAGAATTTGGAATTGGAATTTGGAAGTGGATTTTGGAATCATAATTTGGAATTGGAACTTAGAACTGGAATTTGGAAGTGGAATTTGGAAGTGGAATTTCGAATTGGAATTTCGAACTGGAATTTGGAAGTGGAATATGGAACTTCAATTTGGAACGGGAATTTAGAAGTGGAATTTGAAATTCGAATTTAGAAGCAGAATTTGCAATTGGAATTTGTATTTGGAATTTGGAATTGGAATTTAGAACTGGAATTTGGAAGTGGAATTTGGAAATGGAATTTTGAATTGGAATTTTGAATTTGAAATTGGAAGTGTTATTTAAAACACAAATTTCCAAGCGTACATAGAAAGCAAACTTTAATCGATAAGGTGTAATTTCAATCTGGAATCATAATTTCAGGAAGCCACTGAAGTGCGCCATGTGAAAGAGAATTATAGTATCAGAAACTGGATAAGGAAATCAGAAGGGAAATTGGGAACGGTATTGTGTAAGTGAATTTTCGACCTGCGTTTGGTAATTGGAGGTTGGAACTGGAATTTTGAATTGGAATTTAGAAGTGGAAGTTGATACTGAAATGTGGAACTCACATTTAGAGTTAAAATTTAGAACTGGAATTTGGAAATGAAATTTAGAATTGGAATTTGGAAGTCGAATTTAGAACTGGAATTTGCAAGTAGAATTTGGAATTGGAATTTGGAAGTGGATTTTGGAATCATAATTTGGAATTGGAACTTAGAACTGGAATTTGGAAGTGGAATTTGGAAGTGGAATTTCGAATTGGAATTTCGAACTGGAATTTGGAAGTGGAATATGGAACTTCAATTTGGAACGGGAATTTAGAAGTGGAATTTGAAATTCGAATTTAGAAGCAGAATTTGTAATTGGAATTTGTATTTGGAATTTGGAATTGGAATTTAGAACTGGAATTTGGAAGTGGAATTTGGAAATGGAATTTTGAATTGGAATTTTGAATTTGAAATTGGAAGTGTTATTTAAAACACAAATTTCCAAGCGTACATAGAAAGCAAACTTTAATCGATAAGGTGTAATTTCAATCTGGAATCATAATTTCAGGAAGCCACTGAAGTGCGCCATGTGAAAGAGAATTATAGTATCAGAAACTGGATAAGGAAATCAGAAGGGAAATTGGGAACGGTATTGTGTAAGTGAATTTTCGACCTGCGTTTGGTAATTGGAGGTTGGAACTGGAATTTTTAATTGGAATTTAGAAGTGGAAGTTGATACTGAAATGTGGAACTCACATTTAGAGTTAAAATTTAGAACTGGAATTTGGAAATGAAATTTAGAATTGGAATTTGGAAGTCGAATTTAGAACTGGAATTTGCAAGTAGAATTTGGAATTGGAATTTGGAAGTGGATTTTGGAATCAGAATTTGGAATTGGAATTTAGAACTGGAATTTGGAAGTGGAATTTAGAATTGTAATTTCGAACTGGAATTTGGAAGCGGAATTTAGAACTGGAATTTGGAATTGGAATTTAGAATTGGAATTTGGAACTGGAAGTTGGAAGTGGAATTTGGAAGTGAAATTTAGAATTGGAATTTAGAATAGGAATTTGGAAGTAGAATGTGGAACTGAAAGTTGGAATTGAAATTTGGAAGTGCAATTTAGAACTGAAATTTAGAATTGGAATTTGGAAGCGGAATTTATAACTGGAATTTGGAAGTAGAATTTGGAATTGGAATTTGGAAGTGGATTTTGGAATCAGAATTTGAAATTGGAATTTAGAACTGGAATTTGGAAGTGGAATTTGGAAGTGGAATTTCCAGTTGGAATTTCGAACTGGAATTTGGAAGTGGAATATGGAACTTCAATTTGGAACGGGAATTTAGAAGTAGAATTTGAAATTCGAATTTAGAAGCGGAATTTGTAATTGGAATTTAGATTTGCAATTTGGAATTGGAATTTAGAACAGGAATTTGGAAGTGGAATTTGGAAATGGAATTTTGAATTGAAATTTTGAAATTGAAATTGGAAGTGTTATATGAAACACAGATTTCCAAGGGTACATAGAAAGCAAACTTTTATCGATAAGGTGTAATTTCAATCTGGTATCATAATTTCAGGAAGCCATTGAAGTGCGACATGTGGAAGGGAATTATTGTATCAGAAACTGGAAAAGGAAATCAGAAGGGAAATTGGGAACGGGATTGTGGAAGTGAATTTTCGACCTGCGTTTGGTAATTGGAGGTTGAAACTGGAATATTGAATTGGAATTTAGAAGTGCAATTTGATACTGAAATTTTAAAGTGAAATTTAGAGTTGAAATTTAGAACTGGAATTTGGAAGTGCAATTTGGAACTTGAATTTGGAAGTGAAATTTAGAAGTAGAATTTGGAATTGGAATTTGGAAGTAGAATTTAGAATTGGAATTTGGAAGTGGATTTTGGAATCAGAATTTGACATTGGAATTCAGAACTGGAATATGGAAGTGAAATTTGGAAGTGAAATGTAGAATTGCAATTTGGAAATTGAATTTGGAAGTGAAATTTAGAATTTGAAATCCGAACTGTAATTTGGAAGTGGAATTTGGACCTTCAATTTGGAACTGGACTTTGGAAGTGAAATTTGAAACTCGAATTTAGAAATGTAATTTGGTATTGCAATTTAGAATTGGAATTTGGAACTGGAAGTTGGAAGTGGAATTTGGAAGCGGAATTTATAACTGGAATTTGGAAGGAGAATTTGGAATTGGAATTTGGAAGTGGATTTTGGAATCAGAATTTGAAATTTCAATTTAGAACTGGAATTTGGAAGTGGAATTTGGAAGTGGAATTTCGAATTGGAATTTCGAACTGGAATTTGGAAGTGGAATATGGAACTTCAATTTGGAACGGGAATTTAGAAGTGGAATTTGAAATTCGAATTTAGAAGCGGAATTTGTAATTGAAGTTAAGATTTGGAATTTGGAATTGGAATTTAGAACAGGAATTTGGAAGTGGAATTTGGAAATGGAATTTTGAATTGCAATTTTGAAATTGAAATTGGAAGTGTTATTTGAAACACAGATTTCCAAGGGTACATAGAAAGCAAACTTTTATCGATAAGGTGTAATTTCAATCTGGAATTATAATTTCAGGAAGCCATTGAAGTGCGACATGTGGAAGAGAATTATAGTATCAGAAACTGGAAAAGGAAATCAGAAGGGAAATTGGGAACGGGATTGTGGAAGTGAATTTTCGACCTGTGTTTGGTAATTGGAGGTTGGAACTGCAATATTGAATTGGAATTTAGAAGTGGAATTTGATACTGAAATTTGAAAGTGAAATTTAGAGTTGAAATGTAGAACTGGAATTTGGAAGTGGAATTGGGAATTTGAAAGTGAAATTTAGAATTGGAATTTGGAAGTAGAATTTGGAATTGGAAATTGGAAGTGGATTTTGGAATCAGAATTTGGAAGTGGAATTTAGAACTGGAATATGGAAGTAGAATTTGGAATTGGAATTTGGAAGTGGAATTTGGAAGTGGAATTTAGAATTGCAATTTCGAACTGGAATTTGGAAATGGAATACGGAACTCCAATTTGGAACGGGAATTTAGAAGTGGAATTTGAAATTCGAATTTAGAAGCGGAGTTTGTAATTCGAAATTGTAATTGGAATTGAGATTTGGAATTTGGAATTGGAATTTAGAAGTGGAAATTGGAAGTGGAATTTGAAAATGGAATTTTGAATTGTAATTTTGAAATTGAAATTGGAAGTGTTATTTGAAACACAAATTTCCAAGGGTACATAGAAAGCAAACTTTAATCGATAAGATGTAATTTCAATCTGGAATTATAATTTCAGGAAGCCATTGAAGTGCGACATGTGGAAGAGAATTATAGTATCAGAAACTGGAAAAGGAAATCAGAAGGGAAATTGGGAACGGTATTGTGGAAGTGAATTTTCGACCTGCGTTTGGTAATTGGAGGTTGGAACTGGAATTTTGAATTGGAATTTAGAAGTGGAATTTGATACAGAAATTTTAAAGAGCAATTTAGAGTTAAAATTTAGAACTGGAATTTGGAAGTGCAACTTGGAACTGGAATTTGGAAGTGAAATTTAGAATTGGAATTTGGAAGTAGAATTTGTAATTGGAATTTGGAAGTAGAATTTGGAAGTGGAATTTGGAAGTGGATTTTGGAATCAGAATTTGGAATTGGAATTTAGAACTGGAATATGGAAGTGAAATTTTAAGTGGAATTCTGAATTGGAATTTGGAATGGGAATTTGGAATTGAAATTTAGAACTGGAATATGGAAGTGGAATTTGGAAGTGAAATGTAGAATTGGAATTTGGAAATTGAATTTGGAAGTGAAATTTAGAATTTGAAATCCGAACTGTAAATTGGAAGTGGAATTTGGACCTTCAATTTGGAACTGGACTTTGGAAGTGGAATTTGAAACGCGAATTTAGAAACGGAATTTGGAATTGGAATTTAGAATTGGAATTTGGAAGCTGAATTTATAACTGGAATTTGGAAGTAGAATTTGGAATTGGAATTTGGAAATGGATTTTGAAATCAGAATTTGAAATTGGAATTTAGAACTGGAATTTGGAAATGGAATTTTGAATTGGAATTTCGAACTGGAATTTGGAAGTGAAATATGGAACTTCAATTTGGAATGGGAATTTAGAAGTGGAATTTGAAATTCGAATTTAGAAGCGGAATTTGTAATTGGAATTTAGATTTGGAATTTGGAATTGGAATTTAGAACAGTAATTTTTAAGTGGAATTTGGAAATGGAATTTTGAATTGCAATTTTGAAGTTGAAATTTTAAGTGTTATTTGAAACACAGATTTCCAAGGGTACATAGAAGGCAAACTTTTATCGATAAGGTGTAATTTCAATCTGGAATCATAATTTCAGGAAGCCATTGAAGTGCGACATGTGGAAGAGAATTATAGTATCAGAAACTGGAAAAGGAAATCAGAAGGGACATTGGGAACGGGATTGTGGAAGTGAATTTTCGACCTGCGTTTGGTAATTGGAGGTTGGAACTGGAATATTGAATTGGAATTTAGAAGTGGAATTTGATACATAAATTTGAAAGTGAAATTTAGAGTTGAAATTTAGAACTGGAATTTGGAAGTGGAATTTGGAATTTGAAAGTGAAATTTAGAATTGGAATTTAGAATTGGAATTTGGAAGTAGAATTTGGAATTGGAATTTGGAAGTGGATTTTGGAATCAGAATTTGGAAGTGGAATTTAGAACTGGAATATCGAAGTAGAATTTGGAATTGGAATTTGGAAGTGGAATTTGGAAGTGGAATTTGGAAGTGGAATTTAGAATTGGAATTTCGAACTGGAATTTGGAAGTGGAATATGGAACTCCAATTTGGAACGGGAATTTAGAAGTGGAATTTGAAATTCGAATTTAGAAGCGGAGTTTGTAATTGGAATTTGGAAGTGAATTTTGGAATCAGAATTTGGAATTGGAATTTAGAACTGGACTTTGGAATTGGAATTTAGAATTGGAATTTGGAACTGGAATTTGGAAGTGGAATTTGGAAGTGGAATGTAGAATTGGAATTTTGAAATTGAAATTGGAAGTGTTATTTGAAACACAAATTTACAAGGGTACATAGAAAGCAAACTTTTATCGATAAGGTGTAATTTCAATCTGGAATCATAAATTCAGGAAGCCATTGAAGTGCGACATGTGGAAGAGAATTATTGTATCAGAAACTGGAAAAGGAAATTAGAAGGGAAATTGGGAACGGTATTGTGGAAGTGAATTTTCGACCTGCGTTTGGTAATTGGAGGTTGGAACTGGAATATTGAATTGGAATTTAGAAGTGGAATTTGATACTGAAATTTTAAAGGGAAATTTAGAGTTGAAATTTAGAACTGGAATTTGAAAGTTGAATTTGGAATTTGAAAGTGAAATTTAGAATTGGAATTTAGAATTGGAATTTGGAAGTAGAATTTGGAATTGGAAATTGGAAGTAGAATTTGGAATTGGAATTTAGAAGTGGATTTTGGAATCAGAATTTGGAAGTGGAATTTAGAACTGGAATATGGAAGTGGAATTTGGAAGTGGAATTTACAATTGGAATTTTGAATGGGAATTTGGAAGTGGAATTTAGAACTGGAATTGAGAATTGGAATTTGGAAGCGGAATTTAGAACTGCAATTTGAAATTGGAATTTAGAATTGGAATTTGGAACTGGAAGTTGGAAGTGGAATTTGGAAGTGGAAGGTAGAATTGGAATTTTGAAATTGAAATTGGAAGTGTTATTTGAAACACAAATTTACAAGGGTACATAGAAAGCAAACTTTTATCAATAAGGTGTAATTTCGATCTGGAATCATAATTTCAGGAAGCCATTGAAGTTCGACATGTGGAAGAGAATTATAGTATCAGAAACTGGAAAAGGAAATCAGAAGGGCAATTGGGAACTGGATTGTGTAAGTGAATTTTCGACCTGCATTTAGTAATTGGAGGTTGGAACTGGAATATTGAATTGGAATTTAGAAGTGGAATTTGATACAGAAATTTTAAAGTGAAATTTAGAGTTGAAATTTAGAACTGGAATTTGGAAGTGGAATTTGGAATTTGAAAGTGAAATTTAGAATTGGAATTTGGAAGTAGAATTTGGAACTGAAAATTGGAATTAGAATTTGGAATTGCAATTTGGAAGTGGATTTTGGAATCAGAATTTGGAAGTGGAATTTAGAACTGGAATATAGAAGTAGAATTTGGAATTGGAATTTGGAAGTGGAATTTGGAAGTGGAATTTGAAAATGGAATTTTGAATTGGAATTTTGAAATTGAAATTGGAAGTGTTATTTGAAACACAAATTTCCAAGCGTACATAGAAAGCAAACTTTAATCGATAAGATGTAATTTCAATCTGGAATCATAATTTCAGGAAGCCATTGAAGTGTGACATGTGGAAGAGAATTATAGTATCAGAAACTGGAAAAGGAAATCAGAAGGGAAATTGGGAACGGGATTGTGGAAGTGAATTTTCGACCTGCGTTTGGTAATTGGAGGTTGGAACTGGAATATTGAATTGGAATTTAGAAGTGGAATTTGATACTGAAATTTGAAAGTGAAATTTAGAGGTGAATTTTAGAACTGGAATTTGGAAGTGGAATTTGGAATTTGAAAGTGAAATTTAGAATTGGAATTTAGAATTGGAATTTGGAAGTAGAATTTGGAATTGGAAATTGGAAGTAGAATTTGGAATTGGAATTTGGAAGTGGATTTTGGAATCAGAATTTGGAAGTGGAATTTAGAACTGGAATATGGAAGTGGAATTTGGAAGTGGAATTTAGAATTGGAATTTTGAATGGGAATTTGGAAGTGGAATTTAGAACTGGACTAGAGAATTGGAATTTGGAAGCGGAATTTAGAACTGGAATTTGGAATAGGAATATAGAATTGGAATTTGGACCTGGAATTTGGAAGTGGCATTTGGAAGTGGAATGTAGAATTGGAATTTTGAAATTGAAATTGGAAGTGTTATTTGAAACACAGCTTTACAAGGGTACATAGAAAGCAAACTTTTATCAATAAGGTGTAATTTCCATCTGGAATCATAATTTCAGGAAGCCATTGAAGTGCGACATGTGGAAGAGAATTATAGTATCAGAAACTGGAAAAGGAAATCAGAAGGGAAATTGGGAACGGGATTGTGTAAGTGAATTTTCGACCTGCGTTTGGTAATTGGAGTTTGGAACTGGAATTTTGAATTTGAATTTAGAAGTGGAATTTGATACAGAAATTTTAAAGTGAAATTTAGAGTTGAAATTTAGAACTGGAATTTGGAAGTGGAATTTGGAATTTGAAAGTGAAATTTAGAATTGGAATTTAGAATTGGAATTTGGAAGTAGAATATGGAATTGGAAACTGGAAGTAGAATTTGGAATTGGAATTTGGAAGTGGATTTTGGAATCAGAATTTGGAAGTGGAATTTAGAACTGGAATATGGAAGTAGAATTTGGAAGTGGAATTTAGAATTGGAATTTTCAATGGGAATTTGGAAGTGGAATTTAGAACTGGAATTTAGAATTGGAATTTTGAAGCGGAATTTAGAACTGTAATTTGGAAGTAGAATTTGGAATTGGAATTTGGAAGTGGATTTTGGAATCATAATTTGGAATTGGAACTTAGAACTGGAATTTGGAAGTGGAATTTGGAAGTGGAATTTCGAATTGGAATTTCGAACTGGAATTTGGAAGTGGAATATGGAACTTCAATTTGGAACGGGAATTTAGAAGTGGAATTTGAAATTCGAATTTAGAAGCAGAATTTGTAATTGGAATTTTTATTTGGAATTTGGAATTGGAATTTAGAACTGGAATTTGGAAGTGGAATTTGGAAATGGAATTTTGAATTGGAATTTTGAATTTGAAATTGGAAGTGTTATTTAAAACACAAATTTCCAAGCGTACATAGAAAGCAAACTTTAATCGATAAGGTGTAATTTCAATCTGGAATCATAATTTCAGGAAGCCACTGAAGTGCGCCATGTGAAAGAGAATTATAGTATCAGAAACTGGAAAAGGAAATCAGAAGGGAAATTGGGAACGGTATTGTGTAAGTGAATTTTCGACCTGCGTTTGGTAATTGGAGGTTGGAACTGGAATTTTGAATTGGAATTTAGAAGTGGAAGTTGATACTGAAATGTGGAACTCACATTTAGAGTTAAAATTTAGAACTGGAATTTGGAAATGAAATTTAGAATTGGAATTTGGAAGTCGAATTTAGAACTGGAATTTGCAAGTAGAATTTGGAAGTGGATATTGGAATCAGAATTTGGAATTGGAATTTAGAACTGGAATTTGGAAGTGGAATTTAGAATTGTAATTTCGAACTGGAATTTGGAAGCGGAATTTAGAACTGGAATTTGGAATTGGAATTTAGAATTGGAATTTGGAACTGGAAGTTGGAAGTGGAATTTGGAAGTGAAATTTAGAATTGGAATTTAGAATAGGAATTTGGAAGTAGAATGTGGAACTGAAAGTTGGAATTGAAATTTGGAAGTGCAATTTAGAACTGAAATTTAGAATTGGAATTTGGAAGCGGAATTTATAACTGGAATTTGAAAGTAGAATTTGGAATTGGAATTTGGAAGTGGATTTTGGAATCAGAATTTGAAATTGGAATTTAGAACTGGAATTTGGAAGTGGAATTTGGAAGTGGAATTTCCAGTTGGAATTTCGAACTGGAATTTGGAAGTGGAATATGGAACTTCAATTTGGAACGGGAATTTAGAAGTAGAATTTGAAATTCGAATTTAGAAGCGGAATTTGAAATTGGAATTTAGATTTGGAATTTGGAATTGGAATTTAGAACAGGAATTTGGAAGTGGAATTTGGAAATGGAATTTTGAATTGCAATTTTGAAATTGAAATTGGAAGTGTTATTTGAAACACAGATTTCCAAGGGTACATAGAAAGCAAACTTTTATCGATAAGGTGTAATTTCAATCTGGAATCATAATTTCAGGAAGCCATTGAAGTGCGACATGTGGAAGAGAATTATAGTATCAGAAACTGGAAAAGGAAATCAGAAGGGAAATTGGGAACGGGATTGTGGAAGTGAATTTTCGACCTGCGTTTGGTAATTGGAGTTGGATCTGGAAAACTGAATTGGAATTTAGAAGTGGAATTTGATACTGAAATTTTAAAGTGAAATTTAGAGTTCAAATTTAGAACTGGAATTTGGAAGTGGAATTTGGAATTTGAAAGTGAAATTTAGAATCCAATTTAGAATAGGAATTTGGAAGTAGAATGTGGAACTGGAAGTTGGAAGTGGAATTTGGAAGTGCAATTTAGAACTGAAATTTAGAATTGGAATTTGGAAGCGGAATTTATAACTGGAATTTGGAAGTAGAATTTGGAATTGGAATTTGGAAGTGGATTTTGGAATCAGAATTTGAAATTGGAATTTAGAACTGGAATTTGGAAGTGGAATTTGGAAGTGGAATTTCCAGTTGGAATTTCGAACTGGAATTTGGAAATGGAATATGGAACTTAAATTTGGAACGGGAATTTAGAAGTAGAATTTGAAATTCGAATTTAGAAGCGGAATTTGTAATTGGAATTTAGATTTGGAATTTGGAATTGGAATTTAGAACAGGAATTTGGAAGTGGAATTTGGAAATGGAATTTTGAATTGAAATTTTGAAATTGAAATTGGAAGTGTTATATGAAACACAGATTTCCAAGGGTACATGGAAAGCAAACTTTTATCGATAAGGTGTAATTTCAATCTGGTATCATAATTTCAGGAAGCCATTGAAGTGCGACATGTGGAAGGGAATTATTGTATCAGAAACTGGAAAAGGAAATCAGAAGGGAAATTGGGAACGGGATTGTGGAAGTGAATTTTCGACCTGCGTTTGGTAATTGGAGGTTGGAACTGGAATATTGAATTGGAATTTAGAAGTGGAATTTGATACTGAAATTTTAAAGTGAAATTTAGAGTTGAAATTTAGAACTGGAATTTGGAAGTGCAATTTGGAACTTGAATTTGGAAGTGAAATTTAGAAGTAGAATTTGGAATTGGAATTTGGAAGTAGAATTTAGAATTGGAATTTGGAAGTGGATTTTGGAATCAGAATTTGACATTGGAATTCAGAACTGGAATATGGAGGTGAAATTTGGAAGTGGAATTCTGAATTGGAATTTGGAATGGGAATTTGGAATTGAAATTCAGAACTGGAATATGGAAGTGGAATTTGGAAGTGAAATGTAGAATTGCAATTTGGAAATTGAATTTGGAAGTGAAATTTAGAATTTGAAATCCGAACTGTAATTTGGAAGTGGAATTTGGACCTTCAATTTGGAACTGGACTTTGGAAGTGAAATTTGAAACTCGAATTTAGAAATGTAATTTGGTATTGCAATTTAGAATTGGAATTTGGAACTGGAAGTTGGAAGTGGAATTTGGAAGCGGAATTTATAACTGGAATTTGGAAGGAGAATTTGGAATTGGAATTTGGAAGTGGATTTTGGAATCAGAATTTGAAATTTCAATTTAGAACTGGAATTTGGAAGTGGAATTTGGAAGTGGAATTTCGAATTGGAATTTCGAACTGGAATTTGGAAGTGGAATATGGAATTTCAATTTGGAACGGGAATTTAGAAGTGGAATTTGAAATTCGAATTTAAAAGCGGAATTTGTAATTGAAGTTAAGATTTGGAATTTGGAATTGGAATTTAGAACAGGAATTTGGAAGTGGAATTTGGAAATGGAATTTTGAATTGCAATTTTGAAATTGAAATTGGAAGTGTTATTTGAAACACAGATTTCCAAGGGTACATAGAAAGCAAACTTTTATCGATAAGGTGTAATTTCAATCTGGAATTATAATTTCAGGAAGCCATTGAAGTGCGACATGTGGAAGAGAATTATAGTATCAGAAACTGGAAAAGGAAATCAGAAGGGAAATTGGGAACGGGATTGTGGAAGTGAATTTTCGACCTGTGTTTGGTAATTGGAGGTTGGAACTGCAATATTGAATTGGAATTTAGAAGTGGAATTTGATACTGAAATTTGAAAGTGAAATTTAGAGTTGAAATGTAGAACTGGAATTTGGAAGTGGAATTGGGAATTTGAAAGTGAAATTTAGAATTGGAATTTGGAAGTAGAATTTGGAATTGGAAATTGGAAGTGGATTTTGGAATCAGAATTTGGAAGTGGAATTTAGAACTGGAATATGGAAGTAGAATTTGGAATTGGAATTTGGAAGTGGAATTTGGAAGTGGAATTTAGAATTGCAATTTCGAACTGGAATTTGGAAATGGAATACGGAACTCCAATTTGGAACGGGAATTTAGAAGTGGAATTTGAAATTCGAATTTAGAAGCGGAGTTTGTAATTCGAAATTGTAATTGGAATTGAGATTTGGAATTTGGAATTGGAATTTAGAAGTGGAAATTGGAAGTGGAATTTGAAAATGGAATTTTGAATTGTAATTTTGAAATTGAAATTGGAAGTGTTATTTGAAACACAAATTTCCAAGGGTACATAGAAAGCAAACTTTAATCGATAAGATGTAATTTCAATCTGGAATTATAATTTCAGGAAGCCATTGAAGTGCGACATGTGGAAGAGAATTATAGTATCAGAAACTGGAAAAGGAAATCAGAAGGGAAATTGGGAACGGTATTGTGGAAGTGAATTTTCGACCTGCGTTTGGTAATTGGAGGTTGGAACTGGAATATTGAATTGGAATTTAGAAGTGGAATTTGATACTGAAATTTGAAAGTGAAATTTAGAGTTGAAATTTAGAACTGGAATTTGGAAGTGGAATTTGGAATTTGAAAGTGAAATTTAGAATTGGAATTTAGAATTGGAATTTGGAAGTAGAATTTGGAATTGGAAATAGGAAGTAGAATTTGGAATTGGAATTTGAAAGTGGATTTTGGAATCAGAATTTGGAAGTGGAATTTAGAACTGGAATATGGAAGTGGAATTTGGAAGTGGAATTTAGAATTGGAATTTTGAATGGGAATTTGGAAGTGGAATTTATAACTGGACTAGAGAATTGGAATTTGGAAGCGGAATTTAGAACTGGAATTTGGAATTTGAATTTAGAATTGGAATTTGGAACTGGTATTTGGAAGTGGAATTTGGAAGTGGAATGTAGAATTGGAATTTTGAAATTGAAATTGGAAGTGTTATTTGAAGCACAAATTTACAACGGTACATAGAAAGCAAACTTTTATCGATAAGGTGTAATTTCAATCTGGAATCATAATTTCAGGAAGCCATTGAAGTGCGACATGTGGAAGAGAATTATAGTATCGGAAACTGGAAAAGGAAATCAGAAGGGAAATTGGGAACGGGATTGTGGAAGTGAATTTTCGACCTGCGTTTGGTAATTGGAGTTTGGAACTGGAATTTTGAATTGGAATTTAGAAGTGGAATTTGATACAGAAATTTTAAAGAGCAATTTAGAGTTAAAATTTAGAACTGGAATTTGGAAGTGCAACTTGGAACTGGAATTTGGAAGTGAAATTTAGAATTGGTATTTGGAAGTAGAATTTGTAATTGGAATTTGGAAGTAGAATTTGGAAGTGGAATTTGGAAGTGGATTTTGGAATCAGAATTTGGAATTGGAATTTAGAACTGGAATATGGAAGTGAAATTTTAAGTGGAATTCTGAATTGGAATTTGGAATGGGAATTTGGAATTGAAATTTAGAACTGGAATATGGAAGTGGAATTTGGAAGTGAAATGTACAATTGGAATTTGGAAATTGAATTTGGAAGTGAAATTTAGAATTTGAAATCCGAACTGTAAATTGGAAGTGGAATTTGGACCTTCAATTTGGAACTGGACTTTGGAAGTGGAATTTGAAACTCGAATTTAGAAACGGAATTTGGAATTGGAATTTAGAATTGGAATTTGGAAGCTGAATTTATAACTGGAATTTGGAAGTAGAATTTGGAATTGGAATTTGGAAATGGATTTTGAAATCAGAATTTGAAATTGGAATTTAGAAATGGAATTTGGAAATGGAATTTTGAATTGGAATTTCGAACTGGAATTTGGAAGTGAAATATGGAACTTCAATTTGGAAGGGGAATTTAGAAGTGGAATTTGAAATTCGAATTTAGAAGCGGAATTTGTAATTGGAATTTAGATTTGGAATTTGGAATTGGAATTTAGAACAGTAATTTTTAAGTGGAATTTGGAAATGGAATTTTGAATTGCAATTTTGAAGTTGAAATTTTAAGTGTTATTTGAAACACAGATTTCCAAGGGTACATAGAAGGCAAACTTTTATCGATAAGGTGTAATTTCAATCTGGAATCATAATTTCAGGAAGCCATTGAAGTGCGACATGTGGAAGAGAATTATAGTATCAGAAACTGGAAAAGGAAATCAGAAGGGACATTGGGAACGGGATTGTGGAAGTGAATTTTCGACCTGCGTTTTGTAATTGGAGGTTGGAACTGGAATATTGAATTGGAATTTAGAAGTGGAATTTGATACTGAAATTTGAAAGTGAAATATAGATTTGAAATTTAGAACTGGAATTTGGAAGTGGAATTTGGAATTTGAAAGTGAAATTTAGAATTGGAATTTAGAATTGGAATTTGGAAGTAGAATTTGGAATTGGAATTTGGAAGTGGATTTTGGAATCAGAATTTGGAAGTGGAATTTAGAACTGGAATATCGAAGTAGAATTTGGAATTCGAATTTGGAAGTGGAATTTGGAAGTGGAATTTGGAAGTGGAATTTAGAATTGGAATTTCGAACTGGAATTTGGAAGTGGAATATGGAACTCCAATTTGGAACGGGAATTTAGAAGTGGAATTTGAAATTCGAATTTAGAAGCGGAGTTTGTAATTGGAATTTGGAAGTGAATTTTGGAATCAGAATTTGGAATTGGAATTTAGAACTGGACTTTGGAATTGGAATTTAGAATTGGAATTTGGAACTGGAATTTGGAAGTGGAATTTGGAAGTGGAATGTAGAATTGGAATTTTGAAATTGAAATTGGAAGTGTTATTTGAAACACAAATTTACAAGGGTACATAGAAAGCAAACTTTTATCGATAAGGTGTAATTTCAATCTGGAATCATAATTTCAGGAAGCCATTGAAGTGCGACATGTGGAAGAGAATTATTGTATCAGAAACTGGAAAAGGAAATTAGAAGGGAAATTGGGAACGGGATTGTGTAAGTTAATTTTCGACCTGCGTTTGGTAATTGGAGGTTGGAACTGGAATATTGAATTGGAATTTAGAAGTGGAATTTGATACTGAAATTTTAAAGGGAAATTTAGAGTTGAAATTTAGAACTGGAATTTGAAAGTTGAATTTGGAATTTGAAAGTGAAATTTAGAATTGGAATTTGGAAGTAGAATTTGGAATTGGAAATTGGAAGTAGAATTTGGAATTGGAATTTAGAAGTGGATTTTGGAATCAGAATTTGGAAGTGGAATTTAGAACTGGAATATGGAAGTGGAATTTGGAAGTGGAATTTAGAATTGGAATTTTGAATGGGAATTTGGAAGTGGAATTTAGAACTGGAATTGAGAATTGGAATTTGGAAGCGGAATTTAGAACTGCAATTTGAAATTGGAATTTAGAATTGGAATTTGCAACTGGAAGTTGGAAGTGGAATTTGGAAGTGGAATTTTGAATTGGAATTTTGAAATTGAAATTGGAAGTGTTATTTGAAACACAAATTTACAAGGGTACATAGAAAGCAAACTTTTATCAATAAGGTGTAATTTCAATCTGGAATCAAAATTTCAGGAAGCCATTGAAGTTCGACATGTGGAAGAGAATTATAGTATCAGAAACTGGAAAAGGAAATCAGAAGGGCAATTGGGAACGGGATTGTGTAAGTGAATTTTCGACCTGCATTTAGTAATTGGAGGTTGGAACTGGAATATTGAATTGGAATTTAGAAGTGGAATTTGATACAGAAATTTTAAAGTGAAATTTAGAGTTGAAATTTAGAACTGGAATTTGGAAGTGGAATTTCGAATTTGAAAGTGAAATTTAGAATTGGAATTTGGAAGTAGAATTTGGAACTGAAAATTGGAGTTAGAATTTGGAATTGCAATTTGGAAGTGGATTTTGGAATCAGAATTTGGAAGTGGAATTTAGAACTGGAATATAGAAGTAGAATTTGGAATTGGAATTTGGAAGTGGAATTTGGAAGTGGAATTTGAAAATGGAATTTTGAATTGGAATTTTGAAATTGAATTTGGAAGTGTTATTTGAAACACAAATTTCCAAGCGTACATAGAAAGCAAACTTTAATCGATAAGATGTAATTTCAATCTGGAATCATAATTTCAGGAAGCCATTGAAGTGTGACATGTGGAAGAGAATTATCGTATCAGAAACTGGAAAAGGAAATCAGAAGGGAAATTGGGAACGGTATTGTGGAAGTGAATTTTCGACCTGCGTTTGGTAATTGGAGGTTGGAACAGGAATATTGAATTGGAATTTAGAAGTGGAATTTGATACTGAAATTTGAAAGTGAAATTTAGAGGTGAATTTTAGAACTGGAATTTGGAAGTGGAATTTGGAATTTGAAAGTGAAATTTAGAATTGGAATTTGGAAGTAGAATTTGGAATTGGAAATTGGAAGTAGAATTTGGAATTGGAATTTGGAAGTGGATTTTGGAATCAGAATTTGGAAGTGGAATTTAGAACTGGAATATGGAAGTGGAATTTGGAAGTGGAATTTAGAATTGGAATTTTGAATGGGAATTTGGAAGTGGAATTTAGAACTGGACTAGAGAATTGGAATTTGGAAGCGGGATTTAGAACTGGAATTTGGAATAGGAATATAGAATTGGAATTTGGACCTGGAAGTTGGAAGTGGCATTTGGAAGTGGAATGTAAAATTGGAATTTTGAAATTGAAATTGGAAGTGTTATTTGAAACACAGCTTTACAAGGGTACATAGAAAGCAAACTTTTATCGATAAGGTGTAATTTCCATCTGGAATCATAATTTCAGGAAGCCATTGAAGTGCGACATGTGGAAGAGAATTATAGTATCAGAAACTGGAAAAGGAAATCAGAAGGGAAATTGGGAACGGGATTGTGGAAGTGAATTTTCGACCTGCGTTTGGTAATTGGAGTTTGGAACTGGAATTTTGAATTTGAATTTAGAAGTGGAATTTGATACAGAAATTTTAAAGTGAAATTTAGAGTTGAAATTTAGAACTGGAATTTGGAAGTGGAATTTGGAATTTGAAAGTGAAATTTAGAATTGGAATTTAGAATTGGAATTTGGAAGTAGAATATGGAATTGGAAACTGGAAGTAGAATTTGGAATTGGAATTTGGAAGTGGATTTTGGAATCAGAATTTGGAAGTGGAATTTAGAACTGGAATATGGAAGTAGAATTTGGAAGTGGAATTTAGAATTGGAATTTTGAATGGGAATTTGGAAGTGGAATTTAGAACTGGAATTTAGAATTGGAATTTTGAAGCGGAATTTAGAACTGTAATTTGGAAGTAGAATTTGGAATTGGAATTTGGAAGTGGATTTTCGAATCATAATTTGGAATTGGAACTTAGAACTGGAATTTGGAAGTGGAATTTGGAAGTGGAATTTCGAATTGGAATTTCGAACTGGAATTTGGAAGTGGAATATGGAACTTCAATTTGGAACGGGAATTTAGAAGTGGAATTTGAAATTCGAATTTAGAAGCAGAATTTGTAATTGGAATTTTTATTTGGAATTTGGAATTGGAATTTAGAACTGGAATTTGGAAGTGGAATTTGGAAATGGAATTTTGAATTGGAATTTTGAATTTGAAATTGGAAGTGTTATTTAAAACACAAATTTCCAAGCGTACATAGAAAGCAAACTTTAATCGATAAGGTGTAATTTCAATCTGGAATCATAATTTCAGGAAGCCACTGAAGTGCGCCATGTGAAAGAGAATTATAGTATCAGAAACTGGAAAAGGAAATCAGAAGGGAAATTGGGAACGGTATTGTGTAAGTGAATTTTCGACCTGCGTTTGGTAATTGGAGGTTGGAACTGGAATTTTGAATTGGAATTTAGAAGTGGAAGTTGATACTGAAATGTGGAACTCACATTTAGAGTTAAAATTTAGAACTGGAATTTGGAAATGAAATTTAGAATTGGAATTTGGAAGTCGAATTTAGAACTGGAATTTGCAAGTAGAATTTGGAATTGGAATTTGGAAGTGGATTTTGGAATCAGAATTTGGAATTGGAATTTAGAACTGGAATTTGGAAGTGGAATTTAGAATTGTAATTTCGAACTGGAATTTGGAAGCGGAATTTAGAACTGGAATTTGGAATTGGAATTTAGAATTGGAATTTGGAACTGGAAGTTGGAAGTGGAATTTGGAAGTGAAATTTAGAATTGGAATTTAGAATAGGAATTTGGAAGTAGAATGTGGAACTGAAAGTTGGAATTGAAATTTGGAAGTGCAATTTAGAACTGAAATTTAGAATTGGAATTTGGAAGCGGAATTTATAACTGGAATTTGGAAGTAGAATTTGGAATTGGAATTTGGAAGTGGATTTTGGAATCAGAATTTGAAATTGGAATTTAGAACTGGAATTTGGAAGTGGAATTTGGAAGTGGAATTTCCAGTTGGAATTTCGAACTGGAATTTGGAAGTGGAATATGGAACTTCAATTTGGAACGGGAATTTAGAAGTAGAATTTGAAATTCGAATTTAGAAGCGGAATTTGTAATTGGAATTTACATTTGGAATTTGGAATTGGAATTTAGAACAGGAATTTGGAAGTGGAATTTGGAAATGGAATTTTGAATTGCAATTTTGAAATTGAAATTGGAAGTGTTATTTGAAACACAGATTTCCAAGGGTACATAGAAAGCAAACTTTTATCGATAAGGTGTAATTTCAATCTGGTATCATAATTTCAGGAAGCCATTGAAGTGCGACATGTGGAAGGGAATTATTGTATCAGAAACTGGAAAAGGAAATCAGAAGGGAAATTGGGAACGGGATTGTGGAAGTGAATTTTCGACCTGCGTTTGGTAATTGGAGGTTGAAACTGGAATATTGAATTGGAATTTAGAAGTGGAATTTGATACTGAAATTTTAAAGTGAAATTTAGAGTTGAAATTTAGAACTGGAATTTGGAAGTGCAATTTGGAACTTGAATTTGGAAGTGAAATTTAGAAGTAGAATTTGGAATTGGAATTTGGAAGTAGAATTTAGAATTGGAATTTGGAAGTGGATTTTGGAATCAGAATTTGACATTGGAATTCAGAACTGGAATATGGAAGTGAAATTTGGAAGTGGAATTCTGAATTGGAATTTGGAATGGGAATTTGGAATTGAAATTCAGAACTGGAATATGGAAGTGGAATTTGGAAGTGAAATGTAGAATTGCAATTTGGAAATTGAATTTGGAAGTGAAATTTAGAATTTGAAATCCGAACTGTAATTTGGAAGTGGAATTTGGACCTTCAATTTGGAACTGGACTTTGGAAGTGAAATTTGAAACTCGAATTTAGAAATGTAATTTGGTATTGCAATTTAGAATTGGAATTTGGAACTGGAAGTTGGAAGTGGAATTTGGAAGCGGAATTTATAACTGGAATTTGGAAGGAGAATTTGGAATTGGAATTTGGAAGTGGATTTTGGAATCAGAATTTGAAATTTCAATTTAGAACTGGAATTTGGAAGTGGAATTTGGAAGTGGAATTTCGAATTGGAATTTCGAACTGGAATTTGGAAGTGGAATATGGAACTTCAATTTGGAACGGGAATTTAGAAGTGGAATTTGAAATTCGAATTTAGAAGCGGAATTTGTAATTGAAGTTAAGATTTGGAATTTGGAATTGGAATTTAGAACAGGAATTTGGAAGTGGAATTTGGAAATGGAATTTTGAATTGCAATTTTGAAATTGAAATTGGAAGTGTTATTTGAAACACAGATTTCCAAGGGTACATAGAAAGCAAACTTTTATCGATAAGGTGTAATTTCAATCTGGAATTATAATTTCAGGAAGCCATTGAAGTGCGACATGTGGAAGAGAATTATAGTATCAGAAACTGGAAAAGGAAATCAGAAGGGAAATTGGGAACGGGATTGTGGAAGTGAATTTTCGACCTGTGTTTGGTAATTGGAGGTTGGAACTGCAATATTGAATTGGAATTTAGAAGTGGAATTTGATACTGAAATTTGAAAGTGAAATTTAGAGTTGAAATGTAGAACTGGAATTTGGAAGTGGAATTGGGAATTTGAAAGTGAAATTTAGAATTGGAATTTGGAAGTAGAATTTGGAATTGGAAATTGGAAGTGGATTTTGGAATCAGAATTTGGAAGTGGAATTTAGAACTGGAATATGGAAGTAGAATTTGGAATTGGAATTTGGAAGTGGAATTTGGAAGTGGAATTTAGAATTGCAATTTCGAACTGGAATTTGGAAATGGAATACGGAACTCCAATTTGGAACGGGAATTTAGAAGTGGAATTTGAAATTCGAATTTAGAAGCGGAGTTTGTAATTCGAAATTGTAATTGGAATTGAGATTTGGAATTTGGAATTGGAATTTAGAAGTGGAAATTGGAAGTGGAATTTGAAAATGGAATTTTGAATTGTAATTTTGAAATTGAAATTGGAAGTGTTATTTGAAACACAAATTTCCAAGGGTACATAGAAAGCAAACTTTAATCGATAAGATGTAATTTCAATCTGGAATTATAATTTCAGGAAGCCATTGAAGTGCGACATGTGGAAGAGAATTATAGTATCAGAAACTGGAAAAGGAAATCAGAAGGGAAATTGGGAACGGTATTGTGGAAGTGAATTTTCGACCTGCGTTTGGTAATTGGAGGTTGGAACTGGAATATTGAATTGGAATTTAGAAGTGGAATTTGATACTGAAATTTGAAAGTGAAATTTAGAGTTGAAATTTAGAACTGGAATTTGGAAGTGGAATTTGGAATTTGAAAGTGAAATTTAGAATTGGAATTTAGAATTGGAATTTGGAAGTAGAATTTGGAATTGGAAATTGGAAGTAGAATTTGGAATTGGAATTTGAAAGTGGATATTGGAATCAGAATTTGGAAGTGGAATTTAGAACTGGAATATGGAAGTGGAATTTGGAAGTGGAATTTAGAATTGGAATTTTGAATGGGAATTTGGAAGTGGAATTTATAACTGGACTAGAGAATTGGAATTTGGAAGCGGAATTTAGAACTGGAATTTGGAATTTGAATTTAGAATTGGAATTTGGAACTGGTATTTGGAAGTGGAATTTGGAAGTGGAACGTAGAATTGGAATTTTGAAATTGAAATTGGAAGTGTTATTTGAAGCACAAATTTACAACGGTACATAGAAAGCAAACTTTTATCGATAAGGTGTAATTTCAATCTGGAATCATAATTTCAGGAAGCCATTGAAGTGCGACATGTGGAAGAGAATTATAGTATCGGAAACTGGAAAAGGAAATCAGAAGGGAAATTGGGAACGGGATTGTGTAAGTGAATTTTCGACCTGCGTTTGGTAATTGGAGTTTGGAACTGGAATTTTGAATTGGAATTTAGAAGTGGAATTTGATACAGAAATTTTAAAGAGCAATTTAGAGTTAAAATTTAGAACTGGAATTTGGAAGTGCAACTTGGAACTGGAATTTGGAAGTGAAATTTAGAATTGGAATTTGGAAGTAGAATTTGTAATTGGAATTTGGAAGTAGAATTTGGAAGTGGAATTTGGAAGTGGATTTTGGAATCAGAATTTGGAATTGGAATTTAGAACTGGAATATGGAAGTGAAATTTTAAGTGGAATTCTGAATTGGAATTTGGAATGGGAATTTGGAATTGAAATTTAGAACTGGAATATGGAAGTGGAATTTGGAAGTGAAATGTACAATTGGAATTTGGAAATTGAATTTGGAAGTGAAATTTAGAATTTGAAATCCGAACTGTAAATTGGAAGTGGAATTTGGACCTTCAATTTGGAACTGGACTTTGGAAGTGGAATTTGAAACTCGAATTTAGAAACGGAATTTGGAATTGGAATTTAGAATTGGAATTTGGAAGCTGAATTTATAACTGGAATTTGGAAGTAGAATTTGGAATTGGAATTTGGAAATGGATTTTGAAATCAGAATTTGAAATTGGAATTTAGAACTGGAATTTGGAAATGGAATTTTGAATTGGAATTTCGAACTGGAATTTGGAAGTGAAATATGGAACTTCAATTTGGAATGGGAATTTAGAAGTGGAATTTGAAATTCGAATTTAGAAGCGGAATTTGTAATTGGAATTTAGATTTGGAATTTGGAATTGGAATTTAGAACAGGAATTTTTAAGTGGAATTTGGAAATGGAATTTTGAATTGCAATTTTGAAGTTGAAATTGGAAGTGTTATTTGAAACACAGATTTCCAAGGGTACATAGAAGGCAAACTTTTATCGATAAGGTGTAATTTCAATCTGGAATCATAATTTCAGGAAGCCATTGAAGTGCGACATGTGGAAGAGAATTATAGTATCAGAAACTGGAAAAGGAAATCAGAAGGGACATTGGGAACGGGATTGTGGAAGTGAATTTTCGACCTGCGTTTGGTAATTGGAGGTTGGAACTGGAATATTGAATTGAAATTTAGAAGTGGAATTTGATACATAAATTTGAAAGTGAAATTTAGAGTTGAAATTTAGAACTGGAATTTGGAAGTGGAATTTGGAATTTGAAAGTGAAATTTAGAATTGGAATTTAGAATTGGAATTTGGAAGTAGAATTTGGAATTGGAATTTGGAAGTGGATTTTGGAATCAGAATTTGGAAGTGGAATTTAGAACTGGAATATCGAAGTAGAATTTGGAATTGGAATTTGGAAGTGGAATTTGGAAGTGGAATTTGGAAGTGGAATTTAGAATTGGAATTTCGAACTGGAATTTGGAAGTGGAATATGGAACTCCAATTTGGAACGGGAATTTAGAAGTGGAATTTGAAATTCGAATTTAGAAGCGGAGTTTGTAATTGGAATTTGGAAGTGAATTTTGGAATCAGAATTTGGAATTGGAATTTAGAACTGGACTTTGGAATTGGAATTTAAAATTGGAATTTGGAACTGGAATTTGGAAGTGGAATTTGGAAGTGGAATGTAGAATTGGAATTTTGAAATTGAAATTGGAAGTGTTATTTGAAACACAAATTTACAAGGGTACATAGAAAGCAAACTTTTATCGATAAGGTGTAATTTCAATCTGGAATCATAATTTCAGGAAGCCATTGAAGTGCGACATGTGGACGAGAATTTTTGTATCAGAAACTGGAAAAGGAAATTAGAAGGGAAATTGGGAACGGTATTGTGTAAGTGAATTTTCGACCTGCGTTTGGTAATTGGAGGTTGGAACTGGAATATTGAATTGGAATTTAGAAGTGGAATTTGATACTGAAATTTTAAAGGGAAATTTAGAGTTGAAATTTAGAACTGGAATTTGAAAGTTGAATTTGGAATTTGAAAGTGAAATTTAGAATTGGAATTTAGAATTGGAATTTGGAAGTAGAATTTGGAATTGGAAATTGGAAGTAGAATTTGGAATTGGAATTTAGAAGTGGATTTTGGAATCAGAATTTGGAAGTGGAATTTAGAACTGGAATATGGAAGTGGAATTTGGAAGTGGAATTTAGAATTGGAATTTTGAATGGGAATTTGGAAGTGGAATTTAGAACTGGAATTGAGAATTGGAATTTGGAAGCGGAATTTAGAACTGCAATTTGAAATTGGAATTTAGAATTGGAATTTGCAACTGGAAGTTGGAAGTGGAATTTGGAAGTGGAAGGTAGAATTGGAATTTTGAAATTGAAATTGGAAGTGTTATTTGAAACACAAATTTACAAGGGTACATAGAAAGCAAACTTTTATCAATAAGGTGTAATTTCAATCTGGAATCATAATTTCAGGAAGCCATTGAAGTTCGACATGTGGAAGAGAATTATAGTATCAGAAACTGGAAAAGGAAATCAGAAGGGCAATTGGGAACGGGATTGTGTAAGTGAATTTTCGACCTGCATTTAGTAATTGGAGGTTGGAACTGGAATATTGAATTGGAATTTAGAAGTGGAATTTGATACAGAAATTTTAAAGTGAAATTTAGAGTTGAAATTTAGAACTGGAATTTGGAAGTGGAATTTGGAATTTGAAAGTGAAATTTAGAATTGGAATTTGGAAGTAGAATTTGGAACTGAAAATTGGAATTAGAATTTGGAATTGCAATTTGGAAGTGGATTTTGGAATCAGAATTTGGAAGCGGAATTTAGAACTGGAATATAGAAGTAGAATTTGGAATTGGAATTTGGAAGTGGAATTTGGAAGTGGAATTTGAAAATGGAATTTTGAATTGGAATTTTGAAATTGAAATTGGAAGTGTTATTTGAAACACAAATTTCCAAGCGTACATAGAAAGCAAACTTTAATCGATAAGATGTAATTTCAATCTGGAATCATAATTTCAGGAAGCCATTGAAGTGTGACATGTGGAAGAGAATTATCGTATCAGAAACTGGAAAAGGAAATCAGAAGGGAAATTGGGAACGGTATTGTGGAAGTGAATTTTCGACCTGCGTTTGGTAATTGGAGGTTGGAACTGGAATATTGAATTGGAATTTAGAAGTGGAATTTGATACTGAAATTTGAAAGTGAAATTTAGAGGTGAATTTTAGAACTGGAATTTGGAAGTGGAATTTGGAATTTGAAAGTGAAATTTAGAATTGGAATTTAGAATTGGAATTTGGAAGTAGAATTTGGAATTGGAAATTGGAAGTAGAATTTGGAATTGGAATTTGGAAGTGGATTTTGGAATCAGAATTTGGAAGTGGAATTTAGAACTGGAATATGGAAGTGGAATTTGGAAGTGGAATTTAGAATTGGAATTTTGAATGGGAATTTGGAAGTGGAATTTAGAACTGGACTAGAGAATCGGAATTTGGAAGCGGAATTTAGAACTGGAATTTGGAATAGGAATATAGAATTTGAATTTGGACCTGGAAGTTGGAAGTGGCATTTGGAAGTGGAATGTAGAATTGGAATTTTGAAATTGAAATTGGAAGTGTTATTTGAAACACAGCTTTACAAGGGTACATAGAAAGCAAACTTTTATCGATAAGGTGTAATTTCCATCTGGAATCATAATTTCAGG